>NW_021703782.1:795149-1195114 GCF_005190385.1 Monodon monoceros
TACATATACATATTACATATCTGTATCTGTATATTAATTACATATCTATCTGTATCTGCTAATCCTAATCTCCTAATTTATCCCTCCCCACCCTCTCTCCTCTGGTAACCATAAGTTTGTTTTCGATGTCTGTGAGTCTGTTTCTGTTTTGTAAATAAGTTCATTTGTGACATATTTTAGATTCCACGTATAAGTGATATCAAATGATATTTGTCTTTCTCTGAAGGAAGAAGTTTTCTGAAAATACAAATACAGACACTCTGCCCTGTGATACCTACTTTTGGAATGAACTCTATAAACAGTGACTATTCTTAGGGTACAGAAGGGACTTAGAAACACTTGGGACAAGACATTCTCACCTGTCAGCCTCCTTTGTACCAGCCAGGGGGGATTCAGTGTAGCCGAAGAGAGATGACTATGGCTCATTTTTCTTCTCTCTTTAAAATCGGTACACACGCCCCTTGCCTGCCATATCACCTGATGCCCTCTTTCCCTGAGAAAGCTGGAGCCAGCAGGGACCAGCCTCTCACCTTTCATCGAACCCGCCCTGCTCTGGGCCGGACACTCTGCCTTCTGCCCTGTCCCTTCGGAACTTAGATGATGTTCCCTCTGCCCACCCAGTGGTCTGTCCTCCAGCTGTGGCACCAGCTTTCCTCTCTCTAACAATTACACACTGTCATTTCTTCCACCTTGAAAAACGCCTCTCTCGAGCCTGTTTCTGTCATCAGCATCACCCCTTTTTCCTCCTTCCACTTCCAGAAATTTTCTGAGTTACCCCTTCCCGCTAGGCCCTGTTCTCCCCTGGACTCTCTCCTAAAGCCTCTCTGGTCAGACTGTAGCCTGCACCCGGTCCAGAGGAGTTTGACGCCTCCTCTGGAGTTTTGTGGGCAGCTTTGATGCCTTACCCCTCTCCCCCACATCTGGACAAGCTGATGAGAAAGCCTGCCTGCTGCCTTTTTCTACAAGGATGAATTTCAAACCTTGCAAACAGCGGTTCCTCACTCTGATCCCACCTCCGAGCCACAACGAAACCCTAAGCCATCCTCCTTTCTCTGGTCTCTAGAGCCATTTGGGACCAGCTAGGGAAGCTGCTCTGCTCTCCGCAGAAGCCTCATTCTGGATAATAGGCGGTTTCACGCCCTTTCCACGTGTGTGTGTGTATGTGTGTGTGTGTGTGTGTGTGTGTGTGTGGCGGGGGGAGGGTGTCATCAGGTACCACATGCTCCTGTTTCTTCTGAGCCCTCTGACTGCCCTTCTCCGTCTGCCTTGCCGGTCCGTCCCTTGCCTCTGTGGTGAACTGGGCTCAGACCCAGGGCTCAGACCTCAGATGGCCCATCTTTTCTGTCTGCGTTCACTTCCTCATGATGTCATTCAGAGTTAATAAAAAGCATCTCTGTGGATGACTCTCAAATTCATAACTCTACCCCACATCCCTCCCCTAAAAGTCAGCCTCAGACATTCAAGTCACTCTTCTCAGAACATTTGATTGAAAGTTTAAAATTATTTTTAGTTTGGAAGTAAAATTTGTGAAATTTCAGCTTCACAACTGAGTCTTGGCAATGATATCTAAATTCAAGGTTTTTTGGATCACTTTCCTTTTGGAGTAATCTTTGGATTTTGGAATAATCTTCATAAATGTTCCTTCACATATGACACTTAAGATTTCAGGGCCTCTACAGTTTCATGTACTGATACTTTCAGGTTCTTTAAAAATAGGTGACATTCATTAACCCGGGAATGAAGAAGATGATCCTATTAAAATTAAGTTGGCAGCCACTTTGGGAGGCAGTTGGCGGTTTCTCACAAAACTAAACATACTCTTGTCATACAGTCCAGCATTCGCACGCCTTGGTGTTTACCCAAACGAGTTGAAAACTTGTATCCACACAAAAACCTGCACACAGATGTTTATTGCAACCAAGCTATAAACATGAAGCAACCGTTATCCTTCAGTAGGTGATGGATAAATAAACTGTGGTCCTTCCAGACAATGGAGCATGACTCAGAGCTAAAAAGAAATGAGCTTCCAAGCCATGAAAAGCCGTGGAGGAGCCGTAAGTGCATATCACGAAGTGAAGGAAGCCAGTCGATTCCAACCATATGACATTCTGGAAAAGGCAGAACTACGGAGACAGAAAAAGGGTCAGTGGTTTCAGGGGCTGGGGGGTCAGGGCAGGGAATGATGCAGAGGCAGAGCACAGGGGATTTCTAGGGTCATGAAATGCTCTGTGTGATGCTATAATTGTCGATACATGTCGTTATATATTTGTCCAAGCCCATGAATGTGCAACGCTAAAAGGGAACCATAATGTAAACTGTGGATATGGGGGGATAATGACATGTTGATGTAGGTTCATCACTTTTAACAAGGTACCACTGGTGGGGATGTAATGATGTGTTGAGAGAAGGCTGTGCATGTTGGGGGGGTAGGGGGTTTAGGGGAAATCTCTGTACCTTCTGCTAAATTTTGCCATGAACTGAAAACTGCTATAAAAAGTCTTAATTTTTAAAAAACAAGAGAGAAAAACTGCAGTTAGGTCAGCTTGCCCCTGGGCTCAGTGTACTGTGGTGGCTCACCACCCCCCTCAGTGTGGAAGTGGAAGTCTGTCCCCATAAAGATCCCAGAATCGCTGACGGTCAGTGGTCCTGACACCCGGGCCTGTCACGTCATTTACTCGGACACGGCCGGCCTCCTTCTGCGCCCGGGCCTTTACGCTCGGCTCCGTGGGCCCCTCACACCCACTCCTTTATGCCTCATCCTAACACCACCGTGGAGGACGTCCTGGTACCTCTGCAGGCTCTCCACTCTCACCTCCTTGTCCCTAGTTCGTCTTTCCTGTTCATGCTTATCACTGTTCAACATGCTCATACTTCACGTATTTAGCTCATCGTTTTATATATATATATAATTACTTATAAATTAACTTATTAATGTATCCACATACGTTATTTTTCTGTTTTCTTCACAAGAATTTAATCTCCATGAAGTCTGTGATTTTGTTTTGTTCACTGCTGTGTTCCACTGCCTTGCACACTGCACTCAATAAATATTTGTTAAAGGTACTCAGTGCATTTTTGTTAAATGAATTAAAGAACTTCAATTAACAAAAGTTTAAAAAATGTGGGAGGGTAGACTAAGTGGAGACCCCAAAAGTCTGCAATATTTTAAAGAATTAATTCTGTGGGACTGTATGGAACTAAACATATTTTAAGCTGTGAAATATCATTTGGGATATGAGTAACATTTAATTCTAGGTCTCTTTATTTGCCTTATAAGTCAGTAATTTGTTTGAAAAATCTTTAGGATAGTTCTAGGAGGTTTGTAAATAAACATAGTATAAGTTGCAGAGGATTTTTTTTCTCTCCCTCTGGAAGTGCTAAGTGCAGAGTTTAACTATTAACTGTTTTTCTGATAATGTTCACTACCCAGAACCCCCTCTCTGTTACCAAGATAGGGAGAAGACAAAAGAACACACTTATATCTGGGCATATGTCAGCTCTACAGTTTAGGTTATTTTGGAAGAACATTTTTCTTCTTTACTAAATTAAAGTCTTTTTTTCTCCTGCTCTATTATTATGAAAACCATCCAACCATACTTCAACAATGAGGGTTTTTCATTTTCATCCTGGACCACTAAAAAATTAGAAGACATAATCTAAATATAAGCCTTTAGGTATAAATCACAAAATAGTTGTCTTATAACATCCATAACCGTAACCTGACAATAATGTGCTGAGCGAAATGAAGGACATAGAATTGCGTTCGTCTGAGGAATGATAAATACCCTCACTTTATTATATATCAAAGCTGGTAAAAAGGTACACTTTTGCTAAAATATACGTTCTCAAGATAGCTTCACGGTATTATTAAAAATCAAACTAAAATTATGGAGCGGAGGCACCACTTTCACTTCTGCTGTACCTTCAGTGAGTGCTTCACAGAACCTGTTTATTTCCTGGGTTAGCCATTCAAAATCCTACCTTCTGCCCCCCAGGTCCAACCCTACCTTTAGAAAAGGCTTTCTCTGACAGGGTACACAGCCCTCCTTGGGTACCCGCAGAGGGTTGGTCCAGGACCCCGTGGACACCAGAACCCAAGGATGCTCAAGTCCCTTACATAAAATGGCCTAGTATTCGCATGTAACCTACATGCACTTTAAATCATCGCTAGATGGCCTATAATACCTAATACTACAATGTTAATACTATGTACGTATTTGCCAGCTCCGGGCAAATTTAAGTTTTGCTTTTTGGAACTTTCTGGAATTAAAAAAAATATGAATTACCATCATCTTCAAAACACCACCCCTGTGCTCCCCCGTCACCGATGTTTAGGGCCCTGACTGAGGAGCGGGTGGTCCCCTGTTGTCTTTGACATCACTCCTCCCCATTCTCTTCCATGTTTTCATGGTTGAACGACATCTACTGGTTGGGGTACATATTATAACTTAGTCTTATTTCTGCAAATAACTGTCCTTTTCATGCTTGTTACCACTGTGAGGTTCCTGTCTACATATCCCCTGGTGAGGATTCGCAGGCTTTCATGTCCAGAGCATTTCGTCTGTTATTTGAAAGTCACTTTTTCTGGACATGAAACCTTTGGATCATATTTTCTTTCACTGAATTTCTTAAGTATGCTACTTTTCCTGCTGAAGTAAGCATTTCTGCAGAAAATCTAATTTTAATTTTCCTTGTAAGTCACCCTATCTCTTTGCCTACATGCCCAGAAGACTATTTTCTTCCCTTTAAAATTCGGTAACATTGTTTGAATGTTTTGGTGTTGGTCATTCTGTATCAATACTATATGTGAATTCTTTTTGAATATGCAGCTTCAAATTATTTAAAAATTTTATTTAGGAAAGCTTTTATTTTAATTATTGTATTTAATGTTTATCTCTGTTTCTTTGTTTTGGTTTTCATCTTCAGGATTGATATTATGTTGGATATTCTTTGCCTCATTTTAATACTTAACGTTTTTTTAAATTATTTGAGACATATTTTATTTATTTTGATTATATTTTTTCAACTTCTGCTCCTCTTAAGGAATTAACTGTTCTTTTACTAGTTCTCGTGTTCCTTCTAATTTAATATTTATTTTTGTAATAACCTTTCATTTTATTTCTAATTCTTTCTAAGTTCTTTTACTCTAAGTTTTTTAAAAAAATCTTTGTCATTTTTTTTCAGGTTATATATCATTCTCTTGTGTCTTTCAGTTAATTTTAAAAGAGTAGGCTATCATTTTTATATGTTGGTATACTTTCTGGAATAATTTCATGGTCAAAGGAATGTTATTCTGTTCCGTATTCTATTTTGTTTTCTGCCTTACAGAAATTTTGCATAGGATTTGAACTCGATTTTGTTCTACATTTTGTTTTTATCTGAGATTTGTATTTCCAATTTTTGGAGTTCTGATTTAATTAGAAAGCGTGGCAAAGGAGTCAGGTAATCTAACTTCTTAGAGGTTTGTTTCTGCTGTTCAGAGTTAAAAATTGGTGGCTTGTATTCCGAGATGTTCTGATTCGGTCTCTCTCTGCCCCTTGAACCTGCTTTCTTCCTTTGACTCTGTCATCGTCGACTCAGATTTGATTCTGTTCTGAGCAGCTTCCGCTGAGTGCAGACTTGGGGTGTTAAACTCCTGGCTGGTCAGTGTCAGGAGTTCCTGTGGGTCCACAACCTCTCCCCGCTAACTCCGTACTCTGGGACGGTGTCAGCTCCTGTCTACACATTGCCTCCAGGTGGGTATGCTCGTGGATCCGTCACAAACCCTCTGGACTCTTGATTCTTCCTCTTGTGCTGATTCAGACACACGCAGGTCTTCTGGGTTTAGTGCTTTGTCCCCACTTGTTTGTATTTGGGCGTCTGCGGAGGTAACTGGTCATTTAGTTTTGTTGTCAATATTTTCTATGGGTTTTTGGCTTTCCTGTTTCACTGCCAGCTGTATTTTTGTGAGGGGATCCGGAAAGATTGAAAAACTACCCTGATGCCATAGTTTTGAAGAACCTATAATTCTGAAGAATCTAAATTTGGCAAAATATTTTAAAAAATCATAAATACAAATAAATTACTTGACATTATTTTACCATAATATCGTTAAAGAAAAGCACTCTGGATGGAGAAAAAAAGACTATATCTACAAATTCTGTATCTTTCAATTAAAAAATAGAGGTGTAAATAGCCTCCAGCAGAATTCATTCTCAGTTTCCCAGAATCCCAGCACATGAGAAATATTTTTCTCAATTCAAAATGGTATATTCTAAAGAGAAACTTCAGTTGCAGGTGTTAACTACTTCAAATTTGTTAAGCAAAAAATGCAACTTTGAAGAAAACTAGAATCAACTTTATTTAAAAATAAATAAATTCTTCAGGAAAAATATAGCATTTTAGAAATAGGTATGTCTTGGAAACTGGTTAAAATATGTGAGTCTGTAGCATATAATAATTATGCAGTTGATTACGTTTCAGCAATACTTTTTTAATGTTCAGAGGCTCGATATAATATTAAAAATTTTTGCTTTAATATAAATAAATCTATACTATTTTTACATAAAAAAACTATCATATAGGCCCATCAATGTAATAAAATCTATTTGTTGGTTAATAAACAAACATGTCAACTAATTAGATAATTTTGATTATTTTGAATGTTCCTTTTATTATGTGATGAATTGGGAGATTGGGATTGACTTATATACACTAATATGTATAAAATGGATAATTAATAAGAACCTGCTGTATAAAAAAATAAAATTAATAAAAAAGGTTTCTTGGTTTGGAAGATCACTTGTATGATTCTGGCAGTAATGGACATTGCAAAACTAGTAGGGTCAACATATGAGAGCCCTTAATAAGATGAAGTATAGCTATTATAACAAGAAATATGCGGGTGTGATCAGAGAGGAATTTACTTGGGGTTGAGATTTTGGTAATTATGTAGTTATTGATAACGACGATGACTTGGGTATAAGCATGAGAATAGGTGGGCTAACCCTGGGAAAGACAATATTTTGAAGGCGAGGGGATAACAAACTTTAAACCTAGGAGGTTGTACTGGTGTTGGTAGGAAGAGGACTAAAAATCAGAGACAGGAGGCACATCTCATCCTTGCGATGCGTGAGAAGGAATGAGACTGTGCACAAAGACTGTACATTGTAGTCTCATGGCACGTACTTCATTGGATATTATTTGTCCTCTCAAAGTGAACACATTTATCACACATAAAGTTATCTAAATTTCTCACATCAACTCTTATGTGTTTTGGAGGCTGTAAATCACAAAGGACAAAAAGGAACGGTGAGACCACAGAATACACATAACCTTAGATGTTGAAATGCAACAGAAAAACTTCCATCCATGAGGATAAAGTGTAAAGAAGCAGGTCAAACTAGATTTAGAAAGCTCTCTCCCTTAACTGGGGTATCTAATACAGGTCCTCCAATTTCTTAAGACTCCCTCACAAAAAGTAGTCTATATCTGTATCTATTAATCATATTAAACTTGCGTGAAGCATGTTAAGCACGTGTGCCAAAACTTTACATTTATGACTTAATTAACATAATAATTCAGTGGAATAATTTGGTCACTGCTTCATAAGAGAACTGAGGTTTACAGTGACTGGGAAATCTGTCCCGTGTCATGTCGTCAGTAGAAGTTACGACTTGCATTAAAATTCTCATATGTTAGAGAATGAGCTCTTTTCATTACGTCATGCTGCCTACCACTTTACATTTTTGTGCAACTTTTCAAAATTTTAATCCTTCTAATGTCAACATTTCTACGTGTACGTGACAAATATTCCCCCATTTTCCGTCATTGAGATATAAGGACTAATAATATAAACTCAGCATATTGAAATATTTGTAATGGCACGAGAAGTAACACTTTCCCTAAAATTTCCAAAATACGAGTTATTCATTAAAGAATTACAAGAGAATATCAACTGATTGCCACAAATATTGATATTTAACATATACATTCATGTGCAAAAAAATATCCTAGGTTTTGTGTGGAAAATTAACTGTGGGATCACAAAGTTCAAAACCCAAATATATGATAAGCCAGACAGTGGAGACAAGAAAGGGGGACCATAAATGTAAACGTGTAAATACAGCAGCGTGGCGCTCTTGCAGAATTTATTACGTGTGCAAATATGTGTAATGTCAAACGCAGATAAAATATATATGTTATATGTAGATTATTCTTCCACATCAATTTTGTAAGCAAGTAGAAAAGTATATATTGGGCGATGATGATGCAAACAAACGAACTCATAATGAGTTCAATCACTTACCCCCAGATGAGTCTCACTAACTGAGACCTGTAATAAATACAAGTTTGCAGAAGTGGAATGGGTTGACTTTGGAAATGAGTTAGTTATTACCCATCACTGAAATTGACTTCCAAAGTGATTATTTAATTGTTAGTCCACATGTAAATGTAAAACATGTAAATGTGACTCCATAAATGTGACTTTCGTATGTCCAGTTCTTTTTCCAAGTGATTTGTTTGAATGTTTTGAAGACTTCTTACCCATCCTCATCCACCAGAATACTAATGCCACAGTGATATCTACTGTAAAAGGTACATTTAAATAGCAACTCTTAAGATCAGTCTTGACTCAGAAAATTTTGTACAAAGGCAGTACTGAGACATGGCAGATGAGAAGAAATTCCTGAACTTGGTGGGCCACGTGGATGGCATCTGACAAAAATCATAGAGAAGTAGATTGGGCAAAGGATAGGAATAAAAATGGGAGTAGGTTATAGTAAAGTCTGATGAGCTTTTTCACAGCCTTTCCTGAATTTCTCATGAGATGGGGTAGCTGTGCAGCCAACTGCATCTAAAGAAAAAACACTAAGATGATGACTGTGTTTGTGTAGCCAGGGCTTAGAAGGTCACGTCTCTTTTATTCTTATTTTGTTGAGACTTTGCATTACGAAAAGGTGTTGGAATTGTCAAATAATTTTTCTGAATCTGTTGAGATGATCCGGTGGGGTTTTCCCCTTTATTTTATTCATATGCTGTATTGCATTAATTGATTTTGAGCTGCTAAACAAACCTTGTGTTCCTGGGATAAATCCCTTTTTGTATACTGCTGAATTCAGCCTAGTTGTATGTTGTTTAGGATTTGTGCCTCTTTATTCATGAGGTGTTGGTTTACTGTTTGCCTGTGATGTTCATGTCTGGCTTCCTTCCTCTGTCCTTCTTCTGGAACGCCCATTACGCATACTTTCATTCTTCTCTCTTTGTGTTCTTCAGACTAGATAATCTCCGTTGATCGGTTTTCAAGTCACTGATTCTTTGTTCTGTCATCTCAAATCTGCTGTTGAGCACCTCTATTGAATTTTTCATATCGGTTATTGTATTTTTCAACCCGAGAATTCCTATTTAAACTTTTCATCTTTTCTTTCTCTTTGACATTCTGTACTGGTTGAAACATTATTCTGATACTTTATTTTGCTTCTTTAGACATTGTTTCCTTAGCTCCTTGGATGTATTTTGTAAACAGCTGAGTTGCAGTTCTTATCTAGACCTTCCTCAGGGACATTTGTGTTAATGTCTTCTCCTCTGTGTATGAGCTATACTTTCTTTTTTCTTTGCATACCTCGTACTTTGGCATTGAAGACTAGACATTTTGAATAGTTTGTTTTGGCAAGTCTGCAAATCAGATGCTCTCTTTGAGAGTTTTTAAAGTATTTATAAACTTCTCATTTCACAGACGTTCCTCTCTAGTTTTCAGTTAGTCTGTTGTTTGCCCTGTTTCCTAGGACCTCAGGCAGCGGCAACTAAAACCTCTGGCTGTGTTTCCAACACATGCAACCACCCCCCTTCCAGCTGGGTGACAGCTTTGGCACCGGGCAAGCTCTGAGTCAGGGGAGTAAAGACAGGCCGTTTGAGCCAGGCTTCTATGGAGCCACCGGACAGGTCCAAACAAGTACTTACACATCTTTGTAAATGGGGTCTGTTCGGCTCCTTATGCTACTACTGGGAATGTGGGCTGGTATTTTCAAAGCCACCATGAAGTTGGGAAACAGAAGATGGGAAGGAGGCAAGTTAAAATGCCACAAATGTCACTGTTCTCACCAAGACTCAGTTGGTTTTTTTTGAGTAAGCACAATCTAGGTTGCTGAAAGCCTTTCGGTACTCTCAAATATTGATACTAACGGGCTTTTCCAGTTTTTTTGTTGCTTTTTTGGAGGGGACAGTTTCAGAGTTCCTTACTCTGCCATTTGCTGATGACTCTATGGTTTTTAATTTGTAACTTTTTTTTTCCCTCTCACTGCTGTGGCCTCTCCCATTGCGGAGCACAGGCTCCAGACGCACAGGCTCAGCGGCCATGGCTCACGGGCTTAGTTGCTCCGCGGCATGTGGGATCCTCCCGGACCGGGGCACGAACCCGTGTCCCCTGCATTGGTAGGCGGACTCTCAACCACTGCGCCACCAGGGAAGCCCTAATTTGTAACTTTTAAATCATAATTTAATCAACTAAGAAATTATTATAACCTGTGCAGCTAATACTTTATCTGAGAGGTCTATAGACTTTTAGAAAAACATATTAAATGTTAATGTACTGTGTCTAAACAAAAATCATATAAGGAAGGTCTCCATCGTTTTAAAAAAGATATTTAATTTTCATTTTCCTGGGGATATTTATGTGCATTATCTTTCAAGGCATAGATATATCCTATAAGACTTCCAGTCCTGTAAATGTATACCAAAAAATATATGAAAAATTATTACAGGACTCTTCTTTGCTAGTTCTTTTGTGTTCAGTATAACGATTAAATAGGAAGAAGTATCAGCATATATAAAAAATGACTATTGAACGGGGAATTAATGTTTTTCTGTCTCTTCTGAAGCATAACAGGTAGTTATGCTGTAGACATATGAAAAGGTGGAAGGAAAAAATGACAAGCAGATAGGAACCAGGCATGAAAAATACAGAGTAATTAGTTTATCACATGTTGAAATTTTATGTTTAAGAAAGAGGAAACATTTAGTTGGCAGAGACTGTGAGATGAACGATTTCCAATTTGATGCTAAAATGAACAAAAGATCATCTCTCAAGGGTGGCTGATGGAAGCGTGGTTGCTTCCAAATGTGAGGATGACTCAGAAACACTCTTATTGAAAGAAAGTCACGATTTCCTGGAATTATGATACTCTCAAGTAACTAGTGAACAGTATTTTAAACAGGAAAAATGGCCAATCCATTGCATTAAAAATAACTCCAAAAAGCTAATCCTTTTATTCCCACTGTCAAAAGCAGAAAGAATGAATCAGTTTGAATAGGTCCTATCGAATACCCTGTTTAAATGAATACAGCAAATAATGTAAATGCTCCATGGCTTTCTTTCTATTATTAAAAAAAGTCATCTAGATAATAGGCAATTTCGTTAAGTCAGCTCAGCCAGTGTGCATTTTTATATCTTAAAAAGAAGACTTTAGATCATATATTTTTGTAAAATCACCTTTTCCTTGTTTCGAAAAACAACATGTCAACGTGACTTTATACCATTTTGAGTATAGAATAGTCTAAGCTGATTAGATGGTCAAACGTTACCTACATGGTTAACTCAAAACCTTTGAATTTCTCCTTATCAATCACCACGTATCAGAAAATAAAGGGACTATGAAATTATGCTGTCAGAGTAATATAATACTGAACACACACACACACACACACACACACACACATGAGACATCATTAAGATCCCAATGGGAGCACAATTAGAGAACATTTAAAAGGAATTTATTACTTTCTACAAAATGGGGTTTCTCTGTTTTCCTAAACAAGTCTTCTTTGAGAAGAATATAAAATAAGTGCTTGTACTTCACAGAGGCTTATATATAAGACAGTGGGAGGAAAGTTAAGTTAGAATGAGCAGCTGAATGCTGTCTTCCATGTAGTAGAAAGTATTACAAAACACTGAGGAGACACTGGGACTTAGAGAGTCAGGCTGTGCCATTCCCCGTAAGGTGTGTCTGGGCATCAGTGGCCTCATCCCGGCCCAGGTGGGGCTGACGTGCATCCACGTGCTCTCCAAGACTTTCCAGGTGCTGGTTGCCTGCAGAGAGGAAAAGCCAAAGAAAAATGTGCCTAGCTCTTGTTGTGTTAAAATATTGAGCAACGTATATTTTAAACAATCTACTGGTTTGTTCTCTGGGATTGATCTGTAACTTACATCATCTTAGTCATTTAAAAGTAAATAAGGCCATTTATGACCCATGAGCAAGATGACAGGCATTAAATTTATTTTTTAAAAATTGCTCGTGTGACATATAATTGGTATTTAATATTGATATCTGTGCCAGGTTTTTAGTCCTAAAAATCTGTAGTGGTGTCTCCTAAAAATGAAAATCCCTCTTTTGGTTTGAAAACGTGAGATTCTGATTTTCACTGAAAGAAGCATGTGGAAAAAGCAATCGAATGCATTAAAGGAAGTGACACAAAGATTAAAGAACAGGACGTATCATACACTCAACAGAAAACTCCAATATTTAAATTTATTAATGACATCCACATACTATTACTTTTGTCTCTATGGTTATATTTTTTGGGTACGTTTGACTTTTAATTTAAAAATTTTGTGTTCAAACTTTTATATTAGTGATGGATTCCATAAATTTTAATGTTTAATAAAATCATATGGAGAGAAAGTAATTTTGAACACCTTGAATAAATGCAAAGATTTAAAAAATAGAGGTCAAATGTTTTATTATAAATTTTAATGTTATTTTAATCTTCATTTCATTTCCTTATTCTAGTGTCACTTTTAAATTTATTTGATTTCATAAGTACATAGAAATATTTTATATTACAACTTATTACCTCTTGAGTAATGATCAGTAGCAGAAGTGCATCATTATAACAAATATTTTATTTTGAATGTGTAAATGCACCTATTAAATGTGAACCACATAGACTGAAAATCTATCTTTGAATGTATAAAAGTTTGAAACCACACCTCTTGTGTGCATTTCTGATCAGGAAAATTTAGAATAAAAACTTTTAAAACATAGATTCATATGCAGAATAAGACTCCATGGATGTTAAAAAGTGGAAGACAGAGATAAACTGACTAGTTGCACACTTATCATAGACAAGGCAGTATTGTGAATAGTTTTGATGAAATAAAAATAAGGTATTTACATTGTGCTCCTGGAAATTATCCTCCAAGAAAATGGAAAATACAAAAGAAGCAGCACGTTTCTTCCTCAAAGATATTTCAAATATGTTTGAAGCAAAGCTTCCTGGACAGTTTTTTTTTTTGTTTATTTTCTTGATTTGATTTTTCAGCCTGAAAATATAAGTAACTTTTATTGATATGATAACCCATAGCTCTCTTGTTTAGACTTTGGGAACTTCATGGTGAGAATCTATGGAGCAAATAAATAATCCTTTTTCTTCTCCTTAATTCGGAACCATTGAGAAATGTGATGGCGATACAGATGGAGCCCAACCCCCTGCTCATTAGCAAGAAAGCAGACTGAGAGCGTGATTTCCTCTCCACGGACGCAGGGACTTGCTCAGAACCCACCCAAGTCAGACGGACACCCTTAGCCCACAGGCCACGCCCGTGGGGCAGAGACCGCCTGACCGCAAATGTGTGGAATCAAGCACCAGAGCACCTTTGACAGACGGGCTGCATCTAAAATGCAAACCGAAAGAGCCTAAGCCTGATATTCAATTTCTTCTTCCACACTCATGTCTTAGGCAGGTCGCTGCGCCCTGAGGCCTGGGGAGGGAAGAGGTGGCAGGAGCAGCTGGGCTATTTCTCGTATTTGCTTCTTCTGGCGGTGAGTTCTTGGGTGGCAACAGGAGGATGGAAGGTAAAGCCCATCACACCTACACAGTGCCCCCGCCCCCCGAGTTCTGGAGACTCTCAGAGCCCTTCTTCCTGTCCCAGCTCTGCAGGGACAGCAGCTGTGGTCTCCCTCAGACTGGGAACAAGTGTTGTAAATTTATACTCAACTGTTAGAAGATGTGAACTTTGCTTGGAACCCAGATCAAAGCGGGTTTGCAGCCCATGTGGGACAGAAAGCATTTAATAGATGTCAGGATGTCAAATTTGGATATTGCTTTATTTAATATGTGCGTTAGAACACTCCATACTTTTCAATTCTATTGCGAAAACCACAGTTTACATCAAAGAGCGTAAACATAACAGGTATCTGTTTTAAAATAAACATTACTGATAATTGTTCCTTTGGTGTAACGTAAAACAAAGCTTCTGTCACCACGTTGTATAAGCCATCTTCCAGTCTGAAGAGTCTAATATTGGTCCTTAAAATGCAGAAAGCCGCTTACTTCAGTCAAAGGATTACTGACACCTGGAGTTGGAAGAAATATTAAGATCACCTGGTTCAAATCGTTTTTTTTTTTTTCCCATTGAAATCCAGAAGCCCACACAAGTCAGCTGGTTTTCAGACGTAAATTCATGATAGGTTAGGCCCAGAACTCCATTTTCCTCATCTGAGTCCAGTGGTCCTTCTAATTTACGATGACGCAATCTATATATTTTCAAATGAACTACGTTATTGAAGAATAAATGATAGAGAGGAGTGCACAAATTGTAAGTATCCAGCTCCACGTGTTTTCACATGGTGAGCACAGCCCTGTGATCCCCACAAATCAGGAACCGTCGGCTCCCCCTGCACCCCACACACCCCACTACACCCTGGGGAGGTAAAGCCTCTGGGTGTCTGTCACCAAAGTAATCCTCCCCCCTTATTTCATCTAAGTTCAACCACGGAGTCAGCACTCTTCATGTCTGGTCTCTCACTCAGTGCCACGTGGCGAGAGTCTTCCCTGTTTTTTGCACATGGCCTGTGTTTGTTGACGTATAGTGCAGGCTGCTATCTCTTGTGCGGTTCCTGTGTGCACAAATCAAAAAGGTCCCCAACAACACGGTTCAAGTTTCAGTGTCCGTGACTATGAATTGTGAGTATTGGCACGAACTGGAACCTTCCATGCTCGACAGCTGTCCACAAATCACTGATGCACCGCAGGTCACCGACCGTTCCTGTCCTTCCTTCTGAGCACCTCAGTCGTCACCGTGAGTCTAGCATCTAGTTCGTGCACAGACAGCCAAGTGTGCGGCTGTGCTTGGGTGATGAACCACATGGCATCCTACAAAAGGAATGATCAAGAGAGATCACTGTGGGGCTTCCCTGGTGGCGCAGTGGTTGAGAGTCCGCCTGCCGATGCAGGGGACACGGGTTCCTGCCCCAGTCCGGGAAGATCCCACATGCCGCAGAGCGGCTGGGCCCATTAGCCATGGCCGCTGAGCCTGCGCGTCCGGAGCCTGTGCTCCGCAACGGGAGAGGCCACAACAGTGAGAGGCCCGCGTACCGAAAAAAAAAAAAAAAAGAGAGAGGACACTGTCCCATCAAAGACAGAAGTGCAGCAAAGGTGAGAATGTGAAAGTGAGGTGGGTTGTGAGGAGAAGATTTGGAAACGGCAAAGGCAAAGCAGCAATCGGAGGAGACCCAGGCCTGCGTGAAGTGATGGCCTAGACCCCACTGAGGAAGGGTCACAAATACAAGCAATAAAAAAGCAAAGTCCCTTTAACATTTTTCATTTTCTTACCCTAGGATGGAAAGCTGCTTATGGTAGAAATGGAGTGTTTGATTCTCGTGGTCAGTGGAATAATGGCCCCCAAAGATGTCCCTGCCCCAGTCCCCGGAACGTGTGACGTGCAGCTGACATGGCAGAGGGGTTTTGCCGTCGAGATTAAGTCAAGGGTCCTGAGGTGGGGAGCATGCCCTGGATCACTTCCTGGGTCCAGAGTCATCACAGGGTCTTCAAGAGGGTCAGAGTCAACAAGGGATTATGCAGGTGGGCCCAGTCTCATCACGTGAGTCCTCAAAAGTGGATAAAAAGTTGATAGAGGCGAATATGACTATGGAAGAATCGTCCGAGAGAGGCGATGCTGCCAGTTCAAAGGCAGAGGAACAGGGCTGAAAGCAAGGAATATTCGCAGCTTCTAGAAGCTGAGAAAGGCAAGAGAACAGACTCTCTTCTAGAGCTTCCAGAAAGGATCCCAGCCCTGCGGACATCTGGATTTTAACCGAGTCACACCTGTGTCCAGCTTCTAACCTACAGAACTGAAGACAATCATGTTGCACTAAGCGTGTGATAATTTGTTACTGTGGGCAATATAAAACCAAGACACTGATACTGTGAATTGCATGCCGTCTGGCAGAAATCTTTCCTGTTTGGGGAAGATAACTTTGCAGAATTGAAATAGGATTTAAGTGGATTTGTAGGTAAAATAGCTGGCTGGAAAATGTTGGCGCTGCTGGCATTGCAGCCACAGGAACTTGATAAAGGCAAACATTGACATAAATGAGGAAAATGGTTGTGAGAGGACCGAGGTGACCCAGAGAAAGGGGCAGAGGAAAGTTCTCAAATAAAGGAAAGCTCAGAGAAAGTTCACGATACTGCACACTTCCTGATAACCTCTACTTCATGAAAATGACAACTTTTGCTGTGTGGAAGACAATATTCACAGAAGACCAGCCACAGACTAGGACAAAATACTTGCAAAAGACACGTCTGATAAAGGGGCGTTATCCAAATTATACAGAGAACCCTTTAAACCCCCAAATAAGAAAACAAACAACCCAATTAAAAATGGATCAGAGGGCTTCCCTGGTGAGGCAGTGGTTGAGTCCTCCTGCCGATGCAGGGGACGCGGGTTCGTGCCCCGTTCTGGGAAGATCCCACATGCCGTGGAACGGCTGGGCCCGTGAGCCGTGGCCGCTGAGCCTGCGCGTCCGGAGCCTGTGCTCCGCAACGGGAGAGGCCACAACAGGGAGAGGCCCGCGTACCGCAAAAAAAAAAAAAAAAAAAAAAAAAGGATCAGAGACTTGAACAGACTCCTCAGCAAAGATGTCCCAATGGCAAAAAGCACCTGAAGGGATGTCATCAGGGATTTATGTGGCTTTTCCGTGGGCAAAAAGCTCTTTAGAAAAGATGAGGATGTTTCTAGCAGCCAAGTCTGAGTCAATGCGGACAGGTCGACGGGGGATGAGCAAACAGAGACGCGGCCCCGCGCGGCAGGGCCTGGGCTACTGCAGCTGCAGGTGAGCAGACGTGCTAAGAGGCACTTCAACAGAGAGAACTTTTAGATCACTTAAGTATCGAAGCCAAGTTGCAGTAACATTGTTTACACCTGTGTTACTTTTGTTTTTCAGCCGGGTCTTCAAAGGAACCCAGTTGCACGTGGGTTAAATTGGGCCCAAGGAGGAAGTCAGTGCCTTGGCTGAGGCCGGTGTCCTGCTCAGTGCTCCCAACGGGAGGACGAAACTCCACGACCTCCTGCTTCCCCGGGCCGTTCACCAGGTTTGCACTACCTCTGTTTTTTTCTGTCATTATTATAATTTGTTTCACTGTATGAATGTTACTGAATGGTTTTGCAATACTGAGGTGGGCTGGTGTTAAAAATGGTCAAATACTCTACGTACGCAGTGATACACAGGCATCTTCTCAGACGTATGCGCCCTGTGAAGTTTGATTCACTTACACGGCACATCATGCTCTGGCCCGTTTCCCTCTGTGATGGTCTGAACTCTTAACAAAGCTGCTTCCTAAGTCCTGGGTGATGCCAGGTAGCGGCCTGGTGATGGTGGCTCTGAGATGAGCACAGCGGGTGGTGATTTGAGGTGATGGATCCAGCTGGGGTTTGCAGTTGAGGCTGTTCAGTTCCCATTTTCTCTATGAAAAAAAAATAATTGAATTGATTCTCGTAGAGCTTGTCGGAGAGCTTCAAGTGTCCGTCCTTCCACTGTAAGAGGGGAAGGACCAGTTGTGATGGGCAGCTTTTTCCTCAGGGCAGAACTTGGCCCAATGCCCCTATCCGTGGTTCACGCCCAGGACAATCCTGCCTTACATTCTGATCAAAAATTGTTCCTAAATCAAACTTTGAATTGATGCCCCAGCTCTGAGGTTTGCTGACTGTGTAACCTGAGAAGTCACGTGATGTGTGTAGACCTGAGCTTCCCTTCGTTTAAAATCAAGGTGGTTAATAGAGGCAAAGATCAGATTAGCGATTGACGGGGATGGGGGGAGGGGGATTGAAAGTATCTGGTCAGTGGGTATGGGGTATTTTGGCGGGGGTGATGGTGATGAAAATGATCTGGGGCTAGAGCGTGGTGCTGTCTGTCCAACACTGTGAAGGTACTAAAAGCTGCTCAGCTGTACACTTTAACATTGTTAAAGTGGTGAATTTTATATTTTGTGAATTTTATCTCAAAAAATATAAGGTGGCTGTACTGCATGGTATTCAAGATCCCTGAGAAAAACTTCTCTCTGCAGTTTGGCGCATGAAGACCTTTGTCCTAAGTAACATCTGATGCTTTAGCACACAGGATGGGAGTCCCTGCATCTGGGTGAAGTCTACCATGGTTTTATAAATTTTGGCTGCCAAATTTGGGGCATTGGCTTGAATTTGGTTTAGATTTACTGACACGCCTTTGAGGAACATTGAAATAAGTCTGACATGAACTGGATTCAGTTCCAAGAGGATCGAAACAATCCTTCCTGCTCCCGGGACTCTGACCATGCCCTTCATTCTGCCCGTGGAGCCTGAGGGGCAGGACAGCAGCCCCCAGACTCAGGGAGCCAAGGGTCTACATGGTGGCCTCCCGGTCAGACAGTGGGGATGCCTTAGTGGGTAAAATTAAGTAAAGGGAGTAGTCATAGCTGCCTGTTTATTCTTTCTTTGCTAAAGCTTACTTTGTGTTTATTTTTCAAAAATTCAATTAATATATCAGAATATTTTGTTTATCCTGCATAGCCCTTCTTCGCACACTTACTTAGGAAAGGCACAAGCGTATTGCTGTGTTAGCTCACTTTCCAGAACCCAGCTCTCCTGAGGCCAATGCTACGCCTTCCAACTAATATTGGCCATTTTCTCTACGTCCAAACTGGGCCCAGGAGACCAAGCAAATCAGTAAATATGCTAATGCATATTTGAAATGCAAAGTTTTTATTTATATATAAAGGTTATTATATATACGTCCATATGTACACACACATAATGTTTACGATTGTTTGTATTTGAAAAATATTTTCTATGGTTTTCCATCATGGTTTCTAAATGGCGTTATCTTTTCAGACATCAGAGAGCACCCTGCACGTCATATACAGGCAGGAAATGCTTTTTGAAAGACTGGCTGAAAGAAAATCCTTGAGTTGCTTCAATCAATTTTAAAGCAAAAGAAATGTTGTAGTTTCTGTGAGAGAGCCTGTGTGTGAGTCTGTGTGTGTGTGAGTCTGTGTGTGTGTGTGTGTGTGTGTGTGTGTGTGTGTGTGTGGACACTCAGTTGAGTAATTACGGCTGTCCCTTGTGGAGACCACCCGCTGGGCTCGCACGGTCCACCGCGTTCCGTATCTTTCCTGTTTCGTTTCTGTAAAGGTCTCCTTACACTCTCACCGGCTGGGTCCCTCCTCTGACATGAGGAGCCTCGCTTTCTTTTCAGGCAGTTTCTCCCATCTCTGTTGCTGCACTTTGTCAGCTTTATGCCACAGTTGCCATTGCAAATAATGAGAGGAGTGTGGAGCACAGGAGCGTCTGAGAGTGTTCTTCTCAGGGTGCGCACGGTTCCTTTATAGAATCACAGTGAGGTGGTTAAGGCGTAATCAACAGGCTTTAATATGATTGCTTTGATTATTATTTAATGTTGATTTCTAGAAGTCGTAATAGTCGATGGCCTGTCTTTAAAAATCAGTGAAGAGTAAGAAGGGTATAAATACTCCTTTCGGTCTTCTCTCATTGTGTGCGAGTCGAGGTTTTATTTTTCCTTTTAGAACGCCAAATAGTTTTCAGTTTAACATACAACATACTGCATTTTAATGAAAACTTGAGAAATGCTGCATATTTGTAGAAAGACTTAACTTGCTTTTTCTCTGTGCCATGTGTATGATTGGCTTTATTTTCATTTCTAACAGCAAGGAGACCCACACCTGAGTGGGAGTAATCTCATGGAAAGGGGTTTATGCCACCAGTTACTAAACCGAAGTCCTTCCCCCTCTCCAAAGTTTTGTTCTTTTTTTTTTACTTTTTCCCCACAAATATTCATAATGATAAATCTCATTTCTATCTGGCTCTCATTTAATTATCATTTAAGATTTGATCTGTCCCTTAAGTTCTCACAAAATGGATGCCCTATAGGGAAAGGCTGTAAAGCAACAAGCCCCAGGTTCCCATCCAGACTCAGTTATATAATTGGAACGGTGACTTTGGTTCAATCACTTAATTTTCAGAAAACTCAATATTCTCACCTGGGGTATAATTAAAAATGACACCCACCTCAAAAGTTTTTTCAAGTTTATATTGCATAATGTCTGTAATATCCTTTTACGTGTCATAAACTGGATCCAATTCAAGCTGACCGTTCATCCTAACCACTGAGAAGGGCATTGCACCAAGACCCATATCTGAAAGATCAGGGCAGACAGTATCAGGGGAAGGCCTAACACAGCACTGGCTGGTGTAACGCTGCCTCTTCTGTAACCTTAGACCATTTAAGGCTTTTTAGAAAAGTTTTAAAAAATGTTATTGAAGTATAGTTGATTTATAATGTGTTAATTCCTGCTGTACAACGTAAGTCTTAATATCTTTATCTGTAAAGAGAGAGATGATAAAGTTCAACTTACAGGGCTATCGTTAGGATTAAATGAGATAAATCCTAGCGCAGTTTGGCATATGCTAAGTGGTCAGTACAGTTAAGCGATTACTTTTCTGTTTCCTGAGCTGTGGATGTCCAGGCTCTGCTCTCTGCCAATTTCCAGACGAAGCCATACTGCCAATCCAGGGATCTGGTTGTGACTACAGAACCAGTGTTTGCTGTGTTTATAGATGCTCTTCTGTTCCCCAAGACCAGATTTTCTGGTCTGTATAAACCACTAGCAAAATGAAGCAGCCGGCGTGTTGAGGTCATCCAAGTGATTGGACGTATTTGAAACACATCTAAATCTCAAAAGCTGGTAATAATTGCTTGTGAATGATCAAAGTGGTCTACATTATTCCATCATTCTAAGGGGAATCTGGTTCTATTCTCCTCAGTTTCTTTAACTAACTTTAACTAGACTGACAGTACTGTCCAAGAGCTTGTTTAAGACTTCAATTCTATACTAACTTGGTACTTAAGGACTTAAAAATATCCAAGTATATTTTAATTAGCATACCAGTGTTAAATGTTCATTAAGTGCTCGAAAACAGTTATTAAGTATTTAAATTTTTTTCTGAAATATGATATATAAGTTTGAGTTGAAAAGTATTTGATAATGAAAAAGGAATACCAGTACCCTTCTATCCAGTTGCCCATGATATATCAACGATATAACAAAAATGATTACACCTCCATGGCTTAAAGGGAGCAAAGATTTTAGTTTCTTACTCAGTTGGAATTTTCTAAGGATATTCTACAATTCTTAATGTGGCAAAATAGTAATGAAAAAGCAGGACCTTACTATCTCTACTTTGTATTTACGGAATTGTAGGTTTTTATTCAGAATCCAAAGGTACTTTGGAGGATTAAGATCTGTTTGCTTTGGGTGAGCTAACTTAAAGTGGTGATAAAAATCAGTTATCATGCAAATGGGTTTTTGCTGTTTAAAAATATCATTTTTCTATTTTTGTAAAAGTTTAATTATAAACTATAAGTCTATGGAAAAGCTGACTTTATTAACTCTAGGAAATGCTAACTAGAAAATTACAAGTCTCAACGTTCAGGAGAACTAAGCTATCACATTAGCCAAGTATTGTGAGAGTAAAGTTAGTCCCTCTTCAACTGCATGTTGTCTATATTAGGACTGATTAAAGCGTCTTTCTAAATCTTTCACCTAATTTCGAGTCAATTAAAAAATTACAACTTTCTGATTAATTTCCAGTTGTTTTAAAAATATCATTTTGATCCAGCTGAAATTGTGGAATTAGCTTAATTGACAAATTAATATTTTTATCATACTCTATTATTAATTTGAAGGTAGATATCCTTAATTAAACCAATCATGTATGAGTAACTAAGTATTAAGCCTGAAACACTGTATATTTATTTATTTTTTAACATTTTTATTGATTTGCTTTACAGTGGTGTGTTAGTTTCTGCTTTATAACAAAGTGAATCAGTTATACATATACATATATCCCCATATCTCTTCTCTCTTGTGCCTCCCTCCCTCCCACCCTCCCTATCCCACCCTTCTAGCTGGTCACAAAGCACCGAGCGAATCTCCCTGTGCAATGCGACTGCTTCCCACTAGCTATCTATTTTACATTTGGTAGTGTATATATGTCCATATATACACTACCACTGTTTCACTTTGTCCCAGCTTACCTGTCCCCCTCCCTGTGTCCTCAAGTCCATTCTCCAGTAGGTCTGCATCTTTATCTGCATCGTGCCCCTGGGTTCTTCATGACCTTTTTTTTTTTTGATTCCATATATATGTGTTAGCATACGGTATTTATTTTTCTCTTTCTCACTTACTTCACTCTGTATGACAGACTCTAGGTCCATCCAACTTCACTCTGTATGACAGACTCTAGGTCCATCCACCTTGCTACAAATAACTCAATTTCGTTTCTTTTTATGGCTGAGTAATATTCCATTGTATATATATGCCACATCTTCTTTATCCATTCATTTGTCAGTGGACACTTAGGTTGTTTCCATGTCCTGGCTATTGTAAATAGGGCTGCAATGAACATTGTAGTAATGACTCTTTTCGAATTATGGTTTTCTCAGGGCATATGCCCAGTAGTGGGATTGCTGGGTTGTATGGTAGTTCTATTTTTAGTTTTTTGAGGAACCTCCCTACTGTTCTCCATAGTGGCTATATCAATTTACATTCCCACCAACAGTGCAAGAGGGTTCCCTTTTCTCCACACCCTCTCCAGCATTTATTGTTTGTAGATTTTTTGATGATGGCCGTTCTGACTGGTGTGAGGTGATACCTCATTGTAGTTGTGATTTGCATTTCTCTAATGATTAGTGATGTTGAGCATTCTTTCATGTGTTTGTTGGTAATCTGTATATCTTCTTTGGAGAAATGTCTGCTTAGGTCTTCTGCCCATTTTTGAATTGAGCTGTTTGTTTTTTTGATATTGAGCTGCATGAGCTGCTTATAAATGTTGGAGATGAATCCTTTGTCAGTTGCTTCATTTGCAAATATTTTCTCCCATTCTGAGGGTTGTCTTTTTCGACTTGTTTATGGTTTCATTTGCTGTGCAAAAGCTTTTAAGTGTCATTAGGTCCCATTTGTTTATTTTTGTTTTTATTTCCTTTTCTCTAGGAGGTGGGTCAAAAAGGATCTTGCTGTGATTGATGTCATAGAGTGTTCTGCCTATGTTTTCCTCTAAGAGTTTTACAGTGTCTGGCCTTACATTTAGGTCTTTAATCCATGTTGAGTTTATTTTTGTGTATGGTGTTAGGGAGTGTTGTAATTTCATTCTTTTACATGTAGCTGTCCAGTTTGCCCAGCACCACTTATTGAAGAGGCTGCCTTTTCTCCTTTGTATATTCTTGCCTCCTTTATCAAAGATAAGGTGACCATATGTGCGTGGGCTTATCTCTGGGCTTTCTATCCTGTTCCATTGCTCTATATTTCTGTTTTGTACCAGTACCATAGTGTCTTGATTACTGTAGTTTTGTAGTATAGTCTGAAGTCTGGGATCCTGATTCCTCCACCTCCATTTTTATTTCTCAAGATTGCTTTGGCTATTCGGGGTCTTTTTTGTTTTCATACAAATTGTGAAATTTTTTTGTTCTAGTTCTGTGAAAAATGCCAGTGGTAGTTTGGTGGGGATTGCATTGAATCTGTAGATTGCTTTGTGTAGTATAGTCATTTTCACAATGTTGATTCTGCCAATCCAAGAACATGGTATATCTCTCCATCTATTTGTATCATCTTTAATTTCTTTCATCAGTGTCTTATAATTTTCTGTATACAGGTCTTTTGTCTCTTTAGGTAGGTTTATTCCTAGGTATTTTATTCTTTTTGTTGCAGTGGTAAATGGGAGTGTTTTCTTAATTTCACTTTCAGATTTTTCGTTGTTAGTGTATAGGAATGCAAGAGATTTCTGTACATTAATTTTGTATCCTGCTACTTTACCAAATTCATTGATTAGCTCTAGTAGTTTTCTGGTAGCGTCTTTAGGATTCTCTATGTATAGTATCATGTCATCTGCAAACAGTGACAGCTTTATTTCTTCTTTTCCAGTTTGGATTCCTTTTATTTCTTTTTCTTTTCTGATTGCTGTGGCTAAAACTTCCAGAACTATGTTGAATAATAGTGGTGAGTGTAGGCAACCTTGTCTTGTTCCTCATCTTAGTAGAAATGGTTTCAGTTTTTCACCATTGAGGATGATGTTGGCTGTGGTTTGTCATATATGACCTTTATTATGTTGAGGAAAGTTCCCTCTATGCCTACTTTCTGGAGGGTTTTTATCATAAATTGATGTTGAATTTTTTTGAAAGCTTTCTCTGCATGTATTGAGATGATCATATGGTTTTTCTCCTTCAATTTGTTAATATGGTGTATCACATTGATTGATTTGCATATATTGAAGAATCCTTGCATTCCTGGAATAAACCCCACTTGGTCATGGTGTATGATCCTTTTAATGTGCTGTTGGATTCTGTTTGCTAGTATTGTGTTGAGGATTTTTGCATCTGTATTCATCAGTGATATTGGTCTGTAATTTTCTTTCTTTGTGGCATCTTTGTCTTGTTTTGGTATCAGGGTGATGGTGGCCTCATAGAATTGTATATTTATTTTTTATCAGAGATGCAGGCTGCAGTATGTTAGCTTATTTGACATATGCATTACAATTAAGTATAATATTGTAGGAAAAGTATTACTATCTCAATAGTCACATTTATAATTATTTTTAATTTTACTGAAATATATTTGATTTATGAGATTGTGTTTAATTTCTGCTGTACAGCAAAGTGACTCAGTTATACATATTCTTTTTCATTATGGTTTTTCACAGGATATTGAATATAGTTCCCTGTGCTATACAGTAGGACCTTGTTGTTTACTCATTCTATATATACTAGTTTACATCCGTTGAGTCCAAATGCCCAATCCATCCCTCCTCCTACCCTTGGCAACCACAAATCTGTTCTCCATGTCTGTAAGTCTGTTTCTGTTTTGTAGATATGTTGATTTGTGTTTTATTTTAGATTCCACATATAAGTGATCTCATATGATATTTGTCTTTCTGTTTCTGGCTTACTTCACTTAGTATGATAATCTCTAGTTTCATCCATGTTGCTGCAAATGGCATTATTTGATTCTTTTTTATTGCTGAGTAATATTCCATTTTATATATGTGCCACAGCTTTTTTATCCATTCCTCTGTCAATGGACATTCAGTATTAGTCACATTTTGCCTTGGCTTCTGAGATGCCTGAGGATTTGACACTTGGTCAGATTTCTTACAACACTAACTCAAGGAATCTATAGGAATATTCTACATATTCTTTTTTTTTTTTTTTTTTTTGCGCTATGCGGGCCTCTCACTGCTGTGGCCTCTCCCGTTGTGGAGCACAGGCTCCGGACGTGCAGGCTCAGCGGCCATGGCTCACGGGCCTAGCCGCTCCGCGGCATGTGGGATCCTCCCGGACCAGGGCACGACCCCGTGTCCCCTGCATTGGCAGGTGGACTCTCAACCACTGCGCCACCAGGGAAGCCCTACATATTCTTTGAGTTATATGTTGTAGCCCAAGCACACTGAATCAACTTCTGGGCAGTGTTCATTTTAATCCCAGGACAGTAAATGAAGGTGATGTGCATTACACAAACGAGGACAAACTCCATCCTTTCTCTGAGCTGGACCTCGAGGCCCCAGAGCCCCTTTTACGCTGAGAGCTGTAGCTTGTGTCTTGGGAGAGGAGTTGGAGGGGCAACTCAGTGGGAGCCCCAACGTGGGTGAGCCTGTGCAGTGTTGGGTAATCATTACAGTGTTGTCATTCCTTCATTTTAATCCAACCCTAAGGATGAAAACTTGCCTTCTATGGTCTTTGCTGTGGAGGATGCAAGGTGAGGTTTTGCACAGCAGTAGAAGCAGCAGGTCAGGTGAGGAGAAATCTGTCCTCACAGTCATGGGACCTGGGATCATTCACGATCTGATCGGGGGTGCAGTGGACGGGGGCCCTGGCTGGGGGTGCTGTTGAGAGGTCTGGGGCTGTTGACCTGGAGCAGCAGGGGAAGGGCCTGCAGCAGGGCAGTACCTAGGCCTTTTCCTCCCCTGGTTTCTGATGGACGTGCTCGGGAGAGGCTAAGTTCTGGCAGTAAACTCCTTGGGATTGAACAACTGTAATTTGGTCACATACAGATTAGAACCCTAAGGCTCAGACAGGTTAGGCAATTTTCCCGAGATCACAGGTAATAAATTGCAGAACCAGTGTTAAAACTTAATCTGCATTATTTTAAGCCTTTCCAATCTAATACGCTCCCCAAAGTTATAAATGATGAAAATTCAAAAATTGTAGTTGATCAGTAATTGATAATGGTACCAACTATTACTCATGGGGCAGTGCAGCTACATCTGTGGATACTGGATACACTTTCATTCCAACATCTTCTATGAGGAGGAGGGAGCAAGGGGAAATAAGGAGGTGGTCCGGGAAGACAGAGAAACTGCCCTAACTCGTTTTGCACCTTTGTCTGCCTTGGCTGGCTTGTGTAGATGACTTTGAGAAAATCTGTGGTTTTATTTTTATTTTTTTATAATTTTTTCTATTTATTTATATATTTATTTTTGGCTGTGTTGGGTCTTTGTTGCTGTGCACGGGCTTTCTCTAGTTGCGGAGAGTGGGTGCTGCTCTTTGTTGTGGGGTGCGGGCTTTTCATTGCGGTGGCTTCTCTTGTTGCGGAGCATGGGCTCTAGGCGCGCAGGCTTCAGTAGCTGTGGCTCATGGGCTTAGTAGTTGTGGCGCACGGGCTCTAGAGCACAGGCTCAGTAGTTGTGGCATGCGGGCTTTGTTGCTCCACAGCATGTGCGATCTTCCCAGACCAGGGCTAGACCCCGTGTCCCCTGTATTGGCAGGTGGATTCTCAACTACTTTGCCACCAGGGAAGCCCAAATCTGTGGTTTTAATTGGGCTTTGTCATTAATTTATTTTTAATCAGGGAGAAAACTGATGGAGAGGGGAAACAAATGTTCAACAATTTAGATGATTTATTGTTAACTAAGATCGTTTAACAAGAGATCGATGGTCTTTGTAAATTAATCAGATTTAAGATTATTACCTCCGTCATCACTCACAAAGGTGATCTGATACATCAAAGAATTATTTATGCACACAGAAGAAACTGTTAATTAAAAAAAGGAAATTATCAATTCCTTCAGTACCTTCCTGACCATTTACGAACATGACAAATTGACAGGTAAAACTGACCGTCACGGGGCTTTTGTAACCACATTTACACTGGCTATTTAATATTATAATTTTGAATTCACTGATCTGGAATGGGGGCTCAAGTCAGGGTGATTTTTCCCCCAGGGCACATCTGGTGATGTCTGGAGACGTTTTTGGTTGGAGGTCAAATGCTGAGGGCATCTAGTGATAACTCTAAAAGAGGGGGTGTTTCAAACTTAGGGTAACGATCGTGAAAACAAAATAGTGAGCCTAAGTATTTGTCACCCATGTATGTTATGAGGTGACCTTACAGATAAATAACAAGCTGGACCAGTCAGTAAATAGTGTCAAGAGATACGGGGTCCTCCTGCACAACATAATAAAAATTGGAATCTTGCCTCTCACCATATACCCCCAAATTCTGGGTATATAAATTAACTAAATATGGAAAACAGAATGATAGAAATTTAGAAGAAAACATGGGGAAATACTTTATTAGTCAGCAGTAGGATATGGTTTCTTAATTCATTTTAAAAGGGGGAAAATGTTTAGTTAATTCTATTAAATAAAACACTAAAAAAAGCCTCTGTACCAGAAGATAACATGATGAAAGGAAAGTCAAGCCATATTAGGGGAATTCATTATTTGAAAAAAAACACATGGCTGACAAAGGATCAGTCTGCAGAGTGTAGAAGGAGGTTTAAAGAATCCATGAGGAAAGAAAAAAAACACACAAACAAACCAAAAAAACCAGTTCAGTAGAAAAACAGCCAAAGTTCCTGGAAGGCACACAGAAACCCAATTAAACTGAAAGAGGTTCAAACATGAATGGGGGAATTCGATTTAAAATACTCTGAGATACCTTTTCCACACTTCGATTTGGGGGAAGAAAACAAAAACTAGCACCAAATATTTCTTTAATTTAAGAAGCATAATGATCTTTTGATTTAGTTCCTTAGTTCATTAATTTAACTTTTTGCACTTTTAAAGTATGAGCATGAAGCGTTGCCGATGTGCCATATGTAAGAGGCGAGTCGGCGGTGACCCTGGACCTGAGGCGGAGCTCTTTGGGGACCAGCATTCAGTTACACGTTTCCTCCCCAAATATTACTTTCCTGACACCTCAGTCTTGATATTTTACTGCTGAAGTTACAGTTTGCCTCTGATTTTAAAAAATCTACTTGAGATTTTATCATGAGATAGCTATAAATGCATTTTGACATTTCAAGACGTAAAGGATTTCTGTTACTTTTTGTTATTCGATTTCTCACTTAAATACCTACTTATGAGAATATAGTCAGTGTGTCAGCTACTTGAAACATTTTGAGGGCTTGGCTGTGTCACTGTCTGCGCTTCCTCTTTCTCATGAAGCCACTGTGTACCGCGTGTGCGACGTGCCCCCGCCTCAGACCTGGTCCCGCTCGGTACCCTCCAAGGCGTCGTCATTCACGGCAACATCAAGGCCGCATGTCCCGGGGTCACCACCTGCACCTCTCCTGCTCACTCCACACGGACAACATCTTTGGGAACATTATTTCAAACAAATCCAAATTCAAAGGATTCCCACCACCTCCCCTGCCGCCCGTGCATCCCGCACGATGATCCCTTATCTCGGTTGCTGAAAGGAGGTCTACTTGCTCCCCCCTCCTCTGTAGACTCCGCGGGGCTGCATGGTGCTCACACCCGGTCCTGCCTCTGTCCATTGACCTCACTTTCCAACCTCCGTCCCCACATCCTGCTGCTTCACACCCTCCTGTCTTTCCTGGACAGCCAGTCTCACTCTGCAGCAAGACTTTGTCCTCGGGGCCCAGGCACGGTCTCCCGCCTCACGTCTGCGTGGCCTGTCCCTCTGTTTCCACCCATTACTCTACACAAACGTCACAGCCTCAGAGAACCCCCCTCTACCGGTCACTCCTAACCATTCATCTGTTTTGTTTTGTTTTCACGCAGTGCTTTCTTCCACCTGAAATTGTATCATATTTTTACTAATGGTTTGTGCGCTATTTTCCCCAGTAAAATATAAGCTTCTCAAGGGGAAGACTTGGTCTTTGTTTGCAGTGAGCGGATCACCCAGCACCTGCTGGGCGTTTCTGATGTATTTTTTGAGATAATGAATAAATCTTGCTCAATTTAGATTGAGTAACAATGGGGGGGGCAAACAATTTATTCTTATGGTATTTAGTAAAACATTAAAAAATTTAAACTGTATTTTAAAGATTTACCAGGGAAAACATTTAAAAGATAATCTTATTTTGAAAAGCAGCCTTTTCACTTCAGTTTGCAGATTTCAAGCTGAGTTAAACCTGTAGCTATTGCTGATGTATTTGAGGGGAATTTTGACCAATTCTGAGCACCACTGATTCAGAGCACAGTTTAACTCAATCTGAGGAAGCAAAATACAGTTGCCCTGTGTATGACCTATGTGTGCCTTGGCATTAATTCATCTACAGGAGGCAAAGCCACCTACTGCTTCAGGAGCATCACCTTTTCACTCGCTTCCTGCAGTCAGGTTATTTCAGAGCTTGGCAGTGATGGATCTCAAAAGACCGAGAATTTTGTGTGATGGTGATATTGTAGACCCGACTGTCAAAAGGCCGCCTGCCTTTTTCTAATAGGCACATGTTGTTTTGGTACTGGTCAAGGGACAAATAAAGAACAGCGAGGTCCGTTTTTCATTGAAATTGATGTGTTATTTTAAAAGGAGCACTATCTAATCAATTTACTCCAGATTTATCAAATAAATAAATTTACAGGTTGAATTAAGTCTGCAGCTCAGAATCGTAATTTCGAATTACTTCCCCATCACAAGGTTAATAGTGAATCTGATTTTGTTTTCTCTCCTTTTACAAATCTCGTGCATGGTGACGGTAAATCCAAACGTTCTGTGAAAAAGGCTGATAGAGGTGGAAGAAAAGAGGGGGTCCTGAACTGTGCTCCACCAGCTGTCTCGTGGAAGAGAATGTAAAAAATATATATATATATATAAATATATATAACTGAATATATATATACATATATGTATATAACTGATTCACTTTGCTGTATACCTGAAACTAACACAACATTGTAAATCAACTATATTTCAATAAAATGTTTTTTAAAAAATTAGGAAATAAAGGATGAAAATGTCACAAGAGGAAAGAAAGGCAAGAAGAAAGAGACCATAAAGAATGTTGGGGAAGTCATCACCAGAAATGTACCTCCACATCAGTACCAGCCCGTGTGTGTCATGCTCTATCTTCTGGTTGGATCATGTCCTGCACAGATGGACTCTTGCTTTCATGATTTGTGCTCTGATACGGGCAGCTAGCGCTAACAACTGTCATGACAACATGATAAATGTTGTTACATGTTTCCCTCCTTTGGAGCTGCCTTCCAGGGCAGTGCAATGGGTAGAATCCTGGCCCCCCCAACGATGGGCATGCCTTATCCTTGGAACCTGAGATTATGTTATGTAGAAAGAGAGACCCTGCAAGATTGGAGGTCATTCTGGATTATCTGGGCCCAGTCTGATCACATGAGCCCCTAAAGGAGAAGAATCTTTCCCAGCTCAAGTACGAAAGGTGAGACTCAAGATGCGGCAGGGGAGATTCAAAGCAGGAGGAGAACTAGTACTTTTTATAGCATTGAAGACAGACCATATGGAAGCCACAGATGGGGTGCAGCAGCCTCCAGACAGTGAGACTCAGCAGTACCCTCCAGGGCTCCCTAGCACAAGCCCCTCTGTGTCCCCTGACTCCTGTTTGTGGGAAAACCTTTAGTCTCCTAGGCCTCCCTGAGTTCCAAAGAACCAGCTCTGAAGGTTAATTATTTAAGAAGGGGCAGAGGGACTTCCCTGGTGGTCCAGTGGTTAAGACTCCACGCTCCTAATGCAGGGGCCCGGGTTTGATCCCTGGTCAGGGAACTAGATCCCGCATGCATTCTGCAACTAAAGATCCTACGTGCTGCACCTAAAGATCCGATGCAGCCAAATAAATAAATAAAAGAATAAAAAGCAGAAAAGGTGCCAAAGGAGAGGCAGTAGGGTAAGGAAGGGGATAACTTAAGCAACAGGTCAAACTGTGGGATGGGGTCCTAAGGCCCTAGATTTCCTTGAGGAAGACAGATGACAACGTCTGACGCACAGTCTTAAATTGTTTTTACAGAAACCAGACCCCCACTGGTGAAAACCACTGACCTCAAACCGGTAGACCCTAGATTGATTGGAGTCAGAAGACTGATGGTTGAGATCCCTGAAACACCACCTGCTACCTCACCCCCTGTCTATCAGAAAATTGTCCACATGCTCATCACACACCCTGCAACCCTCTCCCCTATGCTGCCTTTAAAAACCCTCGTCCAAAAGCTACTGGGGAGGTTGGGTCTTTTGAGTACTAGCTGCCTGGACTCCTTGCTTGGCACCTGCAATAACCGCTGCGCTTTTATTCACCACCACCTGGCATCCGTAGGCCGACTCTGTTGTGTGTCTGGCAAGCAGTTTGGTTCTCCGATTATTCTCAGCAAAGAAACGGTAACTTGGTTCTTCAAGGAACTGAATTCTTCCAACAACCTGAATGAACAGGAAATGGCTCCTCCCGTGAAGCATTCAGAAGGGAACACAGCCTGGCCAACACCACGATTTTAGCCCATTGAGACCCATGCTGGATTTTGGTTCTACAGAACTGTAAGATAATACGTTTTCTGTTGTTTTAAGGCATGGAGTCTATGGTACAACTGAAAACTGATACAGAGAGCAACTGCCTTTTCCTGCCCACTCTGTCCATGCTACTGATGAAAGAATGCTGTGGGAAAAAGTCTGGAGATGAGAATCCACTCAAGAGGAATTTAGAAAATGTGATAAAACTGCCATGATTGGGGAGAATATGTTTGGTGGTAAATGTCTGGAGGCATAAATGTTCGGAGAAATAGTGGGAGATCAGATTGCTGTTACTTTGTTTCTGGCTTTTGGAGATTTGCTGTTTGCTTCATCAACTGAAAATGCAGAAATATTTACTCAGCGTACCTGCAATTTAGTATGAGTTCAATTAAAGTTTCTTCACTTCCTTCAATGAGGATCACTAGTCATAAAATATGTCACAAGATTCAAAAGAAATGCATTGTGTTTCCTTAAAAATGAAGTTTTATCTCTAACTTTTTTATTTAGGTCGTGCCATGTGGCATGCCGGATCTTAGCTCCCCGACCAGGGATCAAACCTGTGCCCCCTGCAGTGGAAGCGCAGAGTCCTAACCACTGGACCACCAGGGAATTCCCCATCTAACTTGTTTTTAAATAAAGAATTGAACGTTCAGAATAAATGCTGATGAGAGTTAATATCCAACACCTTCCCTAGGCATGGGCATGCCCTTGTGAAATTTGGCCATTTGTTTCCCTGATCTCTGCTTGAGTCGACTCACTCCATTTTGTTAGAATACATGATTTTTTACCCATCAGGCTGCAGCAGAGTTGACAATTGTCCTTAATTCTCGGGCACTCCTCTGGGTGCAGAATCTGTCTTCCCGGCCTCTTAGGAGCTGATAATCTAAAGGAGAAGTCCTACCCCTCTGTCTCTTGGCCATCACCTGACACACCATCCTTTGCAGTTTTCATTTCCTAACCCTACTTGTTTAGAACCTATTGATGAGCCACTAGCTAAGCAGACACCCAGATGGAAATGGAAACAGCAGTCATCCCTTACAGTAGAGTCTTTGTACATTATCTTTTGGGAGGTAAAACGTTTTCTGCCCCTTATACCAGGAAGATGTGAGGGAAGAGGACACCTTTGATCCAGGCAACCTGAAATCCCTCAGAAACTCACCCTTTCTCTTGCCAGACCTTCCCCTTATCAGACCTAAGTTGTCTTTGTAAGGATGTGGGGTTGACCAGTTCTCCAAACGTTCATGTTTCAAGTAAGTTTCACAAAGAGGTGATGAAGTCCCTCATAGGAAAATCTTTGCTCTTAGTGGTGAATTAATTTGTGTCTTTTGTTCTTAACTTTGAGAATTAGACCAATTCTAGGATAATAGCAAAATCTCACATGCCTCTGATTACTGCCGCATGTAACTCTAAAAAAAAATTCAGAGTGTGGGGATATAAATTTGACAGAAGGGCTCTTAGAAGCTTCATTAAAAAAATTTAGGACTTAAAAGTCTTCGAAGACATGAGCGAGTAGGAAATTCAAAGAGATAAGAGCTTATGTTAGACATCGATGTAGGACATTCTGGGTATTTTGCAAGAATAATGAAAACATGGTGAGGTTTGTTTAACGGAATATGGTATGTAGTTGGGGTAGAAGAGGTGAAGAATGGAAAAGGAGGTGAATTATCAAGCACTTTGATTTCTGTCTTGAGCAAAGCAAAATTTAATAGCCATAACTGGTGAATCAGATGTTTTCTATAAAAGGTATTGGTTTATAGATTATTATTAACATTAAATTTATTAGAGAGGAAGGCTTATTTAACAAACTTTTAAAATCATGGAACACTGTTAGGTACTATGATCAATCCCTTTTCAGTACCAAAAGCACATGGAGTCTACTGCTTTTCTCGATTGTGCTTGGATAGAGAATTTGTGAAGCATGGAGACCAATTCACTTCAATGAATGTGTTGGGCTTTGTGACTTGGGAGGTTAATTCTTGAGATTGATGCTCTGAGCATTAGAAAAAGTATTAGTGGTTTCTATAATGCAGCTTTGTTTCTCACAATAATAAATTACCATTCATTTGGAGTTGTGTCAAACTTAATCTGCTGCAAAAGCCAGGTCATAGAGTTGATTTAAGTGATTATTTACCTCATTCTTTTGTTGCTGTGTTGGACATTTATTTGCTCTCCTTCAGAATATTTGAGTCAGTTTCTCAGTTATTGATTATTATAAGTAATATTATTTTAGACCTACATTACTTTATTATGACTTGAATAATACTATGTAGTTTATTCTACCATAAATTTTAACTGCCAATCTAAATGGAAATAACCTCCCACGTATGATTAGTTTTTTAAAATTTATTTAAGAGGAAGGTAAATAAATGATAGATCTAGTGGCTAGAAGAATCATCTTTTCCCACATTTTATTAATATTAAAAATACAAGATAATTTTTATCATGTATGTGAAATAACAAATGCTGCTTATTACCACTTTTATGCCTTATATAAACCACCCAAGTATAAAGTTGAGAGTAAAGTTATTATCCTGTGGGAATTAATTCCAAATTAAGAAATGGTAATTTTTATCATTTCTAGGCTTCTCACATTGATGGTGTCTTGACCATAGCTCTCTCATGACCTTGTACTACTGCAGAGTGACTTTTTGTGGGCAAACTTTAATAATTTGTAGCCTTTTTCAAATTATTTAACATTTCACAGATTGGTTAGGTTAAGGATACTTTAGCACCAGGCACCTAAAAAAGAGAAAAAAAAAATCGTGTGCTGGTTACAGAGATGAAAAGGAGATGATGGACTGGAAGTAACTGTTCAGGTCTGTTTCCTCAGTCTTGTCGGAAGGAGCGTGCCTGAGGTGCCTTGGTGGTGACAGGTTCTGGTGGAACATGGCTCAGCTCTGCATGGCAGGGCAGCAGGAACAGGTGGTGTGTGGAACGCGTCCCCCAGGGAGGATGCTGGACTAGGTGCAGCACCCTCAGTCAGGCTAAACAGCAGCTCTTGGAGGTAGTGCTGTCGTTATCCTCATCGGTGATATTGCGGATGGGTCACGGGTGGGACAGGACTGGCTATGGTTAGGGTTAGGGGCTCCGTCACAAACACATGACGGTTCCTTACACTGATACTTTTGCATCTCTAAAAATTCTCTGTAATAGTGTCTATCAAATTCTACAGAATAAAATGTTCAAAAACATAATCTTAAAAAACATAGTTCATATTCTATGTGCCGATGTTTAGTAGTTTATTCAGCTAGTCTCCCCTTGATTCTGTTTTGTACTCTGTAGGAGGGAAAAAGTTTATAACATTTGCTTTGAGAATTGTTTGAGATTTACTTATTTTAATAGTTCAGATGTTTAAATGACGTGTGTTTTTTTGTATACAGAGCTGTCCTTCTGTGGTAGTTTTGTTTGTTAGTGGTATGGCCTTTTTTATTTTATTTTTTTTGGCACTTTCTTTTTTAATTTTAATTTTATTTTGGAGCATAGTTTATTTATAATGGTGTGTTATTTTCAGGTGTACAGCAAAGTGATTCAGTTATGCATACACATGTATCTATTCTTTTCCAGATTCTTTTCCCACAGTGATTATTACAGAGTATTGAGTAGAGTTCCCTGTGCTGTACAGTAGGTCCTTGTTGTTTACCTATTTTATATATAGTGGTGTGTATATGTTAATCCCAAACTCCTAATTTATCCCTCCCCACCACCTTTCCCCTTTGGTAACCATAAATGTGTTTTCTAAGTCTGTGAGTCTGTTTCTGTTTTGTAAATAAGTTCATTTGTATCATTCTTTTAGATTCCACATATAAGTGATATGATATTTATCTTTCTTTCTCTGATTTACTTCACTTAGTATGATAATCTCCAGGTCCATCCATGTTGCTGCCAGTGGCATTACTTAAATATTTTTTTGGCTGAGTAATATTCCATTGTTTGTGTATCTATCTATCTATCTATATATATATATATATACACAATATGTATACCATATCTTCTTTATCCATTCATCTGTCAGTGGACATTTAGGTTGCTTCCATGTCCTAGCTGTTGTAAATAGTGCTTCAGTGAACATTGGGGTGCATGTATCTCTCAGAATTATGGTTTTCTCCCAGTATAAGCCCAGGAATGGGCTTGCTGTATCACATGGTAGTTCTGTTTTTAGTTTTCCTAAGGAAGCTCCATACTGTTTTCCACAGTGGCTGCACCAATTTACATTCCCACAAACAGTGTAGGAGGGTTCCCTTTTCTCCACACCCTCTCCAGCATTTATTCTTTGAAGATTTTTTGGTGATTGCCATTCTGACTAGTGTGAGATGATACCTCATTGTAGTTTTGATTTGCATTTCTCTAATAATTAGCAATGTTGAGTATTTTTTTCCTGTGCTTTTTGGCCCTCTGTATGTCTTCTTTGGATAAATGTCTATTTATATCTTTTGTCCATTTTTTTGATTGGGTTGTCTTTTTTTTTTTTTATTGTGCTGCATGAGCTGTTTGTATATTTTGGAGATTAATCCCTTGTTGGTCGCTTCATTTGCAAATATTTTCTCCCATTCTGAGGGTTGTTTTTTCATTTTGTTGATGGTTTCATTTGCTGCATAAAAGCTTTTAAGTTTACTTAGGTCCCATTTAAAATTTTTTGTTTTTATTTTCATTACTCTAGAAGGTGAATCCAAGAAGATATTGCTGTGATTTATGTCAAAGAGTGTTTTGCCTATGTTTTCTTTAAGAGTTTTGTAGTATCTGGCCTTACATTTTGGTCTTTAATCCATTTTGAGTCTATTTTTGTGTATGGTGTTAGAGAATGTTCTAATTTCATTATTTTACATGTAGCTGTCCAGTTTTCTCAGCACTACTTATTGAAGAGGCTCTCTTTTCTCCATTGTATATTCTGGCCTCCTTTGTTGTAGATTAATTGACCATAGGTGCATGGGTTTATCTCTGGGCTTTCTATCCTGTTCCGTTGATCAATATTTTGATTTATGTGCCAGTACCATACTGTCTTGATTACTGTAGCTTTGTAGTATAGTCTGAACTCAGGGAACCTGATTCCTCCAGCTCTGTTTTTCATTCTCAAGATTGCTTTGGCTCTTTGGGTTTTTTTGTGTTTCCATATAAATTGTAAATTTTTTTGTTTTAATTCTGTGAAAAATACTATTGGTAATTTGATAGGTATTGCATTGAATCTGCAGATTGCCTTGAGTAGTATAGCCATTTTAATAATAAAGATTTTTCCAATCTGAGAACACAGTATATCTTTCCATCTGTTTGTTTCATTTTTGATTTCTTTCATGAGCATCTTATAGTTTTCAGAGTACAGGTCTTTTGCCTCCTTAGGTAGGTTTATTCCTAGGTATTTTATTCTTTTTGATGTGATGGTAAATGGGATTGTTTCCTTAATTTCTCTTTCTGATCTTTACTTGTTAGTGTATAGAAATGCAAGAGATTTCTGTGTATTAATTTTGTATCCTGCCACCTTACCAAATTCATTGATGGACTCGAGTAGTTTCCTGGTAGCATCTTTAGGATTTTCTATATGTAGTATCGTGTCATCTGCAAACAGTGACAGTTTTACTTCTTCTTTTCCAATTTGGATTCCTTTTATTTCTTTTTCTTCTCTGATGGCTGTGGCTAAAACTTCCAAAACTATGTTGAATAAAAGTGGTGAGAGCAGACATCCTTGTCTTGTTCCTGGTCTTAGAGTAAGTGCTTTCAGCATTGTGTTTTTAACATTCATCTTTGTTCATTTTAGTGTGGATGAGCACATGAGGTATTCTGGATCAAAAACTGATTTCTTACTAAGTACCTCCCTGTAAATAAAAAGAGTGTGGACACTCCATTTGCTCTAGCCCTTATCCTGAGGGCCATGTGGTAAGTGCCATGTCAGTCATTTTACATGACACTTGGAAACTCCACAGGTGAAGGCTGAAGAAAAATTATTATTCTTTGCTTATAAAGGGGGAGGAGCCAGCCATACCTCTCCCCTCCTGAAAGGGTCTCTTTGGAAATGTAAGGGACATGAATCTTAACCATAATCATTGGGTGAATCCACCAGGAGCCAGTTAGTCCCTGTCTCAGCTTGCGCTACCCAGAGGCTTTCCCTGTTCTGACTTTTCTCCTTTTGACATGGATACATCTAGAAAGTTGAAGTTTCTGTCTGTCTAACACTCTAGGGTTTACCCCAGACCTAACCTGGGCTTTCTCTGGGAGACAGGGGAAGTTTTGTTATCCTTCTGGATAAAAGCAATAGACTAGACAAATGACTACCCTTTGAATTCCAGTGGTATGTGATGAAGTATGTCTAGTGGAAATGAAAGCAAACACTCCCTATCTTCATATCATGCACATTTCAGGAGGCCAGGGCCTCTTGCAGGAATATGAGAAGTCCAGGAAGTTTATTCTCTCTCTCTTTTTCTCTATAAACCGTTTTAATATTCATTAGATCAACCTTATCATCTGTGGTTCCTCCAAAGTGTAAGCCCAGTGAAAGCAGGGAGTTTGTCCTTTTAACTTTTAAACAGAATGAACAAGTTTTAAATGTGTTCTTCAAACTCTTTTTAATGTTTCTTTTAGCTGATTAGTTTAAATATGTCAATTTGCCATTTTTTGTACATTAAAATAGTCAAATATTGGCAATTTCAAATGGTCAGTGTAGTACTTGTTGGCAGAGATGTGGTCTAAATCCTCCACTCTGATTTTGCATATGTTGATGTTGCCTTAAATTTCTGACTTTCTGGTAAAACAATCGAGAACTATGACATAATGTCCAGGGATGACTTTTTTTTAAGATGCTTTAAACCATTGTCAATATAAAATAAGCATTTTAATGTTTTCTAGTAAATAATTTGTATATCTGAGGTTTTTGGGGTTTAGAGTTTTCTTCTTGCTTATATTCATTGCTTGTTGTACTGTAGTTTATCCATATTCTTTTGGAAATAGATTGTTGATTATAAGGTTACAGTCTGCTTAGACATTTTGTTGTTGACATATATCATCTACACTGTGGCTCCCATTAAGAATTTTCTCTTTTTCCTTAGAGCCTTGAATTTCTACCAAGCTGTGTAATATTGGGCTTTTAATATTCATTAAATATTAACAGATGTTTAATATGAACATACTGTTCAACATTAATAGTGTCAATGCCATTCGTTTTATAAACATAAATCAATACTCATTATTAATTAATGCTAACTTTAATATAAGTATTGCGATAACCTCGTTACTATGGTCTTTATTAACGGTATCACTATTTGGCGTTTGGGAAACTGCATCTACATTTTCTGCCCTGATTGATCATGTTTACCCATGTGTCTCTGAGTCACAGCTTTTGGATGGTGACACATAAATAGATGCTCTAAATAAAGCCACTCGTCTGGGCGCCAGGCTCAGAGATCAACCACTTAGGTGACGTCTCCATTTTCGTACCACAAATGCCTCTGAAATCATTATAACTGAAACGGCACTCATCCTCTGTCCAAAACTGCTCCCCGTTGAGTCTTCCTGTCCAGGTAAATGGTGCCACTTGCTCTTGCCAGATGCAGGAAGCCAGCATCCTCGACCCCTACTTTTCCTTGATACCCTCTCATCCAGTCTTGCCAGCACTCCGGCCCTCTGACTCAAGACCACATCTCAGATCCTTCCCTCCTTTCTCTCCACCTGCATCACCCTTGTCCAAGCCAGCATCACCGTCAACTGACTTCTGTGTCCAACTCCTAACTCATCTCCTTGTGGCCACTCTTGCCTGTGAGCAGGTGACACAGGGTACCTGAAAAATCTTACTAAGTACTCTTGGGATCTATCGATACTTAGTTCATCTATCAGTACTTAGTTCTTCTTAATCCAGGTCCATGACCACTTCCCGTTGTGCAGTAGAGGCCTTGTTAAGGTGAGAGAGTGACCATGTTGGACTAACACAGCCAACCACCAGGATGAACCACACTCAGTGTCAGATTCACTGTTTGTAAAACCACCACGTTCGTTTACACTTAAAAATATGCACTGATGTTTAAAAAAATACGTAACTTCTTAAATAATCCTCTTGGCTTTTTTTTCTCTCTACTACTACCATATGAGTGGCAGAATTATTATGGTGGTGACATTGTGAATTAGATTTTCAAAATTCTGTACTTGATCATTTTCCTCAAATTTTTTTCTTTAATGTCTTTATTGGAGTATAATTGCTTTACAGTGTTGTGTTAGTTTCTGCTGTATAACAAAGTGAATCAGCCATATATATATATATATATATCCCCATATCCCCTCCGTCTGGCGTTTCTTATGCACGCTCCCTGTCCCACCCCTCTAGGTGGTCACAAAGCATGGAGCTGATCTCCCTCTGCTATGTGGCTGCTTCCCACTAGCTATCTATTTTACATTGGTAGTGTATATATGTCCATGCCACTCTCTCACTTCATCCCAGCTTACCCTTCACCCTCCCTGTGTCCTCAAGTCCATTCTCTACGTCTGTGTCTTTATTCCTGTCCTGCCCATAGGTTCTTCAGAACCTTTTTTTGTTTGTTTAGATTCCATACATATGCATTAGCATACGGTATTTGTTTTTCTCTTTCTGACTTACTTCACTCTGTATGACAGACTCTAGGGCCACCCACCTCACTACAAATAACTCAATTTCATTTCTTTTTATGGCTGAGTAATATTCCATTGTATATATGTGCCACATATTCTTAATCCATTCATCTGCTGATGGACACTTAGTTTGCTTCCATGTCCTAGCTATTGTAAATAGTGCTTCAATGAACATTGTGGTACATGACTCTTTGAATTATGGTTTTCTCGGGGTATATGCCCAGTAGTGGGATTGCTGGGTGTTATGGTAGTTCTGTTTTTAGATTTTTAAGGAACCTCCATACTGTTCTCCATAGTGGCTGTATCAATTTACATTCCCACCGACAGTTCAAGAGGGTTCTCTTTTCTCCACACGCTCCCCAGCACTTATTGTTTGTAGATTTTTTGATGATGCCCATTCTGACTGGTGGGAGATGATATCTCACTGCAGTTTTGATTTGCATTTCTCTAATGATTAATGATGTTGAGCAATCTTTCGTGTGTTGGTTGGCAGTCTGTATATCTTTTTCGGAGAAATGTCTGTTTAGGTCTTCTGCCCATTTTTGGATTAGCTTGGGTTTTTTTTTTTTGATATTGAGCTGCATGAGCTGCCTTTGTATTTTGGAGATTAATCCTTTGTCAGTTGCTTCATTTGCAAATATTTTCTCCCATTCTGAGGGTTGCCTTTTCATCATGTTTATGGTTTCCTTTGCTGTGCAAAAGCTTTTAAGTTTCATTAGGTCCCATTTGTTTATTTTTGTTTTTATTTCAATTTCTCTAGGAGGTGGGTCAAAAAGATCTTGGTGTGATTTGTGTCATAGAGTGTTCTGCCTCTGTTTTCCTCTCAGAATTTGATAGTGTCTGGCCTTACATTTAGGTCTTTAATCCATTTTGAGTTTATTTTTGTGTATGGTATTAGAAAGTGTTCTAATTTCTTACTTTTACATGTAGCTGTCCAGTTTTCCCAGCACCAGTTATCGAAGACGCTGTCTTTTCTCCACTGTATATTCTTGCCTCCTTTATCAAAGATAAGGTGACTGTATGTGCATGGGTTTATCTCTGGGCTTTCTATCCTGTTCCCTTGATCTATATTTCTGTTTTTGTGCCAGTACCATACTGTCTTGATTACTGTAACTTTGTAGTATACTCTGAAGCCAGGGAGCCTGATTCCTCCAGCTCTGTTTTTCTTTCTCAAGGCTGCTTTGGCTGTTCGGGGTCTTTTTTGTTTTCATACAAATGGTGAAATTTTTTGTTCTAGTGCTGTGAAAAATGCCAGTGGTAGTTTGGTGGGGATTGCATTGAATCTGTAGATTGCTTTTGGTAGTATAGTCATTTTCACAATGTTGATTCTTCCAATCCAAGAACATGGTATATCTCTCCATCTGTTGCTATCATCTTTAGTTTCTTTCATCAGTGTCTTATAGTTTTCTGCATACAGGTTTTTTGTCTCCTTAGGTAGTTTATTCCTAGCTATTTTATTCTTTTTGTTGCAGTGGTAAATGGGAGTGTTTCCTTAATTTCTCTTTCAGATTTTTCATCATTAGTGTATAGGAATGCAAGAGATTTCTGTGCATTAATTTTGTATTCTGCTACTCTACCAAAATCATTCATTAGCTCTAGTAGTTTTCTGGTAGCATCTCTAGAATTCTCTATGTATAGTATCATGTCATCTGCATACAGTGACAGTTTTACCTCTTCTTTTCAATTTGGATTCCTTTTATTTCATGTTTGTCTCTGCTGTGGCTAAAACTTCCAAAACTGTGTTGAGTAATAGTGGTGGAAGGTGGCAACCTTGTCTTGCTCCTGATCTTAGTGGAAACGGTTTCACTTTTTCACCATCGAGAACGATGTTGGCTGTGGGTTTGTCATATATGGCCTTTACTATGTTCAGGTAAGTTCCCTCTATGCCTACTTTCTGGAGGGATTTTATCATAAATGGGTGTTGAATTGTGTTGAAAACCTTTTCTGCATCTATTGAGATTATCATATGTTTTTTATCCTTCAGTTTGTTAATATGGTGTATCACATTGATTGATTTGCATATACTGAAGTATCCTTGGATTCCTGGGATAAACCCCACTTGATTCTGGTGTATTATCCTTTTAATGTGCTGTTGGATTCTCTTTGCTAGTATCTTGTTGAGGATTTTTGCATCTGTGTTCATCAGTGATATTGGCCTGTAGTTTTCTTTCTTTGTGACATCTTTGTCTGGTTTTGGTATCAGGGTGATGGTGGCCCTGTAGTTTGAGTTTGGGAGTGTTCCTCCCTCTGCTATATTTTGGAAGAGTTTGAGAAGGAGCAGTGTTAGGTCTTCTCTAAATGCTTCATAGAATTCGCCTGTGAAGCCATCTGGTCTGGGCTTTTGTTTGTTGGAAGACTTTTAATCACAGTCTCAATTTCAGTGCTTGTGTTTGCTCTGTTTATATTTTCTCTTTCTTGCTGGTTCAGTCTTGGAAGGTTGTGCTTTTCTAAGAATTTGTGCATTTCTTCCAGGTTGTCAATTTTATTGGCATATAGTCACTTGTAGTAATCTCTCCTGATCCTTTGTATTTCTGCAGTGTCAGTTGTTACTTCTCCTTTTTCATTTCTAATTCTGTTGATTTGAGTGTTCTCCTTTTTTTTCTTAATGAGTCTTGCTAGTGGTGTCCCAATTTTTTTTATCTTCTCAAAGAACCAGCTTTTAGTTTTATTGATCTTTGCTATTGTTTCTTTCACTTCTTTTTCATTTATTTGTGATCTGATGTTTATGATTTCTTTCCTTCTGCTAACTATGGGGTTTTTTTTGTTCTTCTTTCTCTAATTGCTTTAGGTTAGGTTTTTTACTTGAGATTTTTCTTGTTTCTTGAGGTAGGATTGTATTGATATAATGTTCCCTCTTAGAACTGCTTTTGCCGCATCCCGTAGGTTTTGGGTTGTCATGTTTTCATTCTCATTTGTTTCTAGATTTTTTTTTTTGCAGTACGCAGGCCTCTCACTGTTGTGGCCTCTCCTGTCATGGAGCACAGGCTCTGGACGCACAGGCTCAGCGGCCATGGCTCACAGTCCCAGCAGCTCCGCGGCATGTGGGGTCTTCCCGGACTGGGGCAAGAACCCGCATCCCTGCATCAGCAGGCGGACTCTCAACTACTGCACCACTAGGGAAGCCCTCTAGGTATTTTTTGATTTCCTCTTTGATTACTTCATTGATTTCTTGGTTATTTAGAAGTGTGTTGTTTAGCCTCCATATGTTTGTATTCTTTACAGATTTTTTCCTGTAATTGATATCTAGTCTCATCGCATTGTGGTCGGAGAAGATACTTGATACTATTTCAGTTTTCTTAAATTTACCAAGGCTTGATTTGTGACCCAAGATATGATCTATCCTGCAGAATGTTCCATGAGCACTTGAGAAAAAAATGTATTCTGTTGTTTTTGCGTGGAAGGTCCTATAAATATCAACTAAGTTCATCTTGTTTAATGTGTCATTTAAATCTTGTGTTTTCTTATTTATTTTCATTTTGGATGATCTGTACTTTGGTGAAAGATGTGTTAAAATCCACTACTATTATTGTGTTACTGTCATTTTCCCCTTTTATGGCTGTCAGCATTTGCCGTATGTATTGAGGTGCTCCTATGTTGGGTGCATAAATATTTACAATTGTTATATCTTCTTCTTGAATTGATCCCTTGATCATTATGTAGTGTCTTTCTTTGTCTCTTGTAATAGTCTTTATTTTAAAGTCTATTTTGTTTGATATGAGAATTGCTGCTCCAGCTTTCTTTTGATTTCCATTTGCATGGAATATCTTTTTCCATCCCCTTACTTTCAGTTTGTATGTGTCTCTAGGTCTGAAGGGCGTTTCTTGTAGACAGCTTATATACGGGTCTTGTTTTTGTATCCATTCAGCCAGTCTGTGTCTTTTGTTTGGAGCATTTAATCCATTTACATTTAAGGTTTTTATCAATATGTATGTTCTTATTACCATTTTCTTAATATTTTTGGGTTTGTTATTGTAGTTCTTTTCCTTGTCTTGTGTTTCCTGCCTAGAGAAGTTCCTTTAGCATTTGTTGTAAAGCTGGTTTCTCTTAGCTTTTGCTTGTCTGTAAAGGTTTTAATTTCTCTGTCAAAAATGAATGAGATCCTTGCTAGGTAGAGTAATCTTGGTTGTAGATTTTTCCCTTTCATCACTTTAAATATGTCCATCCACTCCCTTCTGGCTTGCAGAGTTTCTGCTGAAAGATCAGCTGTTAACCATGTGGGGATTCCCTTGTATGTTATTTGTTGTTTTTCCCTTGCTGCTTTCAATATTTTTTCCTTGTATTTAACTTTTGATATTTGATTAATATGTGTCTTGGTGTGTTTCTCTTTGGATTTATCCTGTATGGGACTCTCTGTGCTTCCTGGACTTGATTTACTATTTCCTTTCCCATGTTAGGGAAGTTTTCAACTATAATCTCTTCAGATATTTTCTCAGTCCCTTTCTTTTTCTCTTCTTCTTCTGGGACGCCTATAATTCGAATGTTGGTGTGTTTACTGTTGTCCCAGAAGTCTCTGGGACTGTCCTCAATTCTTTTCATTCTTTTCTCTTTATTCGGCTCTGTGGTAGTTATTTCCACTATTTTATCTTTCAAGTCACTTATCCGTTCTGCCTCAGTTATTCTGCTATTGATTCCTTCTAGAGTTTTAAATTTCATTTATTGTGTTTTTCATCATTGTTTGTTTGCTCTTTAGTTCTTCTAGGTCCGTGTTAAATGTTTCTTGTATTTTCTCCATTGTATTTCCAAGATTTTAGATCACCTTTACTATCATTACTCTGAATTATTTTTCAGGTAGACTGCCTATTTCCTCTTCATTTGTTTGGTCTGGTGGGTTTTTACTTTGCTCCTTCAACTGCTGCATATTCCTCTGTGTTCTAATTTTGCTCCTGAGGCTGCACCAAGAAATTTCCCTTTCTCTTCTTTGTTTTCCCACCTCCTGCGGTTCAGATGTGGTTTTGGCTCCATCTCTGCGTGTAGGTCGCCTGAGGGCGTGTGTTCGTTGCTCAGACAGGACGGGGTTAAAGGAGCCGCTGATTAGGGGCTCTGGCTCACTCAGGCCGGTGGGTGGGAGGGGTACAGAGTGCAGGGCGAGCCTGTGGTGGGAGAGGCCAGTGTGACATTTCACCAGCCTGAGGTGCACCGTGTTTTCTCCTGGGGAAGTTGTCCCTGGATCACAGGACCCTGGCAGTGGTGGGCTGCACAGGCTCCCGGGAGGGGAGGTGTGGATAGTGATCTGTGCTTGCACAGAGGTTTCTTGGCGGCTGCAGTAGCAGCCTTAGTGTGTCATGTCCATCTTTGGGGTCCGTGCTGATAGCCACGGCTGGCACCCGTCTCTGGAGCTTGTTTAGGTGGTGCTCTGAACCCCTCTCCTTGTACACCCCAAAACAGTGGTCTCTTGCCTCTTAGGCACGTCCAGACTTTTTCCCGGACTCCCTCCTGGCTAGGTGTGGCACACTAGTGCCTTTCAGGCTGTGTTCACGCATCTAACCCCAGTACTCTCCGTGGCATCTAACCTCCAAAGCCTGAGCCTCAGCTCCCAGCCCCCGTCCGCCCTGGCGGGTGAGCACGCAAGCCTCTTGGGCTGGTGAGTGCTAGTCGGCACTGAGCCTCTGTGCAGGAATCTCTCCGCTTTGCTCTCTCCACATCTGTTGCTGTGCTCTCCTCCGTGGCTCTGAAGCTTCCCCCCGGTCACCCCCGTCTCTGCCAGTGAAGGGGCCTCCTAGTGTGTGGAATCTTTTCCTCCTTCACAGCTCCCTCCCAGAGGTGCACGTCCTGTCCCTTTCCTTTTGTCTCTGTTTTTTCTTTTTTCTTTTGCCCTACTCAGGTACGTGGGGAGTTTCTGGCCTTTTGGGAAGGCTGAGGTCTTCTGCCAGCGTTCAGTAGGTATTCTGTAGGAGTTGTTCCACACGTAGATGTATTTCCGATGTATTTGTGGGGAGGAAAATGATCTGCATATCTTACTCCTCTGCCATCTTGAAGGTCCATCTTTCCTCCAATTTTGATTGTTTTCCAAATTAAGTGTCATTTCTTGAGCCAAAAATATAAAATAAATACTGTATACACAATGAGGAGTAAGAACAGAAAATATATAGCCTCTCTAATAATCCCTTCTTTCTCAAAAAATACAATACAAATAACCTTAGAAGAACTGAGTAAAAATATCTTAACTTTTAAACAGGGTAATTTAACTATGGCATTTTAGATAAGTTAGCACATGTCAAATGTATTTTTGTACTGCTGATATTATAGGTTGATACAGGTTCATAAAATGTTATGATGAAAGTTATTTAAATCACAAAATGTCACTAACAGCTTTTAGTCCGTGAAAGAACAGCTCATCAACATATAATATGCCAAAACTGAGAAATACAACAACCTGATATAGGGAAGTTACTGTTAATTTTCCTGATAATAATACAGTTATGGTACACTGCCAAGTTAATGAATTATTTTACTGTTGCTATGGTTACTCAATTTTTCCATTCTGATACACCTAGTTACACACAAGTGAAAGTAGAAAAACCCTTGAAAAGCTGCTGTGTAGATTTTCATATTTTCATGGCAAATTGGTGGGAAAAAAATGTTCAGTGATGTTTAAATACTAAACTTAAGAAAAAATTGTGCATTTTAGTATTCAAACACAATAGGAACTATTAGTTTCATGAGTTAGAATTAAAGAAGAGAACACTACTTTTCTGAGGTACATTTAAAAATAATATATTATAATGATACCATATATGTATAATTCTGGCTCTACTGTTGAAAAATACTCCAACAAAATTATTATAAATTATTATTATGAATAATACAATTTTGTTGGAGTAGCTTTAAAGGGTATAGCCAGAATTTTTAATATACTTAATATAAGATAGATAAATATAAAACTTTACATATATAAATTTTGAATGCATCTGAAAAAGAATTTTCTATGTATAACTTGAGATTTGTAAGGTAAACACATTTCTGATTCCAGTTATTTGTTGTGAAATGCCAATTTTTTTCTCTCATGTTTGGAAAAGTGAGAAGATGTATCTTTCAAACAAATTCAAGGCATAGCTTTGATCTTTGTTTTTTGTGATGCCAAGTTGAGGAGAAAATAAAGAGTCAAAAGATGCAAAAAAATTTTGCTTAATTTTTTTCCCCCAAAGAAAAATAATAAATGACTTGTTCATGAAAACTCCTCTTAGTTTTATTTGAAAACTTTAACAATCACCTTTTGGTTTTATATTAATGAGATTGAAAATGGTTTTCCATTTTGACAATTTTTTCTGAATTTCTGTTGCATTGATGGATTAATGGATGTAATGGTCTTCATTTGTGTGGATTTTTGATACATTTTGTATTTGACTCCAGTTTAATGATCACGCAGTATAAGGTGACAGTAATGATTTAAATTCCTATGTATTTATGAATTTTCATGATTGTATTTTTTAGAAGTATTTAAGATTCTACCAAATTTACATACAAGACCGTTTATTGTATTGCTTGGAAATGTGAGCTCTCAGGCAATCTTTCTGACTCCAGGTAATAACTGGGACTGTTTTTGTCTTATGTTCTCTGTGCCTCAGGCTTCTAATCTGTACAGTGAAGATAATAGTGCCAGAAAAAGCACTTAGAGGAAACTCTGGCATTTAATATGCACCCAATAAATATAATTAGTGTATTAAGAATGATAAAAATAAAACAATCTATTTACATTTACTTTTGTATTTTTTTTTCATTTTTATTGGAGTGTAGTTGATTTACAATGTTCTGTTAGTTTCTGCTGTACAGCAAAATGAATCAGTTATACACATACCTATATTCACTCTTTAGATTATATTTCCATACAGGTCATAACAGAGTATTGAGTAGAGTTCCCTGTGCTATACAGTGAGTCGTTATTAGTTATCTATTTTATATATAGTAGCATGTGTATGTCAATCCCAGTCTCCCCATTTATCCCTCCCTCCTCTTTTCCCCCTTGTAACCATAAGATTGTTTTCTACATCTGTGCCTCTATTTCTGTTTTGTAAATAAGTTCATTTGTAACTTTTTTTTAGATTTCACAAGTAAGTGATATATGATATTTGGCTTTCTCTGTCTGGCTTACTTCCTTCAATATGACAATCTCTAGGTTCATCCATGTTGCTGCAAATGACATTATTTCATTCGTTTTTAAGGCTGAGTCATTCTCCATTGTATATATGTACCACATCTTCTTTATTCATTCTTTGGTCCGTGGACACAGTTTGCTTGTATATCCTGGCTCTTGTAACTAGTGCTTCAGTAACATGGGGGTGCATGTGTCTTTTCAAATTATGGTTTTCCCTGGGTATATGACCAGGAGTGAAATTTCTGAATCATATGGTAGTTCTATATCTAGTTTTTAAAGGAATCTCCGTACTGTTCTCCATAATGGTTGTACCAATTTACATTCCCACCAACAGTATAGGAGGGTTCTCTTTTCTCCACATCCTCTCCAGTATTTACTGTTTGTAGATTTTTTGGTGATGGCCATTCTGATTAGCTTGAGGTCATACGTCATTGTAGTTTTGATTTGCATTTCTCTAATAATTAGTTATGTTGAGCATTTTTTCATGTGCTTTTGGAACATCTGTATGTCTTCTTTGGAGAAATGTCTGTTTAGATCTTTTGCCCATTTTTGGAGTGTTTTGGTTTTTTTGGATATTGAGCTGCATGAGCTGATTGTATATTTTGGAGATTAATCACTTATCAGTCGCATAATTTGCAAATATTTTCTCCCATTCTGTGGGTCGTCTTTTTGTTTTGTTTATGGTTTTCTTTTCTGTGCAAAAGCTTCTAATTTTAACTAGGTCCCATTTGCTTATTTTTGTTTTTATTTTCATTACTTATGAGGTGGACCCAAAAAGATATTGCTGAGAGTTATGTCAGTGTTTTGCTTAGGTTTTCCTCTAAGATTTTGATGGTGTCTGGCATTATATTTAGGTCTTTAATCCATTTTGAGTTTGTTTCTGTGTATGGTGTTAGGGAGTGTTCTAATTTCATTCTTTTACATGTCGCTGTCCAGTTTTCCCAGCACCACTTATTGAAGAGGCTGTCTTTTCTCCACTGTATACTCTTGCCAACTTTATCAAAGATAAGGTGACCATATGTGTGTGGGTTTATCTCTGGGCTTTCTATCCTGTTTCATTGATCTATATTTGTGTTTCTGTGCCAGTACCATACTGTCTTGATTACTGTAGCTTTGTAGTAGAGTCTGAAGTCAGGGAGCCTGATTCCTCCAGCTCCGTTTTTCTTTCTCAAGATTGCTTTGGCTATTCGGGGTCTTTTGTGTTTCCATACAAACTGTGCACTTTTTTGTTCTAGTTCTGTGAAAAATGCCATTGGTAGTTTGATAGGGATCGCACTGAATCTGTAGATTGCTTTGCGTAGTATAGTCATTTTCACAATGTTGATTCTGCCAATCCAAGAACATGGTGTATCTCTCCATCTGTTTGTGTCCTGTTTGATTTCTTTCATCAGCATCTTACAGTTTTCAGAGTACAGCTCTTTTGCCTCCTTAGCTGGATTTATTTCTGGGTATTTTATTCTTTTTGATGCTATGGTAAGTTGGATTGCTTCCTTAATTTCTCTTTCTGATCTTTTGTTGTTAGTGTATAGAAATGCAACATATTTCTGTGTATTAATTTTGTATACTGCAACTTTACCAAATTCATTGATGTGCTGTAGTAGTTTTCTGGTGGCCTCTTTAGGATTATCTATGTATAGTGTCATGTCATCTGCAAAGAGTGACAGTTTTACTTGTTCTTTTCCAATTTGGATTCCTCTTATTTCTTTTTCTTCTCTGATTACTGTGGCTAGAACTTACAAAACTATGTTGAATAAAAGTGGCAGGAGTGGACATCCTTGTCTTCTTCCTGATTTTAGAGGAGATGCTTTCAGTTTTTCACCATTGAGAATGATGTTAGCTGTGGGTTTGTCATATATGGCCTTTACTATGTTGAGGTAGGTTCCTTCTGTGCCCACTTTCTGAAGAATTTTTATCATAAATTGGTGTTGGATTTTTTAAAGATTTTTTTGATGTGGACCATATTTTAAAGTCTTTATTGGATTTGTTACAATATTACTTCTGTTTTATATTTTGATTTTTTGGACGTGAGGCATGTGGCATCTCAGCTGCCTGACCAGGGATCAAACCTGCACCTCTTGCATTGGAAGGCAAAATCTTAACCCCTGGACTGCCAGGGAAGTGCAATAGGTGTTGGATTTTGTCAAAACCTTTTTCTGCATTTGTTGACATGATCATATGGTTGTTATGCTTCAGTTGGTTGATGTGGTGTATCACATTGATTGATTTGTGTATACAAAGACTCCTTGCATCCTTGGGATAAATCCCACTTGATCGTGGTGTATGAGCCTTTCAGTGTGTTGTTGGATTCTGTTTCCTAGTGTTTTTTTGAGGATTTTTGCATCTATGTTAATCAGTAATACTAGCCTGTAATTTTGGGGGTTTTTTTGGTGGTATCTTTGGTTTTGGTCAGGGTGGTGGTGGCCTCATAGAATGAGCTTGGAAGTGTTCCTCTGCCATTTTTTGGAAGAGTTTCAAAAGGATAGGTGTTAACTCTTCACTAAATGTTCGATGGAATTCACCTATGAAGCCATCTGCTCCTGGACTTTTGTTGGTGGAACTTTTAAAATCACAGTTTCAGTACTTGTGATTGGTCTGTTCATATTTTCTCTTTCTTCCTGGTTCAGTCTTGGAAGGTTGTACCTTTCTAAGAATTTGTCAGTTTCTTCTAGATTGTTCATTTTATTGATGTATAGTTGCTTGTAGTAGTCTCTTATGATCCTTTATATTTCTGTGGTGTTCATTGGCACTTCTCCTTTTTCATTTCTAATTTTATTGATTTGAGCCCTCTCCCTTTTTTCCCGATGACACTAGCTAAATGTTTATGAATTTTGTTTATCTTTTCAAAGAACCAGCTTTTAGTTTCATTGATCTTTTCTGCTGTTCTCTTTGTTTCTATTTTATATATTTCTGCTCTGATCGTTGTGATTTTTTTCCCCTTCTGTTCACTTTGGATTTTGTTTTTTCTTCTTTCCCTAGTTGCTTTAGGTGTAAGGTTAGGTTGTTTGAGATGTTTCTTATTTCCTGAGATAAGATTGTATTGCTGTAAACTTCCATCTTGAAGCTGCTTTTGCCACATCCCAGAGGTTTTGGATTGTTGTTTTTTTGTTGTCATTTTTCTATAGGTATTATGTGATTTCCTCTTTGATTGCTTCAGTGATCCATTGGTTGTTTAGCAACATTGTTTAGCCTCCATGTGTTTATGTTTTTTTTACAGTTTTTCTTTCCTAGAATTTATTTCTAATCTCATAGCATTGTGGTCAGAAAAGATGCTTGATATGATTTCAGTTTTCTTAAATTTACTGAGTCTTGATTAGTGACCCTAGATGTGATCTGTCCTGGAGAATGTTTCATGTGCGCTTGAGAAGCTAGTGTGTTCTGCTGCTTTCAGATGGAGCGTCCTATAGATATCAGTTAAGTCTACCTGGTGAAATGTGTCATTTAAGGCTCATGTTTCCTTATTAATTTTCTGTCAGGATGATCTATCTGTTGGTGTAAGTGGCGTGTTAAATCCCCCCACTATTATTTTGTTACTGTTGATCTCCCCTTTTATGGCTGTTAGCATTTGCCTTATATATTGAGGTGCCCCTATGTTGGGTGCATATATATTTACAATTGTTATGTCTTCTTCTTGGATTGATCCCTTGATCATTATGTAGCGTCCTGCCTTGTCCCTTTAACAGTCTTTATTTTAAAGTCTATTTTGTCTGAAATGAGTATTGCTACTATAGCTTTCTTGTGATTTCCATTTGCCTGGAATATCTTTTTCCATCCCCTCACTTTCAGTCTATATGTGTCCCTAGGTCTGAAGTGGGTCTCTTGTAGACAGCATATATATAGGTCTTGTTTTTATATCCATTCAACCAGTCTATGTCTTTTGGCTGGAGCATTTAATCCACTTACACTTAAGGTAGTTATGGATAGGTATGTTCTTATTGCCATTTTCTTAATTGTTTTGGATTTGTTTTTGTCAGTCTTCTTTCCTTCTTTTGCTCTCTTCTTCTGTGGTTTGATGACTATCTTACTGTTGTGTTTGGGTTGCCTTTTCTTTTTTGTGTGTGTATCTATTGCAGTTTTTTCGTTTGCAGTTCCCATGATCTTTTGATACAGGAGTCTATATGTGTACAAGGTTGTTTTAAGTTGCTGGTCTTTTAATTTCAAATGAAATTCCCATTTCCTGCCTTTGTACTCTCCACTTCTCATAGTTGCTGGTTCTGATATCATATCTGTGTGTGGATGATTTCCTACTATTACTTTATGTTTGCCTTTACTGGTGAGCTTTCCCATTTGTGATTTTCTTGCTTCTAGTTGTGGCCTCTTTTCTTTTTTTTTTCCCCTGCCTAGAGAAGTTCCTTTAGCATTTGTTGTAAGGCTGGTTTTGTGGTGCTGAATTCTCTTGGCTTTTACTTACCTGTAAAGCTTTTCGTTTCTCTGTGAAATCTGAATGAGAGCCTTGATGCTTAGAGTATTCTTAGTTGTAGGTTTCCCCCTTCATCTCTTTAAATATTACTGTGCCACTCTCTTCTGGCCTGCAGAGTTTCTGCTGAAAAATTAGCTGATAACCTTATGGGGATTCCCTTGTATGTTATCTGTTGCTTATCCCTTGTTGCTTTTAATATTTTTTCTTTGTATTTAATTTTTTTCAGTTTGATTAATACGTGCCTCACAGGTGTGTGTGTAATCTGTGGTTTGTGCAGCCGCAAGGAGAGACTTCAGCTCTTCTTCCTTAGTTGCATGGTTCCTGGGGCTCAGCTTTGGTTTCAGCCCCACATCTGCGTGTGGGCCACGCACACTGGCATCTGCACCTGAGGCTGGCCTGGAGCACACATTGCCTCATGCCCATAAAAATGCAGTACTTCTTTCCCCTGCTGGCACAGTGTCCTAGGAGCCTTGTGAAACCAGATTTAAATAGGACCCAGATTCTCATTCCATAGCACCCCAAATCTCCAGAATAGAATATAAAATCACTCATCAAGTCATGGACCAAAAAAATCCTATTTGAATGAGAAAAGACAATCAACAGATGTCTACAGTGATGTAACACAGATGTGAGAATTATCTGCAAAGAATTTTAAAGTAGCCTTCAGAGAAAGTACTTCAGTGTGCAATAATGAACATGTTTGAAGTAAATGAAAAACTGGAGAGTTTCAGCAAAGAAATAAAAAGTCTCAGAAAATAAATAGAAGTGGAAAGAAGAAGCAAATGGACAATTTTTAAAACTGAAAAATAGAGCAATCAAATAAAAATCTAAATGGATAGACTTAACAGCAGAATGAAGAGGACAGAGAAGAGAATCAGTGAACTTGCAGGTAGAACAACAGAGGGAAAATAGACTTTATAAAAGAGTGAACAGAGCCCCAGTGACCTATGAGACTATCTCAAAATATCTCACATTTGTATTACTGAAATCACAGAAGGAGAGGAGGAAAAGAGTAGGGTTGAAAATTTCCTGAATTTACCAACAGACATAAATCTACACATTAGAGAAGCTGAGGAAACTCAAAGAGGATAAGTCCAGTGAAATCCATATCAACATTCATCATAATTAAACTTCTGAAAACTAATGACAAAGAAAAACATTTTGAAAGAAATGAAAGAGATATAGTACCTTATCCAGAGGGTGAAGCAACTCAAATCATAGAGATATTTAATCAGAAACTCTGTAGATCAGAAGGAGGTGACATGACATTTGTCAAGTGCTGAAAGAAAAGAACTGTAAATTCAGAATTATATTTGTAGTAAAAATACCCTTTATGAATGTAGAAGAAAGGCATTCTCAGATAAATAAGAAGTAAGGGAATTTGTTCCACTATATGTGCCCTAAATGAATGGATGAAGGAAGTTCTTGAAACAGAATAGAAGTGATAAAAAGTATATTGGGAAAAACAGGAAAGAAGAAAACATGTAGGAAACAATAGAAATATAGGTAAATACAATAGACTTAACTGAGAAGAAAAAAGTGAGCTGATCCAGTGGTATGCTACGTTGGTAAACATTTAACGATGGACTCTTAATAGATGGGGGAACCTTAACTTGCAGCATTTGATAATTGCTGTGGCATAAATATTAGTAGAAATGCTAATTTAAACTACCAGTATGGAGCATCGGTTAACAGAGTTGGGAAGAGATGCACACAACTGACTCGAATGGGGGCCGCCCATCACTGGGTGGACCCCAAATTAGGCAACACTGAAAACAATGTTTTAGCCATGGTGTATAAGTGAACTTGCAACATAATTTTTTTAATGTAAATATTTATTTTTGATGAATTTTTGTTAAGATTATTTGCATTATTCATAGTCACTTTGAACAAAAATCCACGTGACAAAGTAGCATTCACTTTACTGAAACAAATGCATGCATCACACCTGAGAACTCTGGCAGTGTGGGCCCCTGGTATCATACCTGGAAGTGGCAAGTTAGACTCCAGGCCATGCTGGTTCTGCCAGATGATCAACTGAAACAAAGGCCCCCTGCCTTTTGGAAAAAAGGAGCCACAGTTAGGGAGCTGTCTATTGTCTGTCAACATTAGTTATAACTTTACTTACTCTGAATAACTAGATAAAGCTCGGTGCTAGTATCTTGCTCAATATGGAAGAGAAAAATTAAATGGACTGGGGTAACTCCCATTAACACCGAGATTATCAGTATAAACTGAAGTTTAACAGCTGTGGATCCTAAGGTATAATGATCACAGTGCTATTATGACTGACTACAGACCTTAACTGGGTCAATTCTCAGCTTGTGACAGCAGCAGGACATCATCTCTAGTTGAGAAAATAAAGAAGCCGTTATAGAAATTTACAAAACAACTGCTAGACTTAGAATCACAGGGCAGAAATCACCATTTATTGAAGAGAAATGTGCAGCTCCTCTTTCTCTCTCTCCCTCTTTCTTTGCTCACACGAATACACACACATGCACAGACATGAACATACTATCACTAAACAATAGATGTAGTCAAGGATCCCTGTAACATAGGGTCATAGAATTTGTTTATAATTTGGGAGGAGAAGGAGTAGCATTTCTGAATGCATTACTTAGGCTTTTAGAACCTAAGTAAAGAATTCAGGATAAATACTCAATCTTCTATGAATGCCCCCAAGACAATTTTTAGCATCATTTTCTCCATGTAAGTTAATGATTGGAATTCACAGGATTCATAGTGCACCTTCCCCCCCCAAAAATATTATGATTAATTTTCAGATCACATGCCAGAAAATTGCCTTTCCAAATTCACATTTGTTGAATAATTCTAAAAAATATTCATCCTCATATATATTGAGAATACATTATCTTCTTAAATATTTATATCAAAATTTTCTGTTCAGATTTACTTCAAAAGTAACACATGACAGTTTTTGCCTTTCATTGTTAGTTGTATATATTTGTTATAACTTTGTTTCATGCAAAAATGTTTTCAACGTTGGAGTCATGCTAATCATTTCATTTTTTTTTTTTTTTTTTTTTTTCTGTACGCGGGCCTCTCACCGTTGTGGCCTCTCCCGTCGCGGAGCACAGGCTCCGGACGCGCAGGCTCAGCGGCCATGGCCCACGGGCCCAGCCGCTCCATGGCATGTGGGATCTTCCCGGACCGGGGCACGAACCCGTGTCCCCTGCATCGGCAGGCGGACTCTTAATCACTGCGCCACCAGGGAAGCCCCATTTCAATTTTAATAGAAACAATTTAAAATCAGTAAACCTATACTAGTCAGGCTTAGTCATACATTCTCTCTTTTTTACTACTATATTTATAATTTAATTTGAATTTATTTAAAATATGTAGTATAAATTCTACAGTCTTACAATTTATCCTTCTAAATTTGTTATTCTACTTTATGCATTATTGAAGAATATTTTTTCCTATTTTAGAGACAGACCCAGGTCATATCCCTAGAAATGAATTCCAGTGCACTGACCTCCACATTTCCTAGGGAGGGTCCTTCGTTCATTGCACCCTTCTGTTCTCTGAGGGTGATCTTGGTTCCAATGTCTCTGTTGCTCATGGCTTGGCCTTCTATGTCCTTTCATCTAAGAAGCAAATAACTGTGATGAGTTTATGCACAAGGACAAATTCCCTGTCTGTAAAACCAGCATATTAAAAGAGAACAGAAGTCAGCATCATATAGCAGAGTTGAGTAGTTACAACGGGGGCCACACAGCCCACAAAGCCTAAGTGCTTACAGTCTGGCCTTTTGGCCTTTACAGAAAAAATTTACCAACCCACGTTAAGCCACACAATGTTGGGTGTCCTGTCACATAACAAAAGCTATGTAATGCAAATGACGAGAGGAAGACATGGGCAACTCCCTCTACTGGAAGTGGGAACATTTTCTAACTCTTATTAAAATTCCAGAGAATATAAGGGAAGTGAGTGATAATTTTGATGACATAGAAGTAATAATATTTCTCATGAAAAACAACAGATGATAAAATAAGAAAACATGTGCAAATGATATCACTGATCAAGGGTTAATATTCCCTCTATATAAAGAGATTCTGAAAGTCGAGAAGGAAAAGACCAATAAGTTCTAGGAGAAAAAAATAGCAGGAGATGTAAATACTTCGGTGAAAAAATTATCCTTAAGCATACTAATGATTATCAACCTTGCATGTCATAAAAGAAATACAGATTAGAAGTGCACTGAGATACTATTTCTCACCTATCAGGTTATCCATTTGTCTCTATATTCTTGTGATGTTCTGGCTGACAGCCCCACATAAGGTCTCGGCCAACAGCCACCATTAACCACCACCAGCCTTTGGGTGATGCCAGCCCTCAGCATCCTGCACCCTAACTCAGATCCCAGACACTAACTTAGTTCCTCTTTTAGTCAACTCTAACCAACTCATGGTGAGAAGATTCTGGAAAAAACACAGTCCAAGTCTTAACCAAGTTGAAAACAGTATCTAACACACGCTGGGATGTTTCCATTTTTAATATTTATATCTGTTATGCACTTGGAATATATTCTAGGGTATGGTGTAAGGAATTGGATAATTTTATATTTTTGGATGTAATTATCTATTTGAAAATATCTTTTTTTGTTTTTGCGATACGCGGGCCTCTCACTGTTGTGGCCTCTCCCGTTGCGGAGCACAGGCTCCGGACATACAGGCCCAGCGGCCATGGCTCACGGGCCTAGCCGCTCCACGGCATGTGGGATCTTTCTGGACCGGGGCATGAACCTGTGTCCCCTGCATCGGCAGGCGGACTCTCAACCACTGCGCCACCAGGGAAGCCCTGAAATTATCTTTTTGCCACCAATTTGAGATGCCATCTACATTACATACTATATTTTCATTATTTGGGGATTTAAAATTTTTTTCAATTGGTACACCCATCTATTGATAAGTCAATGCCACAATGTTTTACTTACAGAGTGTTATTGTGTGTTTTAATATCTGTTAGTGCTAGCTCCTATATTCAAACACACACCGGGGCTCTTTGAATCCAGATTTTGAGTTCAGGTTACTTGCTTTTAGCCCTCTCGTGACAGGGCACATAACCACCAGACACACTGAGCATGAAAATCTAAGCTTGAGTAAAGTGACAAAAAGAAATTTGGTCCTCTGTCTCAAGCTCCAAAAGGATATTCACAGGCAAAATAAAATGGAAGAAGAAGGTTAGGAATGAGATTTCAGGTATGGTTTAGCTTACTGAGTGTTTGCCAGTCTTACAAGACACAGTGATCAGTAAGGAACCAATACAAGTCTGATGTTCCACAGTCATATACTAACTACACTAACTCTATCAACTTAGTCTACAAGTACCTGAATGTCCGCCATAGTACTTATAATTTTCTCATTGCAAAATAGTTATTTTCTAAGTTTTGCAAGATGGTTCCATTTCTTAGCTTCTCCTCTGCCTTTATTTAATCCATTGTCTTGAATCTTTGCTTGGATCAATAAAAGCCAACCCTAAATGGAAGACAGCCTATGTTTATTTTCCAGCCTAATACTTTTACTGTTTCTCTGGGATATTCAAACCCTAGAAAAGGTTGAAGCAGTTTTTCTAAGCTTCTTACTCACTATTCATCAGTAACATGAAGCCCATGAAAAACAGTTAAAATCAGTTTCCTCAATTCCCTCCATTGTCTCCCCCTCTTTGGTCCGTCTCCCATGTGATCTGAGTTGTTTTCAATGGAACTGGGACAATTTATGTGATGAAAATAATTGCCCAAAACTTAGACACTCTGAAGAATTCAGGTCTGGCTCAGATGTGTGGGAACAGTGTTTAGACATGAGTTCAACCCTAGCTCCCCACATAAGAGGGCATCACACTGACTACTAGTTCTATGCTGTGGTTATTTGTCTCTAGGGAACAGGGAATGAGTCTGACTGAATCCACTAAAATTCAGTAGGATTCTGCCCATGTGTGGAAATATGCTGAAGAGCCACTGTGCAAGCAGAATTATTATTATTTATTTTTAACATCTTTATTGGAGTATAATTGCTTTACAATGGTGTGTTAGTTTCTGCTGTATAACAAAGTGAATCAGCTATACGTATACATATATCCCCATATCCTCTCCCTCTTGCGTCTCCCTCCCACCCTCCCTATCCCACCCCTCCAGGTGGTCACAAAGCACCGGGCTGATCTCCCTGTGCTATGTGGCTGCTTCCCACTAGCTGTCTCTTTTACGTTTGGTAGTGTATATATGTCCATGCCACTCTCTGACTTTGTCCCAGCTTACCCTTCCCCCCTCCATGATCTCAAGTCCATTCTCTATGTCTGTGTCTTTATTCCTGTCCTGCCTCTAGGTTCTTCAGAACCCTTTTTTTTTTTAAGATTCCATATATATGTGTTAGCATACGGTATTTGTTTTTCTCTTTCTGACTTACTTCACTCTGTATGACAAGTCTCTAGGTCCATCAACCTCACTACAAATAACTCAGTTTCGTTTCTTTTTATGGCTGAGTAATATTCCATTGTATATATGTGCCACATCTTCTTTATCCAAAGCAGAATTATTTTTAAAGACAAGTACATTCATTGATAAGCCTCAACAGGACCTAGAGTCATGCCTGGTAGAAAGTAATGGATTATTAAAACATTTGCAGCACACACACACACAAAATACTTGAAGCATAGTTGGGGCTGACTCTTAAAGGCTGTCCTCAGCAGATGGGTTTTGGTATCTTTAGTTTGCTTTTGATCCTATAGAACTTGACTTTCACTTATGACTTAGGCCATTTTTGGAATCCTTGATTAAGGCAGCCTAACAAAATATGCAGCTGCAATTATGTTAACATTTAATGTGTTTTGATTACAACAGATTGTGGAACACCAAAATGTCCTCCCGTATATTTATAGAAACATTTCTACATATGACTCAACGTCCAATTGTGTGTGTATGTATGTGTGTCCTTAGCAAGATAAAACTTCAAACATATAAATAGGGATGCAGTTATTTACTGGAATTCTAAAATAGGGGCCAAAGAGCTTAATATACCTGCATGTGGCTGATATGCACTTCAGAAAAAAATAGCCTTGAAGGAATAGGCAGATAAATGTATTCAAATTTTATGGTAAATGAAGGGTAAGTCTAAACTAAGTATTTCACATACATGCACAGTCAGGTTTCTGAAAAGATAAAGGTCAAAATAACTGCAGTTCTAAAAATGGGCATGCCTTTTATTTTGCTGACAGTGCTTTAATTCTATGAAGTAAATATTAAATCAACGGATAGAATTTTCTATTCAACAACACATTTTATCAAAGTATTAGCCATTTAATTAGATTGGGGAGCTCTTGCAATGTTGCCATACACTTAAATCAGAATTTTAGCCTTAGACTGAATCTAAGATGCTTTAAACATGTTGCTTATTTCACAATCCCATTTAAATTTCTAGATTTTCGAGCATGTGGTATTTTTAGAGAGCAATGGGCATGAAAATTCTAAAGGCTTGAAAGAGAATTACAAATCTAAACTTTGTAATAGCAGTTACAAATCAAGAATTACTCCTCATGTCTCCTCCTGTATTATTCTGCCCTCAGAATGCGTGCATGGGCCATGAGCAAAGAATATTAGAGAAAATTAACAGATGTCCTTCCTAAACACTTAGTGCCCTTGGCCTCCTATTTTATGTTTAAATTACCCTAGAGACATTTGCTGCTTATTTTATCCTATTTTGTACCCATGATACTATTTTTACCTAATTGTTGTCAGATTAATTGCATAATAATATGAATAGCATCACCGTGATGACAAAACTTGTGAGGAGGCGTGGGGATTGGGATAACGGGTTGTAGAGGTTTTACAGGTGAAATGAGGACAGTCCTTGGACGTGTTAAGTCTGTGATGATAGTTGAATGTAGCCGCCCACTTCCAGTAAAAAAAAAAAATCTATGGGATAATCTCTGGTTCTTCTCCTCATTCGTCTCTCTGCTCAAACTGCCCCTTCTCGGTGAGTCGGCCATCACTCTCTACACCCGTCTTTCTCTATTTTCATGATAGCAGTGAACACTACCTGAAATTTCATTATGTGGTCTCTTTCTTTGAGTGCCTCTCACTAGGACGTAGGCTCCTTGAAGGTGAGGGACGCTGTCTTGTGCCATGTTCTCAGAACCTGGAACGGTATTTGGAACGTGGAAAGCACTCAATAAGTACTTGTTGAATAGATGCATGAGTGAATACATAAATTCAGACGTTACTTCTGGTCACCTCAGCAACTTGCTTGGGACAAGACTCTTCCCTCACATCTGGAGTTTGCCCACTAGTGAGAGTCAACAGTGTAGGCAAGGACATGGATCTTGCCTCTAAAGTGGAAGGTTGGTTGTTCTGGATTTTTTTTTTTTAATGTGTCCTTCAGAGCAGAGAGAATGGCCACTTGTGATACACAATTTTAATTATGTTACCAGTTTTTGGCAAGTTTAATGATCAGGTTTCTATATTCTAACAGCAATATTAAGCTGTTGATCAAGCACTGGAAAGATATTTCTCACAGTAATTTGGTTACCACCCCACGTTCCATTTCTGCAATCTATGTTTACAGACTGTCTTAACCAAAATGATGCTTACAAATCTTAGTTTTGCTTATTTAAGAGATAATCATAAACATTTGCTAACTCTGTTTACTTCTTAATGAGAAAGAACAAACTATTAATGGTACGGTGAGTTATGGGGAAGTGTCAGGCTCATAAATGAAAACTTAACTCACATTGCCGTATCTTCCGTAATCATGTCCATGAATAAACAAACAGATGAACAAACCCCCTCTTTTTCTTTGGAATTATTGTCCAGCCCAGAAGTTAAAATATTGTTTAATTCATACAAGAAAAGAAACCTATCATGACTTTTTTTTTTTTTTTTCGGTACACGGGCCTCTCACCGCTGTGGCCTCTCCCGTTGCGGAGCACAGGCTCTGGACGCGCAGGCCCAGTGGCCATGGCTCACGGGCCCAGGTGCTCTGCGGCATGTGGGATCCTCCCAAACCGGGGCACGAACCCGCGTCCCCTGCATCGGCAGGTGGACTTTCAACCACTGCGGCACCAGGGAAGCCCTATCATGATTTTTTTTAAGTATTTCTCTATTAAAAAATTTTTTTAAATTTTATTTATTTTTGGCTGAGTTGGGTCTTTGTTGCTGCGCTTGGGCTTTCTCTAGTTGCTGCGAGCGGGGGCTACTCTTCATTGTGGTGCTTGGGCTTCTCATTGCGGTGGCTTCTCTTGTTGCAGAGCACAGTCTCTAGGTGCATGGGCTTCAGTAGTTGTGGCACGTGAGTGTCAGTAGTTGCAGCACATGGACTCAGTAGTTGTGGCTCGCGGGCCCTAGAGCACAGGCTCAGTAGTTGTAGTGCACGGGCCTAGTTGCCTTGCGGCGTGTGGGATCTTCCCAGACCAGGGCTCAAACCCGCATCCCCTGCATTGGCAGGTGGATTCTTAACCACTGCGCCACGAGGGAAGTCCCTACCTATCATGATTTTAAGAACATAGATATTTAATGTTAACACAGAATGTAATAAAAACTGCAAGAAATTGAAATTCTTCAAAATTATGTAAACCTTTCCCATTTTCTCCAGGGATTACATATTTACCTACAGAATTTTGAGTGGATGTATATTTTCATTTCTCTTAGGTAAAAACCTAGGAGAGAGATTGCTAGGTAACGTAGTAAATATGTTTAACTATATAAGAAGTTGCAAAACTGTTTTCCAAAGTGATAGTAACCTTTGCATTTTGCACCAACAATGCTTGAGGGTTATACTTTCTCTACATCCTCAGTAGTAAGTAATGGTTTATCCCTGTGATTTTCTTTCTATTACTGAATGACTAGTGATGCTGAGGGCCATTTTATATCCTTAGTTGCTGTCTCTATAATGTCTTTTAAATGAAGTGCCTGTTCAAATCTTTTGTTCATTTTTATTGAGTTGTTTGTCCTCCTATTGAGTTGTGATAGTTCTTTGTTATAGATTATAGTTCTAGATATAAATCCTCTTTTAGATATTATTTTATTTTCTTAACAGTGTCTTTCTAAGAGCAGGTATGATTAATTTGATTGAGTCTGATAAGTATATCATTTTAAATTTTATATTGTGTTTTGTGTCCTATCTAAGAAATCTTTGTTTTTCCCAAAGTCTTAATATATTATCCAATGTTCTCTTGTAGAAGTTTTCTGTCTTTAGTTTAGTTCTAGCTTAAAATTGATGATCTATTTTAAGGTAATTTTGAACATGTTACAAACAATGATTTGAATTTTATTTTGCATATGATGCCTATTTTTTAGTAACAAATTATTGTATAAACTCTCCTTTCTCTTTTGAATTTCCTTAGCTAATTTGTTGGAAATCAATTGAACCAATATGTATGGATCTACTTTTTACTGTCTACTCTGTGCCATTGGTCTGTGTGTCTTTCTTTTACCAAATACCACACTGTATTTTACTTTATTTTATATTTTATTGAGGTAACATTGACTTATAACATTATATGAGTTCCATGTGTACAGCATATTTCTACTTCTGCATACCCTACAGTGTGCTCACACCAAAAATTTAGTTTCCTTGAGGGCATGCTGCTAAGTGAAATAAGTCAGGTGGAGAAAGAAAAATACAGTGTGATTTCACTCATATATGGAATCTATAAAACTAATAAACTTCACTGTCTTTTTTTTTATAAGAATGCAAAATTTATCTACTTTTGGGGTGGGTGGGAAAATTTTTTTTGAGGTATAGTTGCTTTACAATATTACATTAGTTTCAGATGTACAACATAGTGATTCAGCATTGCTATAGACTAGACTCCATTTATAGTTATTATAAAATATTGGATATATTTCCTGTGCTGTACAATATATCCTTGTAGCTTATTTATCTTACTCATAGTAGTTTGTATCTCTTAATCCCCTCCCCCTATCTTGCCCCTCCCCCACCAGTGGTAACCACTAGTTTGTTCACTATATATATGAGTCTCTTTCTTTTTTGTTATTTTCACTTCATTGTCTTTATTACTATTGCTTCATATTAAATATGAAATCAGAAGTGAGAGGCCTTCAAATTTTTTAATTGTTTTCCAAATTATATTGACTATTTCCTTTACTTTCCAAATGAACTTTCAATTTTCACAAAAAATCCACCTGGGATTATGATTGGGATTTTATTAAATCTATAAATCACTTTGGAGGGAATTGATATCTTGACAATGTCGTGTCTTTCAATCCATGAACACCATATAACTCTCCATTTATTTAATTTTTAAAGACTTCTCTCATATATGTGTATGTTCTGCAACTTTTTATATGTTTTATCTTCAGTTTTATTTGAATTTTTAATTCAAATCATTTTCACAATTCCCTTGTGAGTTTCTCTTTGACCCATGGGTTTGTTTTTGAACTTCCAAGTGTTGGGGATATTCCACGTATTTTTCTCTTATTCACTTAAAATTTAATTTGATTAACAGAAAAAAAATCAATCAAATTAGATTTACCTGATTTCAATTCTTTGAAATTTGTCAGGGTTTGTTTTATGGCCCAAAGAGTATGGGCTATACTGAGGAATCTTCCACATATTCTTGACAAGAATGTGTGTCCTCCTATTTTTGGCGGTAGGTAGTAAGGTTAAAATCTTCTATGTACTTGAGATTTTCTGTCTAATTCTATTGATTAATGAGTGCAGAATGTTGACTTTTCAACTGTAATTGTGGATTTCTCTATTTCTCCTTTCAGTTCCATTGTTTTGTGCTTTGTGTATCTAAAGTTCTGTTGTTACGTGCCTCCATGTTGAAACTCCTTGTGTATTCTTAACGAATTCACTGCTTTATCATTATGTAATGTCCCTGTTCATCCCTAGAATTATTCCTTATTCTGAAGTCGTCATTTTTGGACAATATAGACCATTCCAGCTTTCTTTTGGTTAATGTTTGCATGGTACACCTTTTGCATTAATTCACTTTCAGTCTTCATATCTAAAGTAGTTTTCATGTAGAAAGCATGTAGTTAGATTGTGGTTTTAAATCTAATCAGACAATTTCTGTATTTTAGACCAGTTATCTTTGGGGGATTTAGCCATTTATATTTCATCTAATCATTGATATGGTTATGTTTATATTTACCATCAGGCTTATTGTTTCCATTTTATTGATCTCTTCCTATTTTCAACTTTGTCTGCTTTTATTACAATTGAATAGTTTTATTCATATTATCTCCTTTATTAACTTATTAGCTATATTTGTTTCATTATGACTTCTAATAGTTGCTCTACATATCTAATTTATTATAATCTATGTTTAACTAATATCATATGACTTCAGGTATAGTATAAGAACCCCAAATTATATAATTTTAACTCCTGTCTCCCATCCATTGTGCTATTATTATGTATTTATTATTATGTAGTATACCTTCTAATACATTGCTACTTGTTTTGCTTCAGAGAGTCAATTTTTTTCGAGTGATTACAAATAAGAAAAGATGTCTTTTTTAAAAAAACATCTTTATTGGAGTATAATTGCTTTGCTGTGTTAGTTGCTGCTGTATAACAAAGTGAATCAGCTATACATAAACACATATCCCCATGTCCCCTCCGTCTTGCGTCTCCCTTGCACCCTCCCTATCCCACCCCTCTAGGTGGTCACAGCACGAGATGATCTCCCTGTGCTATGTGGCTGCTTCCCACTAGCTATCTAGTTTACATTTGGTAGTGTATATATGTCCATGCCACTCTCTAACTTTGTCCCAGCTTACCCTTCCCCCTCCCCATGTTCTCAAGTCCATTCTCTATGTCTTTGTCTTTATTCCTGTACTGCCTCTAGGTTCCTAAGAACCTTTTTTTAATTCTTTTAAATTCCATATATATGTATTAGCATACTGTATTTGTTTTTCTCTTTCTGACTAATTTCACTCTGTATGACAGACTCTAGGTCCATCCACCTCACTACAAATAACTCAATTTCATTTCTTTTTCTTTTTTATTTTACGGTACATGGGCCTCTCACTGTTGTGGCCTCTCTGGTTGCGGAGCACAGGCTCCAGACGTGCAGGTTCAGCAGCCATGGCTCACGGGCCTAGCCACTCCGTGGCATGTGGGATCTTCCCGGACCAGGGCACGAACCCGTGTCCCCTGCACCGGCAGGCGAACTCTCAACCACTGCGCCACCAGAGAAGCCCCTGTTTTTTTTTTTTTTTATTATTGAGCTCCATGTGCTGTTTGAATATTTTGGAGATTAATCCCTTGTTGGTCGCTACATTTGGAAATATTTTCTCCCATTCTGTGGGTTGCTTCATTGTTTTGTTTATGGTTTCCTTTGCTTTGCAAAAGCTTTGAAGTTTAATTAGGTCCCATTTGTTTGTTTTTATTTCCATTTTTCTAGGTGGTGGGTCAAAAAGGACCTTGCTGTGATTGATGTCATAGAGTGTTCTGCCTATGTTTTCCTCTAAGATTTTGATGGTGTCTGGCATTATATTTAGGTCTTTAATCCATTTTGAGTTTGTTTCTGTGTATGGTGTTAGGGAGTGTTCTAATTTCATTCTTTTACATGTAGCTGTCCAGTTTTCCCAGAACCACTTACTGAAGAGGCTGTCTTTTCTCCACTGTATATTCTTGCCAACTTTATCAAAGATAAGGTGACCATATGTGTGTGGGTTTATCTCTGGGCTTTCTATCCTGTTTCATTGATCTATATTTGTGTTTCTGTGCCAGTACCATACTGTCTTGATTACTGTAGCTTTGTAGTAGAGTCTGAAGTCAGGGAGCCTGATTCCTCCAGCTCCGTTTTTCATTCTCAAGATTGCTTTGGCTATTCGGGGTCTTTTGTGTTTCCATACAAACTGTGCCCTTTTTTTTCTAGTTCTGTGAAAAATGCCATTGGTAGTTTGATAGGGATCGCACTGAATCTGTAGATTGCTTTGTGTAGTAGAGTCATTTTCACAATGTTGATTCTTCCAATCCAAGAACATGGTATATCTCTCCAACTATTTGTATCATCTTTAACTTCTTTCCTCAGTGTCTTATAATTTTCTGCATACAGGTCTTTTGTCTCCGTAGGTAGGTTTATTCCTAGATATTTTATTCTTTTTGTTGCAGTGGTAAATGGGAGTGTTTCCTTAACTTCTCTTTCAGATTTTTCATCATTAGTGTACAGAAATGCAAGAGATTTCTTTGCATTAATTTTGTATCCTGCTACTTTACCAAATTCATTGATTAGCTCTAGTAGTTTTCTGGTGGCATCTTTAGGATTCTCTATGTATAGTCTCATATCATCTGCACACAGTGACAGCTTTACTTCTTTTCCAGTTTGGATTCCTTTTCTTTTTCTTCTCTGATTGCGGTGGCCAAAACTTCCAAAACTGTGTTGAATAAGAGTGGTGAGAGTGGGCAACCTTGTCTTGTTCCTGATCTTAGTGGAAATGGTTTCAGTTTTTCACCATTGAGAACGATGTTGGCTGTGGCTTTGTCATATATACCCTTTATTATGTTGAGGAAAGTTCCCTCTATGCCTACTTTCTGGAGGGTTTTTATCATAAATGGGTGTTGAATTTTGTTGAAAGCTTTTTCTGCATCTATTGAGATGATCGTATGGTTTTCTCCTTCAGTTTGTTAATGTGGTGTCTCACATTGATTGATTTGCATATACTGAAGAATCCTTCCATTCCTGGGATAAACCCCACTGGATCATGGTGTATGATCCTTCTAATGTGCTGTTGGATTCTGTTTGCTAGTATTTTGTTGAGGATTTTTGCATGTATGTTCATCAGTGATATTGGCCTGTAGTTTTCTTTCTTTGTGACATCTTTGTCTGGTTTTGGTATCAGAGTGATGGTGCCCTCATAGATTAAGTTTGGGAGTGTTCCTCCCTCTGCTATATTTTGGAAGAATTTGAGAAGAATAGCTGTTAGCTCTTCTCTAAATGTTTGATTGAATTCACATGTGAAGACATCTGGTCCTGGGCTTTTGTTTGTTGGAAGATTTTTAATCACAGTTTCAATTTCAGTGCTTGTGATTGGTCTGTTCATATTTTCTATTTGTTCCTGATTCAGTCTTGGCAGGTTGTGCATTTATAAGAATTTGTCCATTTCTTCCAGGTTGTCCATTTTATTGGCATAGAGTTGCTTGTAGTAATCTCTCCTCATCCTCTGTATTTCTGCAGTGTCAGTTGTTACTTCTCCTTTTTCATTTCTAATTCTAGTAATTTGAGTTTTTTCCCTTTCTTTCTTGATAAGTCTGGCTAATGGTTTATCAATTTTGTTTATCTCCTCGAAGAACCAGCTTTTAGTTTTATTGATCTTTGCTGTCATTTCCTTCATTTCTTTTTCATTTATTTCTGATCTGATCTTTATGATGTCTTTCCTTCTGCTAACTTTGGCATTTTTTTTGTTCTTCTTTCTCTAATTGCTTTAGGTGTAAGGTTAGGTTGTTTATTTGAGATGTTTCTTGTTTCTTAAGGTAGGATTGTATTGCTATAAACTTCCCTCTTTGAACTGCTTTTGCTGCATCCCATAGGTTTTGGGTCATCGTATTTTCATTGTCATTTATTTCTAGGTATGTTTTGATTTCCTATTTGATCTCTTCAGTGATCTCTTGGCTGTTACGTAGTGTGTTGTTTAGCCTCCATGTGTTTGTATTCTTACAGATTATTTCCTGTAATTGATACCTCGTCTCATAGCATTGTGGTCAGAAAAGATACTTGATATGATTTCAATTTTCTTAAATTGACCAAGGCTTCATTTTTGACCCAGTATATGGTCTATCCTGGAGAATGTTCCATGAACACTTGAGAACAATGTGTATTCTGTTGTTTTTGGATGGAATGTCCTATAAATATCAATTAAGTCCATCTTCTTTAATGTATCATTTAAAGCTTGTGCTTCCTTATTTATTTTAAGTTTGGATGATCTGTCCATTGGTGAAAGTGGGGTGTTAAAGTCCCCTACTATGATTGTGTTACTGTCAATTTCCCCTTTTATGGCTGTTAGTATTTGCCTTATGTATTGCGGTACTCCTATGTTGGGTGCATAAATATTTACAATTGTTATATCTTCGTCTTGGATTGATCCCTTGATCATTATGTAGTGTCCTCTTTGTCTCTTGTAATAGTCTTTGTTTTAAAGCCTATTTTGTCTGATATGAGAATTACTATTCCAGCTTTCTTTTGATTTCCATTTGCATGGAATATCTTTTTCCATCCCCTCACTTTCAGTCTGTATGTGTCCCTAGGTCTGAAGTGGTTCTCTTGAGGACAGCACATATACGGGTCTTGTTTTTGTATCCATTCAGCCAGTCTATGTCTTTTGGTTGGAGCATTTAATCCATTTACATTTAAGGTAATTATCGATATGTATGTTCCTATTATCATTTTCTTAATTGTTTTGGGTGTATTATTGTAGGTCTTCTTCTCATGTGTTTCCTGCCTAGAGAAGTTCCTTTAGCATTTGTTGTAAAGTTGGTTTGGTGGTGCTGAATTTTCTTAGCTTTTGCTTGTCTGTAAATGTTATAATTTATCCATCAAATGTGAATGAGATCCTTGGTGGGTAGAGTAATCTTGGTTGTAGGTTTTTCTCCTTCATCACTTTAAATATGTCCATCCACTGCCTTCTGGCTTGCAGAGTTTCTGCTAAAAAATCAGCTGTTAACGTTATGGGGATTCCCTTATGTGTTATTTGTTGTTTTTCCCTTGCTTCTTTTAATATTTGTTCTTTGTATTTATTTATTTATTTATTTTTGCGGTATGTGGTCCTCTCACTGCTGTGGCCTCTCCCATTGCCGAGCACAGGCTCTGGACGCGCAGGCTCAGCGGCCGTGGCTGACAGGCCCAGCTGCTCCGTGGCATGTGGGATCCTCCCATCCCAGGGTACGAACCTGTGTCCCCTGCATCGGCAGGCAGACTCTCAACCACTGCACCACCAGGGAAGCCCTGTATTTAATTTTTGATAGTTTGATTAATATGTGTCCTGGCGTGTTTCTCCTTGGATTTATCCTGTGTGGGACTCTCTCTGCTTCCTGGACTTGATTAAGTATTTCCTTTCCCATATTAGGGAAGTTTTCAACTATAATCTCTTCAAAATTTGCTCAGTCCCTTTCTTTTTCTCTTCTTCTTCTGGGACCTCTATAATTTGAATGTTGGTGTGTTTAATGTTGTCCCAGAGGTCTCTGAGACTGTCCTCAATTCTTTTCATTCTTTTTTCTTTATTCTGCTCTGCAGTAGTTATTTCCACTATTTTATCTACCAGGTCGCTTGTCTGTTCTTCTGCCTCAGTTATTGTGCTATTGATCCCTTCTCGAGAACTTTTAGTTTCATTTATTGTGTTGTTCATCACTGTTTGTTTGCTCTTTAGTTCTTCTAGGTGCTTGTTAAACATTTCTTGTATTTTCTCCATTCTATTTCCAAGATTTTGGATCATGTTTATTGTCAGTATTCTGAATTATTTTTCAGGTAGACTGCCTGTTTCCTCTTCATTTGTTAGGTCTGGTGGGTTTTTACCTTGCTACTTCATCTGCTGTGTGTTTCTCTGTCTTCTCATTTTGCTTAACTTACTGTGTTTGAGGTCTCCTTTTTGCAGCCTGCAGGTTCGTAGTTTCCTTTGTTTTTGGTGTCTCTCCCCAGTGGCTAGGGTTTGTTCAGTGGGTTGTGTAGGCTTCCTGGTGGAGGGGACTAGTGCCTGTGTTCTGGTGGATGAGGCTGGATCTTGTCTTTCTGGTGTGCATGTCCACGTCTGGTGGTGTGTTTTGGGGTGTCTGTGGCCTTATTATGATTTTAGGCAGCCTCTATGCTAATGGGTCGGGTTGTGTTTCTGTCTTGCTAGTTGTTTGGCATAGGGTGTGCAGCACTGTAGCTTGCTGGTCATTGAGTGGAGCTGGGTCTTGGCATTGACATGGAGATCTCTGCGACATTTTCGCCGTTTGATATTACGTGGAGCTGGGAGGTGTCTTGTGGAGCAGTGTCCTGAACTTGGCTCTCCCACTTCAGAGGCACAGCCCTGATGCCTGGCTGGAGCACCAAGAGCCTGTCCTCCACATCGCTCAGAATAAAAGGGAGAAAAAGAAAGAAGGAAAGAAAGAAAGAAGGTAAAATACAATGAAAAAATAAAGTAAAATAAAATAAAGTTATTTAAAAAATTAAAAGAAAAAATATTTTTAAGTAATAAAAGAAAACAAAAAAGGGACAGACAGGACCCTAGGACAAATGGTAAAAGCAAAGCTATACAGACAAAATCACACTCAGAAGCATACACACTCCCTAAAAGAGAAAAGGGACAAAAATATATATATTGTTGCTCCCAAAGTCCACCTCCTCAATTTGGGATGATTTGTTGTCTATTCAGGTATTCCACAGACTCAGGGTACATCAAGTTGATTGTGCAGATTTAATCTGCTGCTCCTGAGGCTGCTGGGAGAAATTTCCCTTTCTGTTCTTTGTTCGCGCAGCTCCCAGGGTTGGTTCAGCTTTGGATTTGGCCCCGCCTCTGCGTGTAGGTCACTTGAGGGCATCTGTTCTTCGCTCAGACAGGATGGGGTTAAAGGAGCCGCTGATTCGGGGGCTCTGGCTCACTCAGGCTGGGGGGAGGGAGGGGCATGGAGGGCGGGGCGGGCCTGCGGTGGCAGAGGCCGGCGTGACGTTGCACCAGCGTGAGGCGCGCCGTGTGTTCTCCCGGGTAAGTTGTCCCTGGATCCTGGGACCCTGGCAGTGGCGGGCTGCACAGTCTCCCCAGAAGGGAGGTGTGGATAGTGACCTGTGCTCGCACACAGGCTTCTTGGTGGCGGCAGCAGCAGCCTTAGCATCTCATGCCCGTCTCTGGGGTCCGTGCTGTTAGCCGCGGCTCATGCCCGTCTCTGGAGCTACTTTAAGCAGTGCTCTGAATCCCCTCTCCTCATGCACCCGAAACAGTGGTCTCTTGCTTCTTAGGCAGGTTCAAACTTTCCCCCGGACTCCCTCCCGGCTAGCCGTGGTGCACTAACCCCCTTCAGGCTCTGTTCAAGCCGCCAACCCCAGTCCTCTCCGTGCGCTCCGACCGAAGCCTGAGCCTCAGCTCGCAGCCCCGCCCGCCCCGGGGGAGCAGACAATCCTCTCGGGCTGGTGAGTGCCGGTCGGCCCCGATCCTCTGTGCGGGAATCTCTCCGCTTTGCCCTCCACATCCCTGTTGCTGCGCTCTCCTCGTGGCTCCGAAGCTTCCCCCCTCTTGCCACCCGCAGTCTCCGCCCGCGAAGGGGCTCCTAATGTGTGGAAACCTTTCTCCCACTGGTGCAGGTCCCGTCCCTATTCTTTTGTCTCTGTTTATTCTTTTTTCTTTAGTCCTACCCAGATACATGCGGAGTTTCCTGCCTTTTGGAAGGTCTGAGGTCTTCTGCTAGCGTTCAGTAGGTGTTCTGTAGGAGTTGCTACACATGTAGATGTATTTCTGATGTTATTTGTGGGGAGGAAGGTGATCTCTGCGTCTTACTCTTCCGCCATCTTGAAGCTCCTCCTTCAGTTTGTTAATATTGTGTATCGCATTCACTGATTTGCGTGTATTGAAGAATCCTTGCATCCCTGTGGTAAATCCCACTTGATCATGGTGTATGATCCTTTTAATGTGTTTTTGGATTCAGTTTGCTAGTATTTTGTTGATGATTTTTGCATCTGTGTTCATCTGTTTTGTCTTTTAGATTCTACATATTAAGTGACATCATATGGTATTTGTCTTTTTCTATCTGACTTATTTCACTTTGCATCATATCCTCCAGATCCATCTGTGTTGCTACAATCTACCTATGAGAATGACCCAATCTGGCTTCTTTTAATGCTTATATTTTTAAAAGATGAGGAGGGTTTTGGAATAACAGATGAACAAAAAAATATATAAAATTTTCAGACTTCCTCTGGATTTCAAACTATTTATTTCTATGCATATAATTTAGGAATTATATTTATATTTATGAATAAAATTCTATTCATGTCATCTGATAATACTTCTTAAATGGATATAAATTTCGATTTAGGCAGAGCGTGCTATTCAAAGTATGTACATGAATATTTTCTAGCTCTTATTATACTATTGAAATCATTGTTTTCGCAGTGTTCTGTGCATATAGTTGAATAAAGTCTTTCTAAATTCAGTGTGTCAGGGTTGTACCAGCATGTTTTTTAGAAAGCAGGTATAAGTTGATTCGCTTTCTCTTTCTCATGGATTTGTCATGTAACTAAGCTATTGGTTTGAGCTTGTGTGACAGTTACTTCATCAGTGCAAGAATGATGTGCTAATAGGTGAATGTAATCACGTGCAGTATTTTTTATGACTTCATATCAACACTGAGTCACAAAGAAAGAAAGATAAATTAATAAATGGTTTTCTTTAGTTTTGAGGTTGGCCAAGTGTACACAGAACATACGGTAATATGTTATATTTAATAGGAGAGAAGACATTCAGTTAATCCTTTAAATGGGAGCAGCCTCGAAGCTGAGGTATGTTTGGATTCTTTCTCCAGAATGTCAACAGCAAGCTGTCCTTCCTGTCACCAGACAGATGATAAAGGCATGCTGTTTAGTGCGCGTGACATTTAGAAAGGAAAACATAGAGGCCTTGGGGTCATGTTCTAGTTTCTATAATTGAAATAACGTGCACAAACCATATCCATCTCCTGGACTAACCAGAGCTTGTTATTAACTGATGGTGCAGTTATGAAATACTGGTCATATTGCCAGGAGTCAAAGCATGTACATGATAGGAAAGACAAGAACAGTAAGGCGTTTAATAGGTATCTCTTTTCAAACTTCATCTCACATTCTAACATCGTAAGAAAGAAAAGCCTTGTTTCCTAAAGTAATAGTGGTATATCCCATGTAAAGAGTAAGTCATCCAAGGTCGTCTCACAGGTTCCAAGGAGGGGTCAGAGCTTCCTGATGTATTAACAAGAGGTCTTGTTCTATGGCAGGTGGTACCACATTCACTCTCCCTCTAGGCATTAAAAAAATTTTTTTTATTGAAGTACAGTTGATTTACAATGTTGCATTAATTTCTGCTGTACAGCAAAGTTATTTAGTTATACATACATACACTTTTTCATATTCTTTTCCATTATGGTTTATCACAGGATATTGAATATAGTTCCCTGTGCTATAAAGTAGGACCTTGTTGTTTATACATTCTGTATGTAATAGCTTGTATCTGTTAACCCCATCTCTCTTGCCATTTTTCCAGAGGCTCCAATTTTCTAATTAACAAAACATCTGTTTAAGAGACACATGGAGAAATGTACAGTCTGAAGAGGTAGGATAAGTGATGAACTTGAAAATAAGTAGGGAAACAACAAAAGAGAAAAAAGTCACAGAATACCACAGACAGTTTGACTTTGGTACTAAAATGGCACTAGGGGTCAGTGTTTGCAACATCAATTATCATTGAATAGGAAAGATTTAAAATTACTGCTTAATAAAGATTTATCATCAGAGCAATGACATAATAGAGAAATGACTGCAGTATATATTTCCACGTTTGTTAACTGTTGTGTGTGTAAAAACATGCTAGTACAGGGAACACAAACAAAATCTGTAATTCACATGAAAGTGGTCAGAGGTCACATAGTTTCATCTGTTAAATTATAAAATGGAAAAGAAGCAACTAGGGATAGATCTGTGTTGAACAGTGAACTGAAGAGGATTCCTTCAGAGAGACGGGCAGTGAATGAAAGATATTTTGGTTTCAGCATTAAAGTGTGCCAGGCTCCGTCGCAGGTGATGGGTTAGCAGTGAAGGACACAGGCCCCTCCTTCCCCAGAGCTCACACTCTCACACTCCAGATAATGACAGATGCTAACCAGCAAACAAGAAAATGCCGTATGATCAGAGCAGAGGCGAGTGTTACCCATCGGGGTCAGCATGGGTGCATAGGATGCAGGTATTGGACTGGTTGACGGAAGTACTTTTGAAGTAAAACCGACAGGATTTGTTACATAGATATATACAAAGTCATATAAATGTGGTTATAAAATATGGCATGTTGGTGTGTATTGTGTAGACATAAATATATAGGCATACATAAGTGCTTAACGGTGTTGCTTTCCAAGTGATTTCCTTTACATCACTCCCAGCTGCACAGACAGAACAGGTGGCACCACTGGTGGGTAGTTCTTTGCATCTCCTTCAGGGTTTAGATGCTGCCTTACTTTTTGTCCAAGCAAATACAGTCAATCCATTCTTCAAATAGGAAAGCTTGCTCTTTGTGATCACAGTGAAGAGGGCTGGAGAGTTTTCTTTATTACATGAAGTAAAAAGGAAAATATAAGGTAGGGCATTCTTAAGGTTCAGGCATGGTCCAATTCACAAAATTAGCCTCATCATTCATTTGTTGCCGATATCCCAGCAACACATGAATACTTTAATTTTCTAAAACCAACTAGGGGGGTGTATGATTATCTGAACAGTGGTTAGTAGGATCAAAAGATCTTTTCTCTTGTTCTTTCCCATCTTATTACCTACCTCTGCTTCCTCCTGTCTCTTGACTACTCCCTCTTTCTCTCTGTCTCTCTGTTCCTTCCTCTGCCTGTGTGTGTGTGTGTGTGTGTGTGTGTGTGTGTGTGTGTGCGCGCACGTGCACGTGTGTCCGTGTCCCTCTACGGCTCCTCCCTCCGTTTCTATCTTTCTCCTTTGCCAACTCTTCTTGTTTTTCCTTAAAGTTATTAATTAGTTCATGACCTTGGTCATCCTTTAGTCTGATTTCTTTTATCATTTCCTATCCTGCTTCTTCCCATCTTCCATCCATCTCTCCTGCACTCACCCTCTGTCTATATCCTCTATGTGTGTGTGTGTAAATGCCCTTCTTATAAAATGACTGGTATCCTTAACTGTACTAATTAACAAAGAACTGGACATCTGAGTCAAGCTTTGCACCATACCCGGATACCCCAAGGTGCAGTTGATGTTTGCGTGTGTGTACACTTACTTGGCCATAGATTTCTGCTCATTGTGACTGTGGCTTTCCAGGAAGGTCCCCGGCACCAATCACAATCTTGTAGGCCTGGAATGAAGGCTTTAATCTTTATTGGAGAGACATGGAGTGTTCTGTCAGCACCATCGTGGCGTGAACCGTGTTTCCACAAGGCTCCTTTGCAATGCTCTGCGTGACAGCGAATCAGCTGTGCTTTCTGATGACGCTTTGGCCAACTTGGTCATTTATCACCCTGTATTTGCTTTCCTTACCATCCTCTCTCTTGTCTTTCCTTCACTCTTATTTTCTGGGTTGGTAATCACCCTACAATGTTTGTTTCAGACTTGGTTTTCTAGGGAAACCAGGGAAGCCCAGCCCGAACTGCCAATGATCTCTATAGTCAGAGATCTGAGAAGGTCAGGTCGACTGGATTCAGTCCACACTATTTGTCACACATGTGCTGGTGGAAAGCGGAGTTGTGAGCCAGAAGGTCTGCAAGGTCATAATAAATGTGCAGAATTAAACCAAGAAATAAATGGAGAGAGAGAGGTGGGGAAAGGAGGCACACAGACACAGTTGCGTGGGTTTCTTCCTTCTCAAGACTTAGTTTCTTAGCTCTACTGTGTTTAGCTATTCTACACTTCCATCAATAGATCCGTCATTTATCTTAGGACACTTTAATGAGATTTCATGCACTTGCAAACAGCCGTTGTCTTGACCTGTGTTGTAGCCAAATCCATAATAGTCCGTCACCTGTCTTTCTTTTCAGGGAGTCTGTCAGGGACCATTTTTGCCATATTTCATTTAATAGCCATCAGGTCTTATTATTTTAGCATCACTCTCTGCCAATGTGAATCTCCGTTTATCCTCACTTCGATGTCCTGAGTGTTACTTATCTTTTCCTCTCCTCTCAATCTCTGGTGCAATTTTGGAAAAATGAAAAAAAACTAATGCATTTCAGGGGGACATTAACAGCAGTGAATTCCAGGTATTTATAATTCTGTGTTTCCAAAAACACAGAACCCCACTCTGCCTCCCCCGAAAGACCAAAATGAAAGTGCAGGAAAACATACTTTGAAAGTGAATGAGAACAGAATTTGATCTGAGTTCAAAATTCTTCTTTCTCACTTGTAAGCTGGAATTGGGCTAATTCCTTAGCATCTCTGAGCCTCAGTTTTCTCCAGAGTAAAGTGAAGATTAAATGAGCTAAGATACTATTTAAACTGTGTAATAATGCCTGAAACATAAGATGTACCCTGAGTCACTTATGGACCTTCTGTTTGTCGGATCTAAGTGAGCTCTGCAAAATAATGAATTGTTTTTCACTAGGTTGTAGAGTCATAAGTCTTGCTTCTTTGTGTTGTTTTTCCAAAACTGTTTCTAATTTCAAATATTAAAGCAGATTCGTATAGCCCAAGGTTCCCAGACAATCTCATTTATCTGTTATACTTTCTGCTAATGTCTTCTTTCAGATACTATTAATATTTTTGTGAATGTTCCTTTTTTTTCATGGTGGTTTCTGCTGTATCACATGCTAACCAGCAATAGTGGGGAAACAGGTGCTGTATCTGACATGCGTGCTTCGTTTTCCCAGAGTGAGAGTTCTCTTCCGTGCTCAGTCTCACGGTCCACTCAGCTGGTCAGAGGAAACCACTGTGTGACTTTCCTTCTGCCCCAGTATAGCCCACGTGCTTCCATGACCCATTCTGATGGGCTGCAGCCCTTCTTTTTTCTACGAAGAGTTATGTTCTGTGTTTGTTGAGCCACGCTGAGTTTGCCTGAGGAATTTCATTAAGAATGTTTCTATAGAGAGATCACTGTCTCAGTTCCCTTCCTAGGAACCAGCAGGGCATCAAGGCCCTGACCTGGATGAGGCCAGTGAGAGACAGTTTGAATCAGCATCACTTCAGCGGGCAGAGAAAATTCAGGAGTTCATGAGATGACCATGGCTAGAGACTGGACCATCCACCCAGTGAGGCAATGGCCTGGGGGAGGAAGCCTGGGGAGATGCTGGGGGTGGAATTGAAGTCCAGGTGCTCACTCAATGTCTCCAGGGAGTCCCCACTCCTTCACCCACAGTGGGGGAGGGTCAGTAAGGACAATGGGTTTGTTGCTGTGAAACTGCCATTTTCAAGGGAAGAGACGGATGATCAACGGTTCATTTTTGACACCTATAGTGATGATAGAGAATATTCTACATCACTGTGAGTTGCAGAGGGGGCAGAAATAGATCGTACTCACAAAACATGAAAGCCAGCTGTCAAAGTTCAAGTGAAATTTTACTGCAGTGGAAACAGAGTGCATACAAGTAAGTATTGATAGAAGCTGGCATCAGTGGAGATCAAATTCCAGGCAATACCGACAGTCCGATACCTAGTGTCAGTGAGGTTAATGGAAATACTGTTATTCATAAGGCACAGAATTTTAGTACCAAGTACCCAAAGTCTTTATTTTGAAATTGGGAGGAAGGTATATTCTGTCTGAGTGTACCTCACAGCAGCTACTACCAAGAAAATTCTGCATTCTTACCTAAGCTTTTAGACCTTAGAAGATCGTAGATAAATTACCTTCGGAAATAACTGACAGCTAGCTGAAATACAAAGTGTGCGTAAACGTGCAATTGTGAAAAATCATTTACATGATACGTATCTAGATAATGATGTAAAATCTGGCCTGTCTTAGCTGTCACTCGGATTTTGTCAGCTATTTCCATGAATGACTGTTTTTTTAAAGATTTTATTGAAGTATAGTTGATTTACAACGTTGTGTTAATCTCTTCTGTACAGGAAAGTGATTCAGATGCACACACACACTCTTTTCCATATTCTTTTCCATTCTGGTTTATCACAGGATACTGAATATAGTTCCCTGTGCCGTACAGTAGGGCCTTGTTGTTTATCCGTTCTCTATATAATAGTTTGCATCTGCTAATCCCACACTCCCAGTCCATCCCTCCCCCACCCTCTTGGCAACCACAAGTCTTTTCTTTGTCCACAAATCTGTTTCATAGATAAGTTTGTCATATTTTAGATTCCACGTGCGTGATATCACATGGTATTTGTCTTTCTCTGTCTGACTTGCTTCACTTCGTATGATAATCTCTAGGTCATTCCTTGTTGCTGCTAATGGCACTATTTCATTCCTTTTTATGGCTGAGTAGTATTCCATTGTATACATGGACCACATCTTCTTTATCCATCTGCTGATCTGTCTGCATCTGGTGATAGACATTTAAGTTGCTTCCATAGCTTGGCTATCATGAACAGTGCTGCTATGAACATTGGGGTGCATGTATCTTTTCAAATTATAGTTTTGTCTGGGAATATGCCCAGGAGTGGGATTGCTGGATCATAGGGCAACTCTATTTTTAGTGTTTTGTTTTGTTTTGTTTTTATCATTTATTTTATTTTATTTATTTATTTTTGGCTGCATTGTGTCTTCGTTGCTGTGTGTGGGCTTTCTCTAGTTGTGGTGAGCAGGGGCTACTATTCGTTGCAGTGCAAGGGCTTCTCATTGTGGTGGCTTCTCTTGTGGAACATGGGCTCCAGGCACACGGGCTTCAGTAGTTGTAGCACGTGGGCTCAGTAGTTGTGGCGCATGGGCTTAGTTGCTACACGGCATGTGGTATCTTCCCGGACCAGGGATCAAACCCGTGTCCCCTGCATTGGCAGGTGGATTCTTAACCACTGTGTCACCAGGGAAGCCCTGTTATTAGTTTTTTAAGGAACTTCCACCCTGTTTTCCATAGTGGCTGCACCAACTTATGTTCCCACCAACAGTGTAGAAGGGTTCCCTTTTCTCCACACCGTCTCCAGCATTTATTCTTTGTAGTTTTTTTTGATGATCGACATTCTGTCTGGTGTGAGGTGGTACCTCATTGTAGTTTTTTCTCTAAAAATTAGCAATGTTGAGCACATGATGGACGTTTAATCATGGAATTTCACCTTATTTTCTTTTAAAAACATACATTATTTCTCATAGTATGTTTCTGATCAGTCACACTGAAGAAAAAAGAGCATTAGGGAGAGATTAGATTTAGTTTATCCAACCACAGCGCCCGGACATCCGCCAGCAGATATCAAGTGCATTCCTCTAAACGGCGTTCACTGAGGGATCCCCTGACACACTTTATGAGCCCTAGAAATAGTGTGACACCCAATCCAGTCAGTCACCCCTGAGCCCTGCTGGTGTACAGACCTGGGAGGGTACCGCACACTAGTGTGTGGAAAACACACTCCGACCACAGAGCATTTAGACACCTGAGTCCTGGAAGCAAAAATTACCTTTGTGGTAAAGCAGAAACTAACACACCATTGTAAAGCAATTATACTCCAGTAAAGATGTTAAAAAAAAATTACCTGGTAAATGCTGTCGGAAAAGCTACTGCCTGCAATTTTAAGTAGAATTGAATCGTGTAAGTAAAAAACATCCTCATTTCAAGTTATCTGTGTACAATTTAAGGAGTTTAAGTGCTAACTGCTTCAGGACAAAACTGCTCATCTTTGACTTTACCTAAAGTTTCACACCTCAGAAGATCGTAGAAAGTGCACGGACCATGCCTTTTGCTGGCTCTGATCTCTGTGGTGTTGTATTAGCATCCAGGGTGTAGGAAGCACATGTCAGTTGATGAAACTAGATCTTCCTGTTGCTAGGACCTAATAAAAGTGCGGGCTCTTTCTTTCTGGAATAAGCAGGAGAGGTTTCCTAGTAAAGAACTGTAGCTCTGGGTAAGTGTTAGAGGCTGGGATTGATGGTAATCAGGAAACCGTCTAAAGCTTGTTAACAGTTGGTTAATTTGATTTGAAGAAGTTGTTGAATGTGTGTGCACATGTTCTCAATAGGCCAAAGTACCAAGCAAGAAGTAATGATTCCATTGGTGTTTCTTCTCTTAATTTAGTGCTTTTGTACGAACAAGGAGATATTATAGCTACACTATGCATCAATGCAATAGGAGAATTGATGGTCAGGTTTTGCAGAGGAGATATTCACAATCACATTAACAAGTACACAAATGGGTGAAAGTTAATAGAAAAATTCTTCTCTGTTTTTCAAACCTCATCCTAACACTTCCTCCCCCCATTCAAAACAGATGCAGGTGATGGCTCTTTAATTCCCAGAGGTAATAACAGACTCCACAGGAGCAGCGCTTTCACAACAAATGGACAATCCTCTAAAAACCTGTTTCAATCGTGGTAAAACGCACGAGATGTAAGCATGACCATCTTGGCCATTTTTAAGTGTACAGTTCAGAGGTGTTAGTACATTCACATCATCCTGCAACTGAAACTCTACCTGCTATGTAGCAACTCCACATCCCCCCCCCCCCCCCCCCCCGCCTCTGGCAACAGTTCTATTTTCTGTCTCTGAATCTGATGACTCTAGGACCTCATGGGAGGGAAATTAAACACTATTTGTCTTTTCACGACTGGCTTATTTCACTGAGCATTACATTGTCAAGGTTCATCCATGGTGTAGCACGTGTCACTTTCCTTCCTTTTTAAGACTGAATAGTATTGCTTGGATAGACCACATTTTATTTATTCATTGATAGACACATGGGTTACTTCCATCTTCTGGCTATTGTGAATAATGCTTCTATGAGTATGGGTGTACAAATATCTCCTCAAGACTCTCTTTTCAGTCCTTTTGGGTATATGCCCAGGAGTGGTATTGCAAGATCATAGGGTAATTCTATTTTTAATTCTTTGAGGGAACTGCCGTACTGTTTTCCACTGCAGCCACACCATCTACATTTCTATCAACAGTGTATAGGGTCCACATTTTCCACACCCTCCCCTCCCCTTGTGATTTTCTTTTTAATAATAGTCATTATAATGAGTGTGGAGAGTATCTCATTTTGGTTTCGGTTTGCATTTCCCTAATGATGTTAAGCATCTTTTCGTGTACTTATTGGCCATTTGTATAAACCTACAGTCTTAACTGTGTTCTCAACTATCCTTTCATGCTGTTGATAGTATAATAATAAAAATAAAAATATCTTTGAAAAGTTACTGTGTAACAGATAGGGTTTGGAGTGCATTATGAGTATATTGGCTCACTTGATCCTTGCAACACCCCTGATACTGCACCCCCTGGGTTGACAGAAGCTGGTTAACAGGAACTCTTGAGCTTGTCTTGCAGAGCAGCAGATAGGGGAACCGCTTACTGAAACCCCTCTGCTGGTAAATGGCCTTCACTGACTCAGCTTCCTTTAGTTATTTTGTTTTTCTTTCTCTTTTCCTCTCTTTAATTGCATACATTCCCAGCTTCACGCAGCCCAGGTGTTTTACAAGAACTTGGAGTCACCTCCTGACCAGTGCAAGCCTGCCGAGGCTGGTTGGACCCCCGCCCTAAAACAGGGCCTGTGAGGGTGTCCCATGCTGACATCAGAGGCTAGAAATGTCTCCTTTAGATGATGCTAAGTGCTTCCATTTTGAATCTGCACAAGCGCGTAGCCCAGGTGCAACTGCTCGGACCACCGAGGACCTCACTTCTCCCCGCGCCTAAGATCACCCCGCCTACCCATAAAGACCCCGCCTGCCTCAGAGAACTCGCAGACCTCGGCATCTCGGTGTTTAGTTCGTTGTGCGTTGGGCAAACAGACCTGGTTCAGTGACAACCCCATGAGGTAAATGTCATTTTCCTCTTTTCTCAAACGAAGAAACTAGGACACAGATGGATTAAATTACTTAACCCAGGTCACACAGCCAGTTAGTCTTACAAGTCTGGATACCCAGTTATAAGCCATCCAGGTGTCCCTCCTTCTGTCTTTGGTGAGTTCCTGCTCTTGCGTTTGGGACCCAACTTTTCTCATCTACGTAGACGATTAAGTCGTAAATTACCTCCTTTCTCCCTTTATTTCACATTTTCCAGGCACCTTCTCCCACATGTTGCTAGTACCATACACTTAGCGTAGATAGTTTTATCTCATCCTCCTTACTTTAACATAACTCACCTCATCTTACCTTACAGGCAAAACTGATTCTGACTCTAACTTTATCCCTTCCAAGCTTCTCTTCATAATCAAAGACCTTTGCTACTGTTATTATATGTTGACGATTTATATGTTTATATATTTTACATGTGTATATACTGAGAATTCCCAAACTTGAAGCCCCATACCTAATTGTTCCCTGACCCATATAATGAGCTTCAGACAGTATATCTAACTTCTTAGGGTCTCCCTGACTTGTTTGTCTTTCAACATTTATAATATTTTCCCCCCAAACAATGTACGCCCTCTTTGTTTGTGATCTCATCAGTCCTTAAACCATCTACACAATTGCTCAAGCTTGAGCTTAGCCCTATCCCTTTCTGAACCCCTGGCTTTAATTACCAACACTTTCTGCTGATTTCTCTTCTAGATAATTCTCAAATCTACCCACTCTTCTCCTGGAGAAACACTGTCATGTTTGTCCCATTCACACTGGCCCATCCCAGGGTCTGAATATGCCAAACTTGCTCCAGTCTTGGGGTGTTAGCAGTGGAAGCTTCTACTCAAAATAGACTTCTCACCTGTCTCACTGAGTTGCCTCTTTTCAAAAATTTCTTTTAAAGATATTTAATTTTTACCTTTCATTTTTATTTTAAATACTACTTATTAAAACTTTAAAAATATTTACATAGCCATGATGTTACTGCATCCAAGCTCCTACTGCTCACCACACGACAGGCCAATAAATTGAGAGACAAGTTGTTGGGGCAAAGAATAGTGACTTTTTCAGATGGTACACGTGTTACCGTTGATAAACCTACATTGACACGTCACATCACCCAAAGTCCGTGGTTTACATTATAGTTCACTGTTGGTGTTCCACATTCTATGGGTTTAGACAAACGTATAATGACCTGTATCCACCATCATAGTATCACAGAGTAATCACACTGCCCTAAAAATTGTCCATGCCCTGTCTATTGCTCCTCCTCTTTAATTTCTGGGACAGTGATCTTTTTACTGTCTCCATAGTTTACCCTTTCCAGAATGTTATAGAGTTGGAATCATACCTTATAGTAGCCTTTTCACATTGGCTTCTTTCACTTAGTAATACGCATTTGTTTCCTTCATGTATTTTCCATGATCTGGTTTGATGGCTTATTTCTTTTTAGCACTGAATAATAATCCATGGTCTGTACCACAGTTTATTTATCCATCACCTACTGAAGGACTTCTTTGTTGCTTCCAAGTTTTGGCAGTTATGAAGAATCTGCTGTAAACATCCATGTGCAGGTTTCTGTGTGGACACAGGTTTTCAGCTACTTTGGGTAAATAACGAGCATGATCACTGATGTATGGTAAGAGTATGTTAGTTTTGTAAGAAAGTATCAAACTGTCTTCCAAAGTGGCTTAACGGTTTTGCATTCCCACCAGCAGCGAATGAGAGTTCCTGTTGCTCTACGTCCTTCCCAACATTTAGTATTATCAGTGTTCTGAATTTTGGCCCTTCTGATAGACGGGTAGTGGAATCTTGTTGTTCTAATGTGCATTTCCCTGATGCATATGATGACATGAGCATCTTTTCATACGCTTAGTTGCTATGTGTATGTATTTTTAGGTGAGGTGTCTGTAAAGGTCTTTGATCCATTTGAAAATCTGGTTGCTTTCTTAATTTTAAGAGTTCTTTGTATATCTTGGATCATGTTCCTTTATCAGCTATGGCAATTACTTCTGCAAATACTGTTTCTGTAGATAAAGAGAAAACAGGTGATTTTAAACTAAAATACTATGATCTATTTTTAGAGAAGTCATAAGGATTTTATAATCTTTGACAATAAAGAAACATTGAATCAAGCTGCTTTATAGTAAGAAATGCTCTATTCATATGCTAAGTATGCCTAATCATTTGTATTTCCTATACATTCTAGGAAAATATTTATTTAGAAAAAATAGTGTTTCTTCTTCCTACTATCTGAGAAAAATTTAAGAAGGACTATATAGTAGTATTAGCTGAATTTTAACAGTTCTTCGTGGTGGATAGTAGCACACAGAATTCTGTGTACCTGCTACAGTTTGCTCTTCTGAATTTCAAGGAGAATGTAGTGAGTCTAAGAAATCTGCAGTATTTATTGTGTGATATTTTGAGTGACATTCTGCTTACACTGGGCATAAGCCTGGTAAGTTGAGAATCCGAGAAAGCAGGGTGGGAGATTTGATTCCCAGTGTCTCCAAGCAAACACCATGGAGCTCAGGTGAAGCCCAGGAGGGTGGTCCTATAGGGCATATTTGGAATGGAAAATTTAAATCTCCCTCACTGGGGAAGGAAAGATTCCTTTTTCTACCTGTGTAGCGACTGAGTGTTTGCTCTTTTGACTGACGGGAAAAAGCTACGTTAACGTATGCATAATGCAGAGGGCAGGCCCTGACTGGGGGGGTAATTAACCTTCCAAGGGCTTTTACTTTGGCAGGTTAGATGGACTAGCCGTTCACTATTGAGAACCTTGAACAATAACAGGGAGACTCTTATATGCTGCACATCTAAGTATGATCTGTGTTTAATGTTTTTCCTAAGAAATAATGTGTAGCACTTGGTTTGAAAGTTCATGCCTATTCTCATGACTTTATTGATCCTTGAAATGGTTTTAATGGATAGAATATGACAAGTCAGCCCCCAGGTTTGTTGAATAAAATCCACTTCCCCCCAGTGTGGATTACTGACAAGGTGCTTCCCACTCCCTGGAGGTGTTCTGCTTCAGATCCTGGCTCATTCATTCTGAACGTCCAACCAGGCACGTCCATAAAATTGGAATAGAGAGTAGATTTGACGAGCTAACCAATGTAATACGAAATGATTCCTAACTGCTTAGATGTGGTGGATGTGCCTTTAACATGAGAAAGTCACACTGTCTAACCACAGAGCTGGGAGGGAGGATTCTTAGCCTTGGAGTAACAAAGTAAAATTCAATTGTCAGTGTCGGGGGGGGGTGGGGCCGGGGTGGGGTGCCTGCCCCGCTTGCTCAGCTGTGGCTCAAGTGCAAGCACATTTTCTCAGACTTTCTTATTTATTTGCTTGTCATGATTGTTTTGATATTCAGGTGACAAACTATTCCCAGTGACTGATGTGAGGAAATGCCAGGGGATGTTGGGAAAGAAGTAAGAGGACAGTCAGTCGAGTGCCTGACCATCTTCAGGGGACCTTCTCACTCTGCTGGGTGCTGTGACTCTGCCTCTTTTCTGCCTCTCTCACCTGATGACCTGGATCTGCCTTAGGTGTGTGATGTTTCAACTTCTACTCAGGCGTCTCTGTTAAACAAAAGGCAGCTTCTGTGATTGTGGAAACCTAAGCTTCACTTGGCTTTGTTTCACTGGCTCCAGAATTAGAGGGCCAGTGGGATGTATGAAACGAAGTCTACCTCTGACCAAATTTTGGGAATCATTTTTTGTAAAATGTTGATTAATTAGGAAAAGCGTAAGCACATTAAGGCTGCTTAGACTCTGGAATTTTTTTTTTTTTTTTTTTGCGGTACGCGGGCCTCTCACTGTTGTGGCCTCTCCCATTGCGGAGCACAGGCTCTGGACGCGCAGGCCCAGCGGCCATGGCTTACGGGCCCAGCCGCTCTGCGGCATGTGGGATCTTCCCGGACCGGGGCACGAACCCATGTCCCCTGCATCGGCAGGCGGACTTTGAACCACTGTGCCACCGGGGAAGCCCCTGGAATTGTTTTAAAATGGTATACTGACAAATATCTAGTGTCATCAAGGTCAAATGGGACTATACTAGAAAATATCATTCAGATAAATGAAACACGATTATGATCTGAAATGTTATTAAAGTAATTTTTGATAAAAATCGATCCAAACACGCCTATTCATTTATTCTTAAACATAGGAAACTAAATGTGATTTTATAAAAAATCCTTGAAACTTAAAAATTTTTACTTCCTATTAAAAGTGACTTGATTTGTTAGCTCTTACTTCTATTTTCATTTTGCTTTTGTCCTTGCCCCAGGGTCAGTTTGTTCTCCTGCACTTTAGTGAAATTTCTGGAAGACACTAAAAGGAAATATGAATTTGAATGAATTAGGCTCTAAAAGTAAAACAGGTGTGTGTGCACGCGTCCACGCGGGGGCCTTACAACTGCTGATTCTGTTTCTGAAATTCTGTGTTTGCCTTTTTTGAGCTCTCGGGCTGTGTTCTGAACAGCAGAGTTTACCTGGAGACAGAGTTCCTAATAAGGGGATATTATGAAAAAGTCTGCTTTTATTCTTCAAATATTCTCCTAAATAGACAAGCCACAGTAAAGATACACAACAGTTCTCATCAGGACTTAGGTATCAGGCTTGCAAATCAAAACACTGCCTGCAGCAAAAACAAAGCGATTCCCTCTGTTTGCGTTTAAAATTCATGAAATGACAGAAAATTTAAACAGCACCAAGTGAGAGAGCGGCATGGACACGTATACACCACCAAATGTAAAATACGTAGCTAGTGGGAAGCAGCCACATAGCACAGGGAGATCAGCTCGGTGCTTTGTGACCACCTAGAGGGGTGGGATAGGGAGGGTGCGAGGGAGGGAGACGCAAGAGGGAGGAGATATGGGGATATATGTATATGTATAGCTGATTCACTTTGTTATACAGCAGAAACTAACACACCATTGTAAAGCAATTATACTCCAATAAAGATGTAAAAAATAAAATTAAATAAATAGCACCATAAATCAAATAATATATAAACATAGTTTAAACTATGTGACTTTACAAGTCTTTTAACGTTTAAGTGATTTTATTACAGCTGATTTCCTACCAAGTTATTCCAACGTGGCAGTTTCACATAAAACTTGATAGAAAAGTAAAAAACTCAATCCATAGACTGCTTTGTACATCTGTGCAGACCCAAATTATTTAGACTTGCTCTGGTTCTCAGCTATTGAAACACAGGAGAATCACATAGGCACTTGTTTAAAAGACAGATTCCTGCATAATTCAGGAGGTCTTAGACCCTAGACTCTAAACTTTCATGACCACCACAGGTGATTCTAATGCAGGTTATTCTTTGACTATCCTTTGAAGAATTTGGTCTACAGCCTGTGACAGAAGTACAGTCCACCTGTTGGTGGCACTCATAGCACCTGGGAACGTGTTGGAAATTCAGAAATCTCAGACTCCGCCAAGAATTTGTATTTTTTTTTCTTTTTTTTTTTTGGCCTTGCTGCATGGCTTGCGGGATCTCAGTTCCCCAACCAGGGATTGAACCCGGGCCACGGCAGTGAAAGCCCAGAATCCTAACCACTAGGCTACCAAGGAACTCCCAAGAATTTGTATTTTAACAAGAGCTTTAGCTGTTTCATAAGCATATTAATACACTGAGTTAGAGCCTGTTACTTGTGAAGTCAGTTAACTTCGTACGTAAAATTTTTACAGCGACTTTGACATTTATATTAAGGGCACAAAGTGCATTTAGATCCTCAGGAAGCAGAGAACTTTGCATCAGTCACAAGGAAAATGCTGTAACTTCAGATGTTCGTGTCAACAGTAATACTCGAATTTCTTCCAGTGCGCAATGGCGAATCCTCTGTGTGCAGGTCTGCCGAGATGCATTTGCTCATGAGCTGCCCAGAGAATGAATTTGAGACATGAATTCTGGCAATAGAAACATTCACTCTCCAGCTAGAAATATTTAGTAGCCCTTACAGTGCTGGTAACTTACTGATTCCCTTTGAAGCAATGGATCATGGACCTCATATATGGCAAAGGACATTATGCAATGCAGAGAACTCTGCCTTCACTCTCTACCAAAAAGAAAAAAAGTTTCATTTAATTTTCTTTGTTGGGGTACAGTTGCTTTACAATGTTGTGTTAGTTTCTTCTGTACAGTGAAGTGAATCAGCTCTATGTATACATACATCCCCTCCCTCTTGGGCGTACCTCCACACCCCTATCCCACCCACCTAGGTCACCTCAGAGCACCGAGCTGAGCTCCCTGTGTTATACAGCAGGTTCCCACTGCTATCTGTTTTACACATGGTAGTGCACATACGTCAATCCCAATCTCCCAATTCATCCCAAACTTTATTTTTTAGAGCAGTTTTAGGTTCAAAACAAAACTGAGCAGAAAGTACCCAGAGTTTCCACAAACCACCTGTCCCCCCTTTCAACATACACACAACTCCCGCCATCGACATCTCATACCACTGGCACATTTAGTACAACGGATGAGCATACATGGACCCAGCAGCATCTCCCAGGGTCGTAGTTCCAGCCGGATTCACTCCTGGTCACGTACATCCTCTGCATATGATGGCATGTGTCCCCACTGCAGTGTCACGCAGAAGGGTTTCCTCTGTGCTCTACCTGTCCCTGCTGCCCTCCCCCCGCAAGCACCGATCTCTTCACTGTCTCCATAGTTTTATCTCTTCCAGAGTGTCACATGGTTGAAATTATACAGTGCGTCGCCTTTTCAGATTGGCTTCTTTCACTTAGTAAAATGCATTTAATGTTTCTCCATGTCTTTTCATGGCTGGATAGCTCATTTCTCTTAAGCACTGACTCATATTCCATTGTCTGGATGGACCACAATTTATTCATTCATCTGCTGAAAGACATCTTCGTTGCTTCCAAGTTTTGACAATTCGGAATAAAACAGCTAAAAACATCCATATGCATGTTTTTGTTTCAATGTAAGTTTTTTTGTTTGTTTTTGCGGTACGCAGGCCTCTCACTGCTGTGGCCTCTCCCGTTGCGGAGCACAGGCTCCGGACGCGCAGGCTCAGCAGCCATGGCTCACGGGCCCAACCGCTCCGCGGCACGTGGGATCTTCCCGGACCGGGGCACGAACCCGTGTCCCCTGCATCGGCAGGCGGACTCTCAACCACTGCGCCACCAGGGAAGCCCTCAATGTAAGTTTTTAACTCCTATGGGTAAATACCAAGGAATGTGATCGCTGGATCTTTTTTTTTTTTTAGCATCTTTATTGGAGTATAATTGCTTTACAATGGTGTGTTAGTTTCTGCTGTATAACAAAGTGAATCAGCTATACGTATACATATATCCCCATATCCTCTCCCTCTTGCGTCTCCCTCCCACCCTCCCTGTCCCACCCCTCCAGGTGGTCACAAAGCACCGGGCTGATCTCCCTGTGCTATGTGGCTGCTTCCCACTAGCTGTCTATTTTACATTTGGTAGTGTATATATGTCCATGCCACTCTCTCACTTCGTCCTAGCTTACCCTTCCCCCTCCCTGGATCTTAAGGCAAGAGTTGATTTAGTTTTATAAGATACTGTCAAGCTGTCTTCCACTGCGCCCATACCATTTGCATTGTGAAAACAGTGAGTGAAAGTTCCTGTTGCTCCACATCCTTGCCAGAATTTGGACCTGTCGGTGTTTGGGTGTAGTAATACCACACTGTTGCTTTACTTTGCAATTCTGTAATGACCTTTCTATGTACTGAGGATTTTTGCATCATGTTCATGAGGGATATTGGTCTATAGTTTTCTTTTTCTGTAATATCCTTGTCTGATTTTGGTATCAGTGTAATGCTGGCCTTAAGTGTGAGTTAGGAAATACTCCCTCTGCTTCTGTCTTCTTGAAGAGATCGTAAAGAATTGGCATAGGAACTTCCCTGGTGGCACAGTGGTTGGGAGTCTGCCTGCCATTGCAGGGGGTGCGGGTTTGAGCCCTGGTCCGGGAAGATCCCACATGCCGTGGAGCAACTAAGCCCGTCTGCCACAGCTACTGAGCCTGCGCTCTGGAGCCTGCAAGCTACAACTACTGAGCCTGCGCGCCTAGAGCCCGTGCTCCACAACAAGAGAAGCCACCGCAGTGAGAAGCCGTGCACCGCAACGAAGAGTAGCCCCTGCTTGCCACAACTAGAGAAAGTCCCTGTGCAGCAACGAAGACCCAACGCAGCCAAAAATAAATAAATAAAATTTAAAAAAAAATAAAGAATTGGCATAGTTTCCTCCTTAAATATTACATAGAATTCATCAGTAAACTCATTTGGGCCTGGTGCTCTCTCTTTTGGAAGTTTATTAATTATTGATTCAGTTTCTTTAATAGATATAGGCCTATTCAGATAATTTATTTCTATGAGTTTTGACAGATTGTATTTTCACAGAATTGGTCCATTTCATCTAGGTTATCAAATCTGTAGGGATACAGTTGTTTATAATATTCCTTTGTTATACTTCTAACGTCCATGGGATCTGTAGTGATGTCCCGTTTTTTATTTCTGATTCAGTAATTTTGTCTTCTCTCCTTTTTCTTAGCCTGGCTAGAGGCTTATTGATCTTTAAAATCTTTTTAAAGAACCAGCTTTTGGTTTACTTGATTTTCTTTACTGACATTGTTTTTTAATCTTTATTGATTTCTGCTCTAATTTTTACTATTTCATCTCTTCTGCTTACTTTACATTGACTTTGCTCTTCTTTTTCAAGTTTCGTAAGGTACAAGTTTTGCATATTGATTTTAGATCTTTCTTATTTTCTAATATTTGCATTCAATACAATAAATTTCCCAGTAAGCATCATTTTGCTGCGTCCCACAAATTTTAATGTCGTTTTTCATTTTTATTTCAAAATTCATTTTAGCCAAAATATTTAAAATTTCTCTTGAGATTTCTTCTTTGACCCATGTGTTACTTTGTGTGTTGCTTAATCTCCAAGTATTTTAGGATTTTCCAGCTATCATTTTGTTATTAATATTGGTTTAATTCAGTTGAGGAGGGTGCCACAATCCAATTGTGGATTGAGAACATTGTATAATTTCTATTATTTTAAAATTGTTAAGGTGTGTTTCATGGCCCAGAATGTGGTCTGTCTGGGTGAATGTTCCATGTGAGCTTATAATTCTTCCATGAAGAATTGGTAATTTGTTTTAAGATGAAATGGTCTCTAGATGTCAAATATATATATATGATGGTGCTGTTGAGTTCAATTATGTCATTACTGGTTTTCAGCCTGCTGTTCATTTCTTTTTAAAACATTTAAAAACTTTATATTGGAGTACAGTTGATTACAATGTTGTGTTAGTTTCAGGTGTACAGCAAAGTGATTCAGTTATACATAAATGTATCTATTCTTTTTCAAAATTTCTTCCCATGTAGGTTATTACAGAATACTGAGCAGCGCTCCCTGTGCCACCTTGAGCAGCGTTCCTTGTTGGTTATCTGTTTTAAATATAGCAGTGTGTACATGTCAATCCCAAACTCCCAATCTATCCCTCTCCTCCACCTTTCCCCCCCAGTAACCATAAGTTCTTCTCTAAATCTGTGAGTCTGTTTTGTAAATAAGTTAATTTGTGTCTTTTTTTTTTTTAGATTCCACATTATCATATGATATTTGTCTTTCTCTGACTTACTTCACTTACTATGATAATATCCAGGTCCATCCATGTTGCTGTAAATGGCATTATTTCATTCATTTTATGGCTGAGTAATATTCCATTGTATATGTACCACATCTTCTTTATCAGTTTATCTGTTGATGGACATTTAGGTTGATTCCATGTATTGGCTCTTGCAAATAGTGCTGCTATGAACATTGGGGTGCATGTATCCTTATGAACCATATTTTTCTCTGGATATATGCCCAGGAGTGGGATGGCTGGATCATATGGTAGCTCTATTTTTAGTTTTATAAGGAACCTCCATACTATTCTCCATTATGGCTATAACAATTTACGTTCCCACCAACAGTGTTAGGAGGGTTCCCTTTTTCCCACAGCCTCTCAAGGACCTATTGTTTGTAGACTTTTGGATGATGGGCATTCTAGGCATTCTGACCAGTGTGAAGTGATACCTCATTGTAGTTTTGACTTGCATTTCTCTAATAATTAGTGATGTTCAGCATCCTCTCACATGCCTTTTGGCCATCTGTATGTCTTCTTTGGAGAAATGTCATTTAGGTTTTCTGCCCATTTTTTGATTATTTTTTTTGATTGGGTTTTTTGGGTTTTTTTGACATTGAGCTGCATGAGCTGATTGTAAATTTTGGAGACTAATCCCTTGTCCATTGCATTGTTTGCAAATATTTTCTCCCATTCTGTGGGTTGTCTTTTCGTTTTGTTTTTGGTTTCCTTTGCTGTGCAAAAGCTTTTGAGTTTAATTAGGTCCCATTTGTTTATTTTTGTTTTTATTTCCATTACTCTAGGAGATGGATTAAAAAAGATATTGCTGCAATTTATGTCAAAGAGTGTTCTACCTGTTCTCCTCTAAGAATTTTATAGCATCTGGTCTTACATTTAGGTATTTAACCCATTTTGAGTTTATTTTTGTGTATAGTATTAGAAAATCTTCTAATTTCGTTTTTTTACATGTAGCTGTCCAGTGTTCCCAGCACCATTTATTGAAGAGACTGTCTTTCCTCCATTGTATAGTCTTGCCTCCTTTGTCATAGATTAATTGACCATAGGTGCATGGGCTTATTTCTGGGCTTTCTATCCTCTTCCATTGATCTATATTTTTGTTTCTATGCCAGTACCATACTGTTTTGATTACTGTAGTTTTGTAGTATAGTCTGAAATCAGAGTGCATGGTACCCCCAGCTTTGTTCTTTTTTCTCAAGATTCCTTTTGTAATTTGGAGTCTTTTGTGGTTCCATAAAAAAATTTAGAATTATTTGTTCTAGTTCTGAGAAAAATGTCATGAGTATTTTGATAGGGATTGCATTACATCTCTAAATCTGCTTTTGTTAGTGTGGACACTTTAACAATGTTAACTCTTCCAATCCAAGAACATGGGATATCTTTCCATTTTTTGTTTCATTTTCAAATTCCTTCATCAGTGTTTTATCATTTTCAGAGGATAGGTGTTTAATCTCCTTGGTTAAGTTTATTCCTAGGTATTCTTTTTTGATGTGGTTTTAAACGTTTATTTTTTCTTGCTTTCTTTCTGATACTTCATTATTTCTGTATATTAATCTTGTATCCTATAACTTTACAGAATTCATTTATTAGTTCTTATAGTTTTTCAGTGAAGACTAGGATTTTATCTATGTAGCATCATGTCATCTGTAAATAGTGACAGTTTTACCTGTTCGCTTCCAATTAGGATGTCTTTTATCTCTCCTTTGTTGATTGCTGTGACTAGGACTTCCAATACTATGTTAAATAGAAGTGGTGCGAGGGGGCATCTTTGTCTTGTTCCTGATTTTAGAGGAAAGGCTTTCATCTTTTCACTCTTGAGTATAATGGTAGCTCTGTTTTTTTTTTTTAATAAATGGCCTTTATTATATTGAGATCTGTTCCCTCTAAACCAAGTTTGAGAGTATTTACTATGAATATTGATTTACTGAGTCTATTGAGATAATCATGTAATTTTCACCATTTTTAATGTAGTGTATCACACTGATTTGCAAATAGTGAACCATCCTTGAACCCCTGGATAATTCTCACTTGATCATGGGGTATGACTATTTTTATATATTGTTGAAATCAGTCTGCTAATATTTTGTTGAGAATTTTTGCATCTATGTTCATCAGAGATACTGGTCTGTAATTTTCCTTTTTTTTTTTTTTGTCGTGTCCTTTCCTGGTTTTGGTATCAAGGTAATCGTGGCCTTGTAGAATGAATTTGAGAATGCACAGATTTTTGGAATAGTTTTAGAAGGATAAGTGTGAGCACTTCTTTTGTAGAATTCCCTGGTGAAGCCATCTGGTCTTCAGCTTCTGTTTGCTGGAAGAATTTTTATTACAAATTCAATTTTAGTGTGAGTGATCAATCTCAGCTTATCTATTTTGTTCCAACTCAGTCTAGGCAGATTGTATGTTTCAAGAAATTTGTCCATTTCTTCTAGATTGTCTAATTTGTTACCATACAACTGTTCATAGTTTTCTCTTATGATTACTTTTTTTTCTGTCTCTGTGATATCAGTTGTTACTTATCCTCTATCATTTCTTAATTGGTTTATTTGGGTCCTCTCTCTTTTCTCTTGATGAGCCTGGCTAAAAGTTTATCAATTTTGTTTATCCTTTCAAAGAAGTAGCTCTTGGTTTCATTGATCTTTTCTCATTTTTAGAAAATCTCTATTTTCTGTCTGATCTTTATTATTTCCATCCATCTGACTTTGGGCTTGCTTTCTTAGGGAGTGTTCTAATTTCAGTCTTTTACATGTAGCTGTCCAGTTTGCCCAGCACCACTTATTGAAGGGGCTGTCTTTTCTCCATTGTATATTCTTGCCTCCTTTATCAAAGATAAGGTGACCATATATGCATGGGCTATCCCTGGGCTTTCCATCCTGTTCCATTGATCTATATTTCTGTTTTTGTGCCAGCATCATACTGTCTTGATTACCATATCTTTGTAGTATAGTCTGAAATCTGGGAGCCTGATTCCTCCAGCTCTGTTTTTATTTCTCAAGATTGCTTTGGCTATTCAAGATCTTTTGTGTTTCCATACAAATTGGGAAATTTTTTGTTCTAGTTCTGTGAAAACTGCCATTGGTAGTTTGATAGGGATTGCATTGAACCTGTAGATTGCTTTGGGTGGTACAGTCATTTTCACAATGTTGATTCTTCCAATCCAAGAACATGGTATATCTCTCCATCTGTTTTGTGTCATCTTTAATTTCTTTCCTCAGTGTCTTATAGTTTTCTTCATACCGGTCTTTTTTCCCCTTACATAGGTTTATTACTAGGCATTTTATTCTTTTTGTTGCAGTGGTAAATGGGAGTGTTTCCTTAATTTCACTTTCAGATTTTTCATCAATAGTGTATAGGAATGCAAGAGATTTCTGTGCATTAATTTTGTATCTCGCTACTTGACCAAGTTCATTGATTAGCTCTAGTAGTTTTCTGGTAGCATCTTTAGGATTCTCTCTGTATAGTATCATGTCATCTGCACATAGTGACAGCTTTACTTTTTCTTTTCCAATTTGGATTCCTTTTTCTTCTCTGATTGCTGTGGCTAAAACTTCCAAAACTATGTTGGATAATCGTGGTGAGAGAGGACTCCCTTGTCTTGTTACTGATCGTAGAGAAATGGTTTCAGTGTTTCACCATTGAGAACGATGTTGGCTGTGGGTTTGTCATATATGGCCTTTATTATGTTCAGGAAAGTTCCCTCTATGCCTACTTTCTGCAGGGTTTTTATCATAAATTGGTGATGAATTTTGTCAAAAGCTTTTACTGCATCTATTGAGATGATCATATGGTTTTTCTCCTTCAGTTTTTAATATGGTTTATCTCATTGATTGATTTGCATATATTGAAGAGTCCTTGCATTCCTGGGATAAACCCCACTTGATTATGGTGTATGATCCTTTTAATGTGCTGTTGGATTCTGCTTGCTAGTATTTTGTTGCATCTGTGTTCATCAGCGATATTGGCCTATAGTTTTCTTTCTTTCTGACGTCTTTGTCTGGTTTTGGTATCAGAGTGATGGTGGCCTTGTAGAATGAGTTTGGGAGTGTTCCTCCCTCTGCTATATTTTGGAAGAGTTTGAGAAGGATAGGTGTTAGCTCTTCTCTAAATGTTTAATAGAATTCGCCTGTGAAGCCATCTGGTCCTGGGCTTTTGTTTGTTGGAAGATTTTTAATCACAGTCTCAATTTCAGTGCCTGTAATTGGCCTGTTTATATTTTCTATTTCTTCCTGGTTCAGTCTCAGAAGGTTGTTCTTTTCTAAGAATTTATCCATTTCTTCCAGGCTGTCCATGTTATTGGCATAGAGTTGCTTGTAGTAATCTCTCATGATCCTGTGTATTTCTGCAGTGTCAGTTGTTACTTCTCCATTGATTTGAGCCTTTTCTCTTTTTTTCTTGATGAGTCTGGCTAATGGTTTATCAATTTTGTTAATCTTCTCAAAGAACCAGGTTTTGGTTTTATTGATCTTTGCTATGGTTTTCCTCATTTCTTTCTCATTTATTTCTGATCTGATTTTTATGATTTTTTTCCTTCTGCTAACTTTGGGTTTTCTTTTGTTCTTCTTTCTCTATGTGCTTTAGGTATAAGGGTAGGTTGTTTATTTGAGATGTTTCTTGTTTCTTGAGATAGGATTGTATTGCTGTAAACTTCCCTCTTAGAAGTACTTTTGCTGCATCCCATAGGTTTTATGTCATCATTGTCTTTCTCTTGTCATTTGTTTCTAGGTAGTTTTTGATTTCCTCTTTCATTTCTTCATTTATCTATTGGTTAATTAGTAGTGTATTGTTTTAGCCTCCATGTGTTTGTAATTTTTACAGAATTTTTCCTGTAATTGATATCTAGTCTCATAGCATTTTGGTTGGAGAAGATACCTGATACAATTTCAATTTTCTTAAATTTACCAAGGCTTGATTTGTGACCCAAGATATGATCTATCCTGGAGAATGTTCCATGAGCACTTGGGAAGAAAATGTATTCTTTTATTTTTGGATGGAATGTCCTATAAATATCAATTAAGTCCGTACTGTTTAATGTATCATTTAAAGCTTGTGTTTCCTTAATTATGTTCCTTTTGGTTGATATGTCCATTGGTGGAAGTGGGGTGTTAAGGTCCTCTACTATGATTGTGTTACTGTCAATTTCTCCTTTTATGGCTGTTAGCAGTTGCCTTATGTATTGAGGTGCTCCTATGTTGGGTGCATAAATATTTACAATTGTTGTATCATCTTCTTGGATTGATCCCTTGATCATTATGTAGTGTCCTTCTTTGTCTCTTGTAATAGTCTTTATTTTAAAGTCTATTTGGTATGATATGAGAATTGCTACTCCAGCTTTCTTTTGATTTCCATTTACATGGAATATCTTTTTCCATCCCCTCACTTTCAGTCTGTATGTGTCCCTAGGTCTGAAGTGGGTCTCTTGTAGACAGCATATATACTGGTCTTGTCTTTGTATGCATTCTGCCAGTCTCTGTCTTTTGGTTGGAGCATTTAATCCATTTACATTTAAGGTCATTATCGATATGTATGTTCCCTATTACCATTTTCTTAATTGTTCTGGGTTTGTTATTGTAGGTCTTCTCCTTCTATTGTGTTTCCTGCCTAGAGAAGTTCCTTTAGCATTTGTTGTAAAGCTGGTTTGGTGGTGCTCAGTTCTCTTAGCTCTTGCTTGTCTGTAAAGGTTTTACTTTCTCTGTCGAATCTGAATGAGATCCTTGTTTGGTAGAGTAATCTTGGTTGCAGGTTTTTCTCCTTCATCACTTTAAATATGTCCTGCCAGTCCCTTCTGGCTTGCAGAGTTTCTGCTGAGAGATCAGCTGTTAACCTCATGGGGATTCCCTTGTATGTTATTTGTTGGTTTTCCCTTGCTGCTTTTAATATTTTTGCTTTGTATTTAATTTTTGACAGTTTGATTAATATGTGTCTTGGCATGTTTCTCCTTAGATTTATCCTGTATGAGACTCTGCACTTATTGGACTTGATTGACTATTTCCTTTCCCATATTTGGGAAGATTTCAACTATAATCTCTTCACGTATTGTCTCAGTCCCTTTCTTTTTCTCTTCTTCTTCCAGACCCCTATAATTTGAACGTTGGTGCATTTAATGTTGTCCCAGGGGTCTCTGAGACTGTCCTCAATTCTTTTCATTCTCTTTTCTTTATTCTGCTCTGCAGTGGTTATTTCCACCCTTTTATCGTCCAGGTCAGTTATCCGTTCTTCTGCCTCAGTTATTCTGCTATTGATTTCGTCTAGAGAATTTTTAATTTCATTTATTGTGTTGTTCATCATTGTTTGTTTGCTCTTTAGTTTTTCTAGGTCCTTGTTCAATGTTTCTTGTATTTTCTCCATTCTATTTCCAAGGTTTTGGATCATCTTTACTGTCATTACTCTGAATTCTTTTTCAGGTAGACTGCCTTTTTCGTCTTAATTTGTTTGGTCTGGTGGGTTTTTACCTTGCTCCTTCATCTGCTGTGTGTTTCTCTGTCTTCTCATTTTGCTTACCTTACTGTGTTTGGGGTCTCCTTGTCACAGGCTGCAGGTTCATAGTTCCCATTGTTTTTGGTTTCTGCCCCCAGTGGCTAGGGTTGGTTCAGTGGGGGTGTGTAGGCTTCCTGGTGGAGGGGACTGGTGCCTGTGTTCTGGAGGATGAGTCTGGATCTTGTCTTTCTGGTGGGCAGGACCACATGAGAGGTGTGTTTTGGGGTGTCTGTGACCTTATTATGATTTTAGGCAGCCTCTCTGCTAATGGGTTGGGTTGTGTTCCTGTCTTGGTAGTTGTTTGGCATAGGGTGTCCAGCACTGTAGCCTGCTGGTTGTTGAGTAGAGTTGGGTCTTAGTGTTGAGATGCAGATCTCTGGGAGAGTTTTTGCCGTTTGATATTACATGGAGTTAGGAGGTCTCTGGTGGACCAATGTCCTGGTCTTGGCTCTCCTACCTCAGAGGCAGAGGCCTGACACCTGGCTGGAGCACCAAGACCCTGTCACCCACATGGCTCTTTTGGGAAGTCTGTGATCTTCTGCCAGCATTCAGTAGGTGTTCTGTAGGAGGTGTTCCACATGTAGATGTATTTCTGATGTGTTTGTGAGGAGGACGATGATCTCCACATCTTACTCCTCCACCATCTTGAAGGTCTCTCCTATTCCATATTTTCTTAATGCATTCATCTATCAGTGGACACTTAGGTTGTTTTCATTACTTTGGTGTTGTAAATGATGTGTAATGGATGTAGGGGTGAATATATCTGTTCAAAATAGTGTTTTCATTTTCTTTGGATAAGTACCCAGAAGTGAAATTGCTGGGTCATGTGATGGTTCATTTTCAGTTTTCAGAAGACTCTCCGTAATTCTTTCCATAGTGGTTGCACCAATTTATATTTCTACCAGCAGTGCACAAGGGTTCCCTTTTCTCCACATTCTTGCCAACACTTGTTATTTCTTATCACTTTGATTGTAGTTTTGATTTGCATTTCTCTCTTGATTAGTAATTTTGACCATATTTGGGTAGTTTTATTTTGGTGCTGTCTGTTGTATATTCCATTGATTTGTCTGTTTTTGTGCCAATACCATTATGTTTTACTTACTGTAGCTTTGTAATATAGTTTGAAATCAGGGAGCATAATGCCTCCAGCTTTATTCCTCTTTGTCAAAATTTATTTGGCTATTTGGGGCCTTTTGTGGTTCCACACAATCTTTAGAATTGTATGTCCTATCTCTGTGAAAATTGCCATTGGAATTTTGATAGGAATGGCATTGAAATAATAGATTACTCTGGGTAGTATGGATATTTTAGCAATATTAATTCTTCCAATCTGTGAGCATGGAATAGCTTTCTATTTATTTGTGCCTTCTTCAATCATTCATTAATGTCTTATAGCTTTCAATGTACAACTCTTTCACATCCTTGGTTAAATTTATTCTTAGGTATTCTTTTGATACAACTGTAAATGGGATTTTTGTTGTTTTTTTAATATCCCTTTCTGCTAGTGTTTTTTAGTGTACAGAAATGCAACAGATTTTTGTATCCTACAACTTTACTGAACTTTTTATTCTAACAGTTATTTGGTGTTTTAGAGCTTATTATATAATGTAATGTCACATGCAAATCGTGACAGTTGCAGTTACTCTTTTACAGTTTAGATGACTTTATTTTTCTTGCTTAATTGTTCTGGCTAGGACTTCCAGTACTATGTTGAATAGACACAGTGAGACTGGGCATCCTTGTCTTGTTCCTGATTAAAGAGGAAAAGATTTTAGCTTTTCACCTTTGAATATGATGTTAGTTGTGGGCTTGTCATATATGGCCTTTATTATGTTGAGGTATGCTCTCTCTTTACCCACTTTGAGAGTTTTTATCATAAATGGATGTTGAATTTTGTCAAAAGTTTTTTTCTGCATCTGTTGACATCATATGATTTTTATCTGTTTTATAAATGTGGTGTATCACATTGTTTGTGGATGTTGAATCATCCTGCATACCTGTAATTAATTCACTTGATCATGGTATATGATCCTTTTAATGTATTGTTGAATTCAGTTGGCTAATATTTTGTTGAATTTTTTCATCTATGTTCATCAGGATATTGGCCTAGAAGTTTCTTTTCTTGTGGTGGCCTTGTTTGGTTTTGGTATCAGGGTAATGCTAACCTCATGAAATGCATTTGGAAGCATTCCCTTCCTTACCATTTTTTGGAAGAGTTTGAGAAGGATTGGTATTCTTTTTTGAATGTTTAGTAAAATTCACCAGTGAATTTATCTGGTCCTGGACTTCTGTTGTTGGGAGGTTTTTGATTATTGATTTAATAAAGTTATTAGTAATTGGTCTGTTCATACTTTCTATTTCTTCAAGATTCAGTCTTGATAGGTTTACATTTCTAGGAATTTATCAATTTCTTTTAGGCTGTCCAATTTTTTGACATACAGCTATTCATAGTAGTGTCTTATTATACTTTGTATTTCTGTGGTATCAGTTATAATGTTTCATCTTTCATTTCTGATATTTTTTATCTGAGTCCTTTTTCTTGGTGTGTCTACTTAAATGGTTGCCAATTTTGTTTGTCTTCTTAAAAACAAGCTGTTACTTTCAATGATCTTTCCTATTGTCTTTTTAATTTCTGTTTCATTTATTTCTGCTCTGATCCTTATTTCTTTTATTTTACTAACTTTGGGCTTTGTTCTTTTTTTTTTTTTTTAAGTAGTTCCTTGAGGTGTAAAGTTACATTGTTTGAGATTTTTCTTATTTCTTGAAGTAGGCATTTGTTGCTATGAACTTCACTCCTTTAGATTTGTTCTTTTTTGCTGCATCCTGTAAATTTTGTTATGTTGTATTTCCATTTTCATTTGTCTCAATGTATTTTTTTTACCTTGATTTGTTCTTTGATCCATTTGTTCAGTTGCCTGTGATTTAATGTCCACTATTTTGAATTTTCCATTTTTAATTTAGTTCTAGTTTTATACCATTGTGGTCAGAATATATGCTTAATATGATTACAAACTTTTGAACTTATTAAGATTGGTTTGGCCTGACATATGATCTACCATGGAGAGCATTCCATGTGCACTTGAGAAGAATGTGTATTGTTAGTTTTGGATGGAAAGTTCTTCATATATCTGTTAAATACAGCTGGTCTAAAGTGTCATTTAAGGCCAGTATTTTCATGTTGATTTTGTGTAGATCTATCTATTGATATATGTGGGTTTATGTATTTATTATTTTTATACACTTTTGAAGGGTTACTTTACATTTACAGTTGTTACAAAACATTGCCTTTATTCCTCATGATACACAATATATTCTTGAGCTCATCTTACACCCAATAGTTTCTACCTTCCACTCCCCCACTTCTATATTTTCCCTCACCCCCCACTGATACCCACTAGTTTATTCTCTGTGTCTGTGAATCTGCTGCTTTTTTGTTTACTAATTTGTTGTATTTTTTAGATTCCACATATAAGTGATATCATATAATATTTGTCTTTCTCTGTCTGGCTTACTTCACTAGGTATAATATTCTGTAGGTCCATCCAAATTGCTGCAAATGGCAGAATTTCATTCCTTTTCATGGCTAATATTCCTTTGTGTATATGTATCACTTTTTTATCCATTCATCTGTTGACGGACACTTAGGTTACTTCCATATCTTGGATACTGTAAATGATGCTGCTGTCAACACTGGGTGCTTGTATCTTTTTGAATTAATGTGTGTGTTTTTGGGGGAGTAGAATTGTTGGATCATATGGTAGTTCTATTTTTAGTTTTTTGAGAAACCTCCGTATTGTTCTCCACAGTGGCTGCACCAATTTACATTCACACCAACAGTTTATGAGTGTTCCCTTTTCTCCACACCCTCTCCAAAATTTTTTATTAGTGTTCTTTGTGGTGATAGCCATTCTGACAGATATGAAATGATATCTCATTGTGGTTTTGATTTGCATTTCCCTGGTGATTAGCGATGTTGACTATCTTTGCATGTTCTTCTTGGCCATCTGTATTTCCTCTTTGGAAAAAACGTCTATTCAGTTCTTCTGCCCAGTTTTTTAATCAGGTTGTTTTCTTTGATGCTGAGTTGTATGAGCTGTTTATATATGTTAGATAGTAATCCCTTATCGATCATATCATTTGCAAATGTTTTCTCCCATTCAGTAGGTTGCTTTTAATTTTGTTGATGGTTTCCTTTGCTGTGCAAAAGCTTCTAAGTTTAACTAGGTCCCATTGTTTATTTTGCTTTTACCTCCTTTACTTTAAGAGTGGATCCAAAAAAATATTGTTGTGATTCATGTCATATTGTTCTGCCTGTTTTCCTCAAGGAGTGTTATAGTGTCCAGTCTTGTATTTAGTTCTTTAATTCATTTTGAGTTTATTTTTGTATATGGTGTTAGAAAATGTTCTAATTTCATTTTTTTTAGAGGTATCTGTCCAATTTTACCAGCATTACTTATTGAAGAGACTGTCTTTTCTCCATTGTATATTCTTGCCTCTTTTGTCATACATCAATTGATCAGAAGTTCATGGGTTTATTTCTGGGGTCTCTATCCTGTTCCATTGCTCTGTGTGTCTGTTTTTGTGCCAGTACCATATTGTTTTTATTACTGTAGCTTTGTAGTATGGTCTTAGGGAGCCTGATTCCACCAGTTCCATTTTTCTTTCTCAAGATTATTTTGGCTATTTGGGGTCTTTTGTGTTTCCATACACATTTTAAAATGATTTGTTCTAGTTCTGTGAAAAATGCCATTGTTAATTTGATAGCGATTGCATTGAATCTGTAGATTGCCTTGGGTAGTGAAGTCATTGTAGCACTCTTGATTCTTCCAATCGAAGAACATGGCATATCTTTCCATCTGTTTGTGTCATCTTCAATTTCTTTAATCAGCGTCTTATATAATAGTTTTCATGGTACATGTCTTTTGCCTCTTTAGGTAGGTTTATTCCTAAGTATTTTATTCTTTTTGATGTGATAGTAAATGGGATTCTTTCCTTAATTTCTCTTTTTGGTAGTTCAGTGTTAGTGTATAGTAATGCAACAGATTTCTGTATATAAGTGTTGTATCCTACAGCTTTACTGAATTCATTGAGATCTAGTAGTTTTCTGCTGGCTTTTTCAGAATTTTCTATGTATAGTTTCATGTCATCTACAAACAGTGACGGTTTTACTTCTTCCTTTCCAATTTGGATTCTTTTTTTTTTTGCAGTATGCGGGCCTCTCACTGCTGTGGCCTCTCCCGTTGCAGAGCACAGGCTCTGGACGCGCAGGCTCAGCGTCCATGGCTCACAGGCCCAGCCGCTCTGCGGCATGTGGGATCCTCCCAGACCAGGGCACGAACCCGTGTCCCCTGCATCGGCAGGCGGACTCTCACCCACTGCGCCACCAGGGAAGCCCTGGATTCTTTTTATTTCTTTTTCTTTGCTATGGCTAGGACTTCCAAAACTATGTTGAATAAAAGTGGCAAGAGTGGGCATCCTTGTCTTGTTCCTGATCTTGGAGGAAATGCTTTTAACTTTTCACTGTTGAATATGGTGTTAGTTGTGGGTTTGTCATATATGGCCTTAATTATGTTGAGGTATATTTCCTTGATGCTTGCTTTCTGGGGATTTATTATCAAAAATGAATGTTGAATTTTTTTTTTTTTTTTTGCAGTACGTGGGCCTCTCACTGTTGTGGCCTCTCCCGTTGCGGAGCACAGTCTCTGGACGCGCAGGCTCAGCGCATGGCTCACGGGCCCAGCCGCCCCGCGGCATGTGGGATCTTCCCAGACTGGGGCACGAACCCATGTCCCCTGCATCGGCAGGCAGACTCTCAACCACTGCGCCACCAGGGAAGCCCTGTGAGTGTTGAATTTTATGAAAAGTTTTTTCTGCATCTATAAAGATGATCGTATGGTTTTTATTCTTCATTTTGTTAATGTCAGTAATGCCATTTGCAGCAACATGGATGGACCTGGAGATTATCAGAGTAACTGAAGTCAGAGAAATACAAATATCACATGATATCACTTGTATGCGGAATCTAAAAAAATGTAACAAACGATCTTATTTACAAAACAGAAACAGACTCACAGATTTAGAGAAGGAACTTATGGTTACCATGGGGGAAGAATGGGCGGAGTGATAGATTGGGAGTTTGGGGCTGACATGTACACACTGCTATATTTAAAATAGATAACCAACAGGGACCTACTGTATAGCAAAGGGAACTCTGCTCAATACTCTGTAATAACCTAGATGGGAAAAGATCTTGAAAAAGAATGGATACACATATATGTATAACTGAATCACTTTGTTGTACATCTGAAACTAACACAACATTGTTAATCAATTATACTTCAATATAAAATACAAAACATCCTAGTTACACCCTTAAGAAAAAAAAGAATGTTGAATTTTATCAAATCTTTTTCTGCATGTATTGAGATGATCATATGGTTTTTATTCTTCAATTTGTTAATGTAGTGTATCACATGGATTTCTGCAGATAATGAAAAATCCTCGATCCCTGGGGTAAATCCCACTTGATCATGGTCTATGACCCTTTTAATGTATTGTTGGATTCAGTGTGCTAGTATTTTGTTGAGGATTTTTTCATCTATGTTCATCAGTGATATTGGCCTGTGATTTTCTTTTTTTGTGATAACTTTGTCTTATTTTGGTATTAGGGTGATGCTGGGCTCACAGAATGAGTTTGGAAGTGTTCCTCCCTCTACAATTTTTTGAAATAGTTTCAGAAGGATAAGTGTTAACTCTTTTCTAAATGTTTGGTAGAATTCATTGGTGAAGTCATCTGATGCTGGACTTTTGTTTGTTGGGAGTTTTTAACTAACTGATTCAATTTGATTGAATTTCAGTACTGGTAACTGGACTGTTTATATTTTCTGTTTCTTCCTGGTCCAGTCTTGATAGATCATACCTTTCTAAAAGTTTTCCCATTTCTTCTAGGTTGTCCATTTTATTTGCATATAGTTGTTTTGTAGCAGTCTTTTATGATCCTTTGTACTTCTGTTCCTGGTTGTAACTTTTCTTTTACATTTTTGATTTTATTGATTTGGGCCCTCTCCCTTTTCCTCTCGATGAGTTTTTCTAAAGGTTTATCAATTTTGTTTATCTTTGCAAAGAACCAACTTTTAGTTTCATTGATCTTTTCTATTGTTTTTTTTAGTCTCTAATTTTTTTTTCTGCTCTGATCTTTATGATTTCTTTCCTTCTGCTAACTTTGGGTTTTGTTTGTTCTTCTTTCTCTAGTTGCTTTAGGTGTACAGTTAGGTTCTTTGAGATTTTCTTTGTTTCCTGAGGTAGGCTTGTATTGCTATAAACTTCCCTCTTGGAACTGCTTTTGCTACATCCCATAGGTTTTGGATTGTCAAGTTTTCATTTGTCTCTAGGTATTCTTTTTTAATTTCCATTTTGATTTCTTCAGTGATCCATTGATTATTTAGTATCATATTGTTTAGCCTCCACACATTTGTTTTTTGCATTTTTTCCTTGTAGTTGATTTCTAGTCCCATCGCGTTTTGGTCAGAAAGATGCTTGACGTGATCACAACTTTTTAAAATTTACTAAGGTTTGTTTGTGGCCTAGCATGCGATCTATCCTACAGAATGTTCCATGTGCACTTGAAAAGAATGTATATTCTGAAGCTTTCAGATGGAATGCTCTCTCTCTGTATCAATTAAGTCCATTTGTTCTAATCTGTTGTTGAAAGCTTGTTTTTCCTTATTGATTTTCTGTCTGGATGAACTGTGCATTGATGCAAGTGGGGCGTTAATGTCACCTACTCTTATTGTGTTACTGGCTATTTCTCCCTTTAGGTCTCTTAATGTTTGCTTTATATATTTAGGTGCTCCTTTGTTGGGTACATAAATATTTATAAATGTTATATCTTCTTGGTATATCCCCTTTATCATTATGTAATGCCCGTCTGACTCTTATTTCATTTTTTGGTTTAAAGTTGATTTTTTCTGATATAAGTATAGTTACTCCAGCTTTCTTTAGTATATTTTCATATTTTAATCCCCTTGTGACAGTGTTAAACGCGGCCCCCACTGTTCCGAATATATTTAACCATTTCATTAATCTCCTTTTATGTAGTGGCATAGTTAACCGTTGCTCTGTAAAAATATTACTACAAATTTAGCAGCTTTAAACATCTTGTGTTTTATTATGTCCAAGTTTTTGTGGCTCAGAAGTCCTGACACAGGTTAGCTGGGCCCTCTGAGAAGCTTGAAATCAGGTGCAGTCTAGGGTTGACCATAGGGGTGGGGGTTCTTGACTGAATCTTGAGTAGGAAGAATCTACCTCCAAGCTCACTCAGGTGGTTGGAAAATTATTTTCTTTTAGGATTGAAAAATTCACTTTCTTGCTGACTTTTGGCTAGAAGTCACACTTAACTCCCACCCTGCAGTTCTTCATTATGTGGATCTGCTTTCTTACTCATTACATGGATTTGCTTCCTTCCTCAAAGTTAGCAAGGGAGATAGAAAGTACATCAAGATGGGTACTACATCCTTATGAAATGAATTTTATGTGTATAAATAATCATGCACATCCTGTCACCTTTGCTCTCTTATACTGGTTAGAAGCTATCACAGGTTCCAGTGACATTCAAGGTGAGGGGATCACACAAGAGTATAAACAACAGGAGGCGGGGATTGTGGTGGTCTGCCACAGTTTCTACCATTATCTCTGTCTTGAGAAGATGTCTTTCTTGCTCCACTGATGGTCTGACACCCTGAACCAGTCTGCTGCCTCTCCCAATTTGTGTAGACTCTCTCCTCATCCTGCCATGCTCCAACAACCCCTTCTTGCTGCCCTCTCCTCTCCCCACATGCACCTGGGTGTGAGCCATGACATCTCTGTAATTCCACCTGCTGTGTAGGCATCCTTCTCACCCTGCTTTGGCTCCTACACACCATACAAGGCAGATCACTTCTGAGGATACTCTTCTTACTCCACTTGGATTCGGGTAGCCTGTGCTGGGTTGTATCTCTGAGAAGATACCCTCCTCACTCTACTTGGGCTCGGACAAGCTGATGTGGTCCACTAAAGCTCCTCTCCAACGGGAGAAAGCTGATCTTGTTTGAAACAAATAACGTAGGTATAACTGAATCTTCTGGGAGGAGAAGGGAAAAGAGAAGGAGGCTGAGTTTCTGAATGACTTCCCCACCATCTCCAAGCTAGAGTAGACTACATAACATGAGGAAGAAATAAATGTTAGTTGGTTTAAACCACTGACACCTTAGAGTTGTGTGTTAATGTTAGCTTACTTAAGTCTGCTCCTTAGTATTCACATGAAATATAACATGTTCTAAACAGAATTATTCATTTCCATATGCCAAACTTGTTCTCTCTAATGGCACCCTAACACTTTGGAATAAAATTATAAATCCCAGGAGCACTTGCATGATCTGGCCCTTTTCTAAGTGCTGGCCACTTTCTACCACTTTTCTTTCTGCTCATTGATAACTCTGGTTACTGGGGCTTCCTCTCTTTCCTCTGACACAGCCAGCATTACCCATTCTGTTTGTTTATCTCTCAGTTATCCATATACTTTATTTCCTCATGGCGTTTAGGCCTCTGCTCAAGTAGCACTTCATTAAAATAGAAATCATTTCTCTCTCCCTTCTCTTCCCCTTACTCTGCCTTACCTGTTCTCCACTGCTCATATCACTGCCTGTTATTACATTGTGTTTTCATTTACTGCCAGTTATACATGATAGTTCTCAATCCAAGACCCCCAGTGTCTACAAGAACAGTTTTTCCTCGTGTCCATCCACTAAATACTTGATGAGTGAGGGAATAGGGTGGCAAATTAAAGCAATCGCCCTCTTTATGTCAAAAAGGCTTACTCTTCAATTAATTCCACAACTTTTATCGGGGCATCTGTACGTGCAAAGTAGTGAATGATTAGAGAAATCCCAAGATTTATTAGAGAGCTTCTCTAACCACAAGGCATTCAAGATCTAATTGAGTAATATGACAAATATTTAAATTCTAATAAGAATTTAAAATGCATATAGGTCAAGAAGGAAAAGAAGTTATGTCATGAGGCAGTATGTGATTGTTTTAATTGTTCCATTATGCAGGGCATAATTGCTATAATATTTTGAAGGAGGAACAGAGTACTTCAATTTGAAGTACTAAGGAAGATTTTATGGAGAAATTACAACTGAAAGAAAGCCTGAGAGATGTTTATACAAAACAAACCCCAGGCACTTTTCCCCAATTACTTCACTGAAGAAGCTATATTAAAAATTAACAAAACTCTAAGTTAGACTTGGTCACAGTCTCAAATCAAATGAAATTATTGCTTTCATTTTTTTTTCCCCGTCTTTGTCCTTGCACATATTCAGTCTTTACCTGTTTGTAGTGTTGTCATACATGGAAACATTTTTACTGATAATGTAATGCATATTTTCTACTATAAAATATGTTAATATTGATGTCATTTTAATGCATATATTATGTCATTTCTCTTTTGAGTTTTTTCTCCTCCTCACTGTAACCCTTTCCCATAAAATAGGCTAAAAGCCTGGCATGTATCTTTCTACACAATTCTTCATGTTTATACAATTATATATAAGTATAAAGGGGATTGTATGAGTAAAGAATAAACAGTCATAATTGGATGGGTCACACACTACAAACAACTATTCTTCCCATCACTGTCTTCAGACATGTTCTATTAAATCTCCATTCCTCAACCTGCTGATATGTTAGAAAGGTGTTATAGGCTTTAGCACTTTCATTGTAAGAAAACTCAACTTTCAGATAGAAAACTTCAGTCAAATTTAAAATTTCATTTTCCATAAATTTTACGACTTTCTCAAGATAGTTCTGATGCTTTGTTCTAGGACCCAGTGAGAAAAGGAGGCATGGTTTATTTACTTCTCTTTCCTCTTTTTCCTTTGCCTCTTTCACATATTATTGGATTGCAATTATATACAATTTTCGTCTTCTGGAAATATCTATTTCTAGGACTTTGCTGATAATTACCCCTTTGGGGTTTCCTTTTGTATTGTGATACATAAATTCTTTCTGAGTAGATTGATATTTTCTGGATTAGAAGGTAGTTAGAGACTATCTCTTTTCTGCATGGCAGGTTGGAGGATTTTGGTTTTCTTTCTTTTTTTAAAAAATTTCTATTGGAGCATAGTTGATTGGCAGCGTTGTGTTAGTTTCTGCTGTACAGCAGAGTGAATCAGTTATACATATACGCCTTCTTTTTCAGATTCTTTTCCCATAGAGGCTATTACAGAATATTCAGTAGAGTTCCCTGTGCTCTACAGTAGGTCCTTATTAGTTATCTATTTTATATGTAGTAGTGTGTTTAAGTCAATCCCAATCTGCTAATTTATCACTTCCCCCCACATTTCCCCTCTTGTAACCGTAAGTTTGATTTCAAGATTTGTGAATTTGTTTCTGTTTTGTAAACAATTTCATTTGTATCATTTTTTATTAGATTCCACGTATACGTGATATCATACAATATTTTTCTTTCTCTGTCTCACTTCACTGAGCATGACAATATCCATGTCCATCCATGTTGCTGCAAATGGCATTATTTCGTTCTTTTTTATGGCTGAGTAATATTTCACTGTATATGTGTACCACATCTTCTTTATCCATTCCTTTGTCAATAGACATTTAGGTTGTTTCCATGTCTTGGCTATTATAAATAGTGCTGCAGTGAATACTGGGGTGCATGTATCTTTTCAAATTATGGTTTTCTCCAGATATATGACCAGGAGTGGGATTGCAGGATGATATGGTAGTTCTATATTTAGTTTTTTAAGGAAACTAAATACTGTTCTCCACAGTGGCTTACATTCCCACCAACAGTGTAGGATGGTTCCCTTTCCTCCACACCATCTCCAGCATTTATATTTTGTAGATTTTTTGGTGATGGCCATTCTGACTAGTGTGAGGTGGTACCTCATTGTAGCTTTGATTTGCATTTCTCTAAAAATTAGTGATGCTGAGCATCTTTACTTGTGCCTCCTGGCCATCTGTATGTCTTCTTTGGAGAAATGTCTATTTAGATCTTCTCCCCATGTTTTGATTGTGTTGTTTGGTTTTTTTTGTTGTTGAGTTGTATGAGCCGTTTGTATATTTTGGAAATTAAGCCCTTGTCAGTTACATCATTTGCAAATATATTCTCCCATTCCATAGGTTTTTTTTCGTTTTGTTTATGGTTTCCTTTGCTGTGCAAAAGCTTGTAAGTTTGATTAGGTCCCATTTGTTTATTTTTGTTTTTATTTCTATTGGCTTGGGAGATTGACCTAAGAATAGTAGCATGGGTCTTACATACAGGCCTGGTCTGGTCTCCTGGGTTAGCTGTCTGCTACCATTGCTGTTGCCTTCTCTTCTGAGCTTGATGATGCTTATCTTAGTTGAAGCTGGGTGTCAGAAGCAGGGATTGAATTCCTTCAGGTGGAGGGGCTTTTTTTACAATAAGAGATATGATTCCACGAATTTATGTCTTTGAGTTTGGCTGCATGTGGGTTAGTTTATAATACCTGCTAAGGTTCTTCCCATCCTGGCTGCAAACAATCTTTTATTTTATTTTCCTCCCAATAAGCAAAATCTCTAGGTTTTAATCCACTATCCTTAAGGTTTTCATCTCCTGGGAGCTCACTGTAAAAGGAGTTAGTACCAGTTTTTTTAAGTGCCTCAATAAGATCCTGACAATAATGTAATATTTCCCTTGAACCAATGGGCTGATAATTTCCAAAAACATTGCTTTCCCCATCAAACCATTTTCTCAGGTGCCCAATGTGTTAAAGAATGCACATGTTGGAGCAACGGCAACTGGGAGCTGATGTGGGGCTCGGAAACCCTCACTCCTTGGGGAGAGCCTCTGCAATTGTAATTATTCTTCTGTTGTGGGTCGCCCACCCAGGGCTGCGGGACTTGACTGTGTCTCTATATCTCGACTCTGCCCCTTCTGCTTGTCTTGCTGTGGTTCCTTTTTTATATCTTTAGTTATAGAAGGTCTTTTCTGGTAGGTCCCAGTCTTTTTCATTGATGGTTGTAATACACATAGTTGTGATTTTCAAGTACCTGTGAGGTGAGGTGAGCTCAGAGTCTTTGTACTCCACCAGCGTGGCCAATGAGAAGTCTCCTCTTCACTTTTTTGGAAGAATTTGAGGATTGTTGGTTAGTAAGTCTTCTTTAAATGTTTGGTAGGACTCACTCATGACACTATCTGGTCTAGAATGTTTGCTGAAAAGTTTTTGATTACTGAGTCAATCTTTGTTATAGCGCTATTGAAAATTTCTCTTTTTTCTTGAGTCAGTTTAGGTAATTTGTGTGTTTTAAGAAATTTTTCCACTTCTATGTTATCTAACTTGGCATACAATAATTTATAGTGTTTTCTTATAATACTTTTTATCTCTATAAAGTAGGTAATGTCTCTGTTTTCTTTTCTTTTTTTTTTTTTGCTGTATGTGGGCCTCTCACTGTTGTCGCCTCTCCCGTTGCAGAGCACAGGCTCCGGACGCCCAGGCTCAGCAGCCATGGCTCACGGGCCCAGCCGCTCCGCGGCATGTGGGATCTTCCCAGACTGGGGCACGAACCTGTGTCCCCTGCATTGGCAGGCGGACTCTCAACCACCGCACCACCAGGGAAGCCCTCTATTTTCATTTTGATTTAGTTATTTGAGTCTTTTCTAATATCATTGCCACGATAGCTGAAATTTAGTCAATTTTGTTGATCTTTTCAAAGAACCAACTTTTGGTTTCATTCTATTTTCTATTTATTTTGTGTATCTCCATTTTAATCTTTATTTCCTTTTTTTCTGCTAGCTTTGGTTTTAGCATGATCTTTTTCTAGTTACTTAAGTTATAAAATTTTGAGTTCTTTTTCCTTTTTTAAAGTAGGCACTTACAGCGATAGTTTCCTTTGAATACCACTTTCACTGCATTGCATAGGTTTGGGGATGTTGTATTTTCATTGTATATTCTAAGCATATTCTAATTTTCTGCCTGATTTCTTCTTTGACCTATTGATGATTTAAGAGTATTTTTAAAAGTTTTCACATATTTGTGAAATTTTGAGGTTTCCTTATGTTATTGGTTTCTAACTTCATCTTTTTGTGGTCTGAGATGATTCAGTGTATGATATCTATCTTTTTACATCTGTTGGGACTTGTTTATGGTCTAATGTATTTTCCATTGTGGAGAATGTTCCACGTGAATTTAAGAAAACAATGATTCTTCAGCAATTGGGTGGAATCTTCTGTATTTGTCTGTTAAGCCTGGGTGTGTTGTTCAAATCTTCTGTTTCCTAACCTATCTGCTGTCTGGTTGATGAATTCATTATTGAAAGTGGGGAATTGAAGCCTTCAAATATTACTGTAGAACTGTCTGTTTCTAATTCTCTCAATTTTTGTTTCACCTATGTTGTAGATTTGTTGTTAGGTCTCTAAATGTTAATCACTGTTTTACCATTTTAATGAGTTGAAATTTTATTAACATATAATATGCTTCTTTGACTCTTGTAAACTTTGTGAATTAGGTCTATTTTGTCTGATATTAGTATAGCCAGCCCAGCTTTCTTTTGATTACACTTTGTGTGGAATATCATTTCCAACCTTTCTCTTTCAACTGCTTTGTGTCTTTGTATGTAAAGTGAGACTCTTCTAGCCAGCATATAGTTGGATCATGATTTTTGTATCCATTCTGCTAATCTCAGTCATTTGATAGAGTATAATCCACTTACATTTAAAGTAATTACTGATGAGGAGAAACTTCTGCCATTTTGCTATTTTTCTTCATGTTGTATGGCTTAAAATTATTTTTTAAGTTTTTGTCTGTTTTTTTGAATTATAGTTGACTTAGAGTATTTTATTAGTTTCAAGGGCACACATAGTAATTCAATAATTTTATAATCTATTTAAAGTTATTACAAAATAATGGATATATTTCCCTGTGCTGTATAATATATCCTTCTTGTTTATTTTATACATAGTAGTTTGTGGATCTTATACCATATCCCTGTCTCATGCCTCCCTCCTTCTTTCTCCCCACTGGTAACCACTAGTTTGTTCTCTGTTTGTAGGTCTGTTTGTTTTGCTATAAGGACTCATTTGTTTTATTTTTTAGATTCCACCTATAAGTGATAACATAAGAGTATTAGTCTTTCTCTTACTGACTTACTTCACTAAGCTTAATGCCCTCCAAGTCCATCCATGTTGTTTCAAAAGGCAGAATTTCATTCTTTTTATGGCTGAGTAGTAGTCCATTGTGTATATATATACCACATCTTCTTTATCCATTAATCTGTTGGTGAACACCTGGGTTGTTTCTGTATCTTGGCTATTATAAATAATGCTGCTATAACATTGGAATGTATATATCTTCTCAAAATATTTTTTATTTTTATTTTCTCAGATATATACCCAGGAGTGGAATTGCTGGACCATATGGTAGTCCTATATTTAATTATTTTGGGAACCTCCCTACTGTTTGCCATAGTGGCTGCACCAACTTAAATTCCCACCAACAGTGTACTAGGGTTTCCTTTTCTCCATATCCTTGCCAACACTTGTTATTTGTAGACTTTTTGATGATAGCCATTCTGATGTGTGAGGTGAGATCTTACTGTGGTTTTGATTTGCATTTCTCTGATTAATGATATTGAGCATCTTTTCATTTGTCTGTTGGCCATCTGTATATCTTATTTGGAAAAATGTCTATTCAGGTCTTCTGCCAATTTTTAATTGGGCTGTCTGTTTTTGATCCATTGTATGATCTGTTTCTGTATTTTGCATATTAACTCCTAAATGTCATATCATTTGCAGACTATATCTCCCATTCAGTGTGTTGTCTTTTTATTTTGTCGATCGTACCATTTGCTGTGCAAAGGCTTTTAAGTTTAATTATGTCCCAGTTATTTATTTTTCTTTTATATCTTTTCCCTTAGGGGAAAGATCAAAAAAAAAATATTGCTATGGTATATGTCAGAGTGTTCTGCCTGTATTCCCTTCTAGGAGTTTACGGTTTCAGGTTTTACATTTAGTCTTTAATCCATTTTGACTTTGTATATATAGTGTCAGAGAATGTTCTAATTTCACTGTTTTACCTGTAGCTGTCCAGTTTTCCCAGCACCACTTATTGAAGAGAATTTCTCTTCTCCATTGGATATTCTTGCAGCTTTTTTCATAGATTGACTGTAAATGCATGGATTTATTTCTAGCTCTCTATTTGGTTCCATTGATCTATGTGTCTGTGCCAGTACCATGCTGTTTTGATTGACGTAGCTTTGTAATATAAACTGAAGTCAGGGAGTCTGATACCTCCAGCTTTGTTCTTTTTTCACAAGACTGCTCTGGCAATTGGGGGTCTTCTGTGGTTCCATATAAATTTTAGAGTTATTTTTCTGGTTCTATGAAAAATGTCATGGATATTTTGATAGGGATTGTATTAAATCTATAGACTGCTTTGGGTAATATGGGCATTTTAACAATATTAAGTCTTTAAATCCAAGAACATGGTATATTTTTCCGTTTCTTTCTGTTATCTACAATTTCCTTCATCCGTGTTTTAGTTTTCAGCATAAATTTCTTTCAACCGCTTGGTTAAGTTTATTCCTAGGTATTTTATTCTTTTTGATGCAATTTTAAATGGATTGTTTTTGTTTGTTTTATGCTCTCTCTTTCTGATTGTTCATTATTAGTGTGTAGAAAAGCAGCAGATTTCTGTATATTAATCTTGTATCCTGTAACTTAACTGAATTTGTTTATTACTTTTAATATATTTTCTTGGTGGAGATGTTAGAGTTTTCTATATATGGTGTCATATCATCTGTAGATAGTGACAGTTTTACTTCTTCCTTTCCAATTAGGATGCCTTTTATTTCTTTTCCTTGTGTAATTGCTGTGGCTAGGATTTCCAATACCATGTTAAATAGAAGTAGTGGGAGTGGGCATGCTTTTCTTGTCCCTGAATCTAGAGGAAGGACTTTCAGCTTTTTACTTTTGAGTATGATCTTCACATAAACTGTCTTTCTTATGTTGAGATATGTTCACTCTATATCAACTTTGATTAAGAGTTCTTTTAATCGTGAATGGATGTTGAATTTTGTCAAACAATTTTCTTGCATCTGTTGAGATGATCATGTGATTTTTATTCATCTTTTTGTTAATGGAACATTATCACCTAACTTTGCAACTGTTTAACCATCCTTGCATCCCTGGAATAAATCCCATTTGATCATGGTGTATGATCCTTTTTATATATGTTGGATTCAGTTTGCTAATATTTTGTTGAGGATTTTTGCACCTATATTCATCAAAGACATTGCCCTGTGATTTCCATTTTTATAGTTTCTGTGTCTGGTTTTGGTATCAGGGTAATGACGGCCTCATAGAATGAATTTGGGAGTGTTCCCTCCTCTTCACTTTTTTTGGAATGGTTTGAGAAAGATAGATAGTCTGTCCTTTATATGCTTGGTAGAATTTGCCTATGAGGCCATCCTGTTCTGACTTCTGTTTTCTAGGAGTTTGTTTTTTTAATTATAAATTCAATTTCACTACAAGTGATTGTTCTATTCAGAAAGTCTCTTTCTTCCTGCTTCCATCTTGGCACATTGACACAAAGTTCTGTGGAAACTTGGAGGCCACAAGAGAGTGGCATGATATATTCAAAGTGCTGAAAGGAAAAAACCTGTAACCTAGGATATTTCTACCCAGCAAGATTATCATTTAGAATTGGAGAGATCAAGAGCTTCTTAGGCAAGCAAGAACTAAAAGTTCTTCAGTACTAAACTGAAACTAAAAGAAATGTTAAAGGGTCTTCTCTAAGTGGAAAAGATGATAACAAGACGTCGAGGAAAGGTAAAATCCCACTAGTAAAGGAAAATATATTGTAAAGCCCAATTTGTTATCATATAACTGTGGTATTCTCATGGTTTTTCTTGTATTTTGTGGTATCAATTATATATTCCTGTTCATTTCTCTTTTTATATGGGTTTTCTCTTTTCTTCTTGATGAGCCTGGACAAAGGTTTAGCAATTTTCTTTATCTTTTCAAAGAACCAGCTCTTGGTTTCATCTTTTCTTTTCTTTTTTTTTTTGGTACGCGGGCCTCTCACTGTTGTGGCCTCTCCCGTCGCGGAGCACAGGCTCCGGATGCGCAGGCTCAGCGGCCATGGCTCACGGGCCCAGCTGCTCTGCGGCATGTGGGATCCTCCCAGACTGGGGCACGAACCTGTGTCCCCTGCATTGGCAGGCGGACTCTCAACCACTGCGGCACCAGGGAAGCCCGGTTTCATCTCTTTAATTGCTTCTTTGGTCTCTATTTTATTTCCTCTCTGATATTTATTTCCTTCTTTCTGATGACTTTAGGCTTTTTGGTTTCTTCATTGACATGCTGCTTTTGTTAGTGGCATGTTATTTATTCTCTACATGTTTGTCATTTTCCCATTTTTCTTCTTGTAATTGATTTCTTTCTGTAATGTTTGAAAACATTCTATGTGCATTTGAAAAAAAAAAGTGTACTCTGCTCTTTTTGGGTGGAATGTCCTGTTGATACTTATTAAGTCCAACTTGTCTGTTGTGTTGATTAAAACCACTGTTGCCTTATTGATTTTCTGTCTGGTTGATCTGTCCATTGATGTAAGTGTGGTATTAAAGTCTCCTACTATTATTGTATTGTTTTCATTTCTCCATTTATATCTGATAATATATGCTTTATATATTTATGTGCCCCTATATTGGGTATATATATGTTAAAAAGTGTAATATCTTTTCTTGTAATGATCCCTTTATTATATAACGTCCTTCTACTTTTGTTGTAGCCTTTGTTTTAAAGTCTATCTTGTCTGATATGAGTATTGCTACCCCCAGCTCTCTTGTCATTTTCATTTGCATGAAATATCCTTTACCATCCTCTTTAATTCTAAAAGGACTCTTTTGTAAGCAGAGTAGAGATGGGTTTTGTTAGTTTTTTCCAATCAGCCACCCTATATCTTCTGATTGGAGCATTTAGTCCATTGACATTGAAAATTATTGATAGTTTTGTACTTATTGCCATTTATTACTCGTTTTCTGATTTTTTTCCCCATGTTCTTTTCTTCTTTTAGTTTTTTGCACTGGTTTGAGGATTTTCTTCAGTGGTATGCTTGTGTTCCTTTCTTATTTTTGTGTGTCTATTGAAGGTTTTTGATACGTGTTTACTGTGGGGTTCATATATCTTGACCTATGACTGTATTTGTTTTAAACATATATTCCTTCAAGTTCAAACACATTCTGAAAGAGCTACATTTTTTTTTTTTACTCGTCTCCCTCACATTTTGCTTTTGATGTCATATTTTAATCTTCATGTTTGTCCCTTTCCTGACTATTGTATTTTTACATGATTTGACAACTCTTTGTTTTTTAACCCTCATTTTAGCTTATTTAAGTGATTGATACTCAGCCTTTACAATATATTTTCCTTTACTAGTTGGATTTTACCTTTCCTCTACGTCTTTATAATCTTTTCCACTTAGAGAAGACCCTTTAACATTTCTTTTAGTGTCAGTTTAGTATTGAAGAACTTTTAGTTCTTGCTTGCCTAAGAAGTTCTTTATCTCTCCTTCAATTCTAAATGATAATCTTGCTGGGTAGAGTATCCTAGGTTACAGGTTTTTTCCTTTCAGCACTTTGAATATATCATGCCACTCTCTTGTGGCCTGCATGTTTCCACAGAAAAAGCAGTTGATAGCCTTATGGGAGTTCCCATTTTATATGACTCTTTTTCTCTTTAGAATTAACTTTATCTTTTGCCTTTTTCATATTGATATGTCTTGGTGTGGGTCTCTTTGGGTTCAACTTGTTTGGACCCTCTGTTTTTCCAGTATCTAGATATCTGTTTCCTTCAGGTTTGGTCAGGTTTGGGAAACTTCCAGCCATAATTTCATTAAATACATTTTCAACCCCCTTCTCTGTCTTCTCCTGCTGGGATCCCTACATTGTGAATGTTGGTACACTTGATTTTACTCCAAAGATCTCTTTTTTTCAGTTATACATATACATTTTTTTCCTAATATTGTTTTCCATTATGATTTATCATAGGATATTGAACAACAATAGGACCTTGTTTATCCACTCTATATATAAAAGTTTACATCTGCTAACCCCAACCTCCCACCCCATCCCTCCCTCACCCTCCCCCCTTGGCAACCACAAGTCTGTTCTCTATGTCCATGATTCTGTTTCATAGATAGGTTCATTTGTGTCATATTTTAGATTCTACATATAAGTGATATCATATGGTATTTGTCTTTATCTGACTTACTTCACTTAGTATGATAATCTCTGTTTGCATCCATGTTGCTGCAAATGGCATTATTTCATCCTTTCTTATAGCTGAGTAATATTCCATTATGTGTGCATGTGTGTGTGTATATATATATTTATATATGTAATGTATATATATTATACACACACACACACACACACCACATCTTCTTTATCCATTCATCTATCGATGGACATTTAGGTTGTTTCTATGTCTTGGGTATTGTGCATAGTGCTCTGAACGTTGGGGTGCATGTATCTTTTTGAATTATAGTTTTGTCTGGATATATGCCCAGGAGTGGGATTGCTGGAACATAATGGCAGTTCTGTTTTTATTTTTCTGAGGAACCTCCATACTGATTTCCACGGTGGCTGCACCAACTTACATCCCACCAACAGTGAAGGAGGGTTCCCTTTTCTCCACACCCTGTCCAGCATTTGTTATTTGTAGACTTTTTAATGCTGGCCATCCTGACTGGTGTGAGGTGGTACCTCATTGTAGTTTTGATTTGCATTTCTCTAGTAATTAGTGATGTTAGCATCTTTTCATGTGCCTATTGGCCATCTGTATTTCTTCCAAAGATGTCTTATTTAAACTGTTCTCCTTTAAAATTTTTTTCTTTTTGCTGTTCTGATTGGGTGATTTCATTATTCTATCTTCCAGATTACTTAGGCATTGTTTAGCATGTAGTCACCTGTTCATTCCTTCTACTCTGTTTTCCATTTCAGTTATTGTATTCTTCAGTTCTGACATGCTCTTTTTAATTCTTTCTAGTTCCTTGTTAAAATTCTGTATTCATCTATTCTTTTCCTCATTTAGTTAGGATTCTTATTACTAATGCTTTGAATTCTTTATTTCTGTTTCATTTTTTTTTCAGATGTTTTTCTTGCTCTTTGAATTGGGACACCTGCTCTCTCTCTCCTCATTTGCTTAACTTTCTGTCTCTATGAAGTTAGGTGAAACAGTTACCTATTGCAGTCTTGCAGGGATGTCCTTATATGGGGGCATTGCTGTACAGCCCGCATGTGTCCAGTGGCTGTGGTGGGAGAGCTGGATTTGAAGTGAACACGTCACGTCTTCCCCCAGGGTATGCTGGCAGCTGTCACCTTGGTAGGAGGTGGGGCTGGAGATTGAGGGCTAGCACCAGAGCCAGGTATGAGGCAGGGCTTCTCTGCTCAGTGGCCATCCCCTCCCCATCAGCAGTGGGGATGGGTCTCAAGTCGCTGGAGTCTGAGTCAGCTCATTTCCCTCTAAGTGTGTGCTCTTCTCCCTCCCAGCACTAGCACCCTTGCCCCAGAGGGGAACAGGCCTGGAACAAGAGGGGCTGGCATGGGCACTTGGTATGGTCCTGGGCATGGGCTGTGGAGGTGCAGCTGCTGTCAGAGATACAGACTGCCTCGGATGCGCGTGTAAGCACCAGCAATGACTGCCCCTGCCCAGCTCAGTCACTGCTTTGGGTTTGAGCCAACTCAGCATCTCATGGCTGAAATCTTTGCTCCGTCGTGGCAGCTCTCGCTCCAGTGTGGAGCCGTTACATGAAGTAAGTGGGGCTGGAGTGTTTGCTTGGCTCAGGCTGGGGCATGTGCTGGGGCGGTAACAAGAAACCAGTCAGCTACCCATGTGGTTTCAGCTGCCCTCGTGCCCTGCCTTGGGAGCAAGCAAGCATTTGTGTGCTTCTCACCAGCAGAGTGAGAAGGGCTCACCAGGGCTCCCCACAGCCCTCTTTGTAGTCCCACTGGCCCTCCAGCAAGTCAAGGGGCCTCGTCTTCCCTTATTTGGACCTCAGGGCTGGGGTGCCCAATATATGGCTCTAACTGCTCACTCCCCAGGGTGGATCTCTGCTCATGTAATCTCCATTTTCCTCTGTGTCCCCTTCAAGGGCACAGGTCCTGACCTGATGGTTCTCTTCCCATCCTACCTGAATCTGTGTGGATTCTTCTTACAGCCTTGGTGGTACAGGAATCTTTCTGCCAGTCTCCAGGTTTCAGTGAGAATTGTTCCACATGTAGATGTATTTTTGATGTGTTTTTTGGGGGAGGTGAGTTCTGTATCTTCCTACTCTGCCATCTTGATTCTGCCACCTCAGTTTTGTAGCTTTTCCCCCCATTTCCTCTATTACTGCGTTTTGTTTTAGGTTAATCTTCTTGTAGTGAAACTTTGATTCCCTTGATTTCCTGTTACACACTATTCTATAGATACCTTCTTTGTGGTTACCATGGGGATTACAATTAACATCCTAATGTTAAAACAATCCAATCTGAATTTATATCAACTTAATTTCAATAGCATAAAAAAAAGTCTCTGCTCCTATACATCTCTGTCCCTTCTGCCCACCCCGCTACCTTCCTGTTACTTATACCATGGATTATATCTTTACACCTCGCATTCACAATAACATAGATTCATAATTGTTTGTCTCTTAAATTATGTAGATAGTAAAAAATAGTTACATATCAAAATTACAATAATGCTAAATTTTATACTTTGGCATGAATTTACTTTTTTTTAACTTTTAAAAAATGACAAATGTGAACATATTTATTTTTATATAGGTACATAAAATAATTCATTTCTACGCTGTTTTGTTAGAGCTTAATACTAGGGATAATTTTTTTTTAGACCTCCTACTTCATCTCCCACTTGAAATCCATGCCATTCCAGGAAAATTTATTACAATGATGTGAATACATGGGTGGACTGTGTATGTCTATGGACACTGGTATTTCTTCTTTTGATTAATAACCTCTTCGATAATACTTTGTTTTAAAAGAATAAATATCCACTAAATAGTTTACTTTGTATGAAGGTTATATTTTTTTCCTCTGTTGAAACGACAGATATTCCTTATAGAAAAACCCAGTATAGTCACAGTATTTGAAAATATATTTTAATGCTTACTTTTCCTAACTATGTTTCCTGGGAAGCAGGATATAACTCAATTTATTGGGAGACAATAGCGCTTTTAAACCGTTGAAATTCTTCGTGACTGCTGCATGGAGAGAGTTCTGGGCTTTTGCTTTTTAATGTTTCCCGTATCCTTCACGGCTTCTCTCATCTGTTTACCTCCCTTTCTTCCCCTTTCTATTGTTGATTTGCCCTCTCTATCACCCCCTTTTAAGTTATCATTAACGTCTTTAGAATTCCTTTATTCATTAAAGATACATCTGCTGCTTTTCTGGCGTTCCTAATTTCTAGTATTTCGCACGTTGGCATCTTCGCAGTAAGCATTATCTGTATATTAACGCTGGGACCATGATAGGAGAAGAAAATATGTACTCTCAAAATTATCTGGACTGCTTTCACTTGCGTGGGTAGTAGCGTTTGTACTGAATCGTCGGCGACAGAAATACAGGGACTTGGAGCCAGCGACTATGGCAGCTGTGCACACCCTCCGGCACCAGGCAGACGTTTTTGGGCCTTTCCGTAAGTAGGAATTGCGGGCTTCATCTACTGCTCCACATCTGTCTGATTCCATTCCTGAGGTGGCTGGGCTGCGCTGCGGCTGCCTTCCAGCTAGGGACCTTGTTCTCCCTGGTCTGCCGGAGTCCACGAGCTCCGCCGCCTGACTTCACTGCCGCCTGGAGACGGCTGGCCGCGGCTGCCCGCCGCCCGCCGGAGGTGAGTACGGGTCTCCCCGCCGCCGCCGCCGCTGCGCGCACCGCGCATGAATTTACTTTCAATGGAGATTTTTAATTCTTTGTAAGGCTTGAAATGACTATCTAGTTTTCTTTCATCTTAACCTGAAAGACTACTTTTAGCATTTCTCCCAAGCCAGATCTAGTTGCAATAAACTCCCTCAGCTTTTGTTTTTCTTCCTCAATTTTGAAGGACAGTTTTGCTGGGTATGTAATTCTAACTTCACAATTTTTTCTTTGAGCGCTTTGAATATATCAGCCCATTGCCTTTTGGTCTCCAAGGCTTTTCATGAGAAATTGACTGAAAGTTGTTGATGATCCTTTGTATATGAGGAGTCACCTTTCTCTGGCTGCTTTCAGGGTCCTCCTCGTCTTTTAATAGTTTGATTATCATGTGTCTTTGTTTGGATCTCTTTGAGTTTAACGTACTTGGAGTTCATTGAGCTTCTGGGACTTCTAGATTCATGTATTTCTTCAAATTTAGTAAGTTTTCAGTCATTCTTTCTGCAAATGTTTTCCCTGTTCTTCTTCTGGAATTCCCACAGTGGCAAATGTTGATCTGTTTGATGATGTCCCACAGATTGCTTAGGCTCTGTTCACTTTTCTTGGTTCTTTTTTTTCTATTTGTGCAACTCAATAATTTTCAATGTTATATCTTCATGTTTGCACATTCCTTCTTCTGCTTGTCAAATCTCTGTTGCATTTTTAAATTATTGGACTTTTAAGCTCCAGAATTTATTTCTGGTTCTTTTTGTAATTTTATCTCTTTATTGGTATTCTCACTCCCTCCATGCATGATTTTCCTGCCAGTGTCTTCTTTTAGCTATTTAAGAATTTGTAAGACAGCCGTCTTCAAGTCTTTGTCCATGAAGTCTGATGTTGAGTTTCCTAAGGTATGTTGTCTATCCACTTTTTTTGTTCCTTTAAATAAGCCATACTTTTCTGTTTCCTGGCATACCCTGCGATTTTTCTGTTGAAAATTTGCATTTGAATCATATTTAATATGGTAATATGAAAATCAAATTATCCCCCTTTCACGGGGGAGAATTGCTGTTTGGTTTGATTGTTGTACTGTGTCTTCTGCTGGTAATCAGCTTGAGGTGAAAGCTTAAGGCCTTAGTTCTTTTCTGAGCCTGCCTCTCTCCTCGGGCATGTGCGATGGCTTTCTAAATTCCCGTATATTCCCTGCTCTTTTTGAATGTCCAAGAAAAATCCAGGCGTGGTTTCTTTAAATTTTCTGGAGCCTCTTTAGCTGGTCGGGTGAAACAATGAGGGCCAGCCTCTGTATTGAATCTTGGTGATCAGAAGCATCTATCAGCAGTCAGAACTCATAACCCCAGTATTTGGAGGACAAGGCCCTAATTGCCCATCTTGGCTCCAACAAGCCATGCCTGAAACACAGGCTGCCCTCCCCTCCGCTGCTTGGCACAGGGCTCAGGGATGTGGGATAGAGAGCCACTACCATCTTGAAGACAAAAATCAACCAATATTAACTGTAACTTACCAACCAAGCTTTCTCCTGGAAGCAGCAAGTATTCAAATAGAGTCCAGTGTTTCAGGATAGAGTCACTTCAGCCATTTTGTGCCATAAAATTATTTTCTAGGTGGAGAAACAGGTTCCTGGCACTTGCTTCTCTACCATATTCCCTAATGTTACTCTTGCGACCTGATATTTTTCCTAGAGTTGTGTAATAATAGTTTAATCATTCAGTGAGTGATGGACATTAATTTTAAGGTTATATAGACTAGGAAACAAACTACTCTTGCTCCTCCACTTTCAATTGAAAAACATTTACATTATTGTGATGTCAACATAGGAACTGAATGATGTAATCATTGAATTTAAGTAAGAAAAAGTGCAAAAATATTTTCAGCATTTCTGATTGGATTCATCTATTTAATACCAAGATATTTTTACTTTCCTTTATTTAGGGTTTTGCAGAGAGGAAAGTATTACTGTTCATTTGAATATAGAGAATGCTCTCTACAACCTGGAAGAAAGCAACTAAATTTATTAACACGTAGGGGAGTATTTGTCCATGTTGGCCCTTCCCTTTACATGGAATGGAACAAACCTGCAAGAGTTTAAGGATTTGCCTAGATTGGCATGACAAATGGTTGCACCACTTACTAAAGATAAATTGTTAGAGAACCCCCGAATTTTATGGATAAAATAAACTGAGGCTCAAAGGAGATACAGAGCATGAATCCCAGGAGGTGTTTTCACCAGTTCACCTTCAGAAATGCAAGAAACACTGGGAAACATAATGTCAAATTGCATAAATATAATAATAATTACGCTTAGTGTCATAAAAATATGCTAAGGTGAAAAGCAGCTACCAAATATAAATGTCTGCCTATTTTTCCTAAAGAAATTGTATTTTCAATAGATACTAAATATTTATAAACATTAAGCTAAGTATAATTTTAAACTATGATAGTTTGCTGCAACATTTTTGCCTCCTGAGATTTTAAACATTAGGAGAGTTTGCATTTACAAGGATATTTTTGAAATCTCTAAAGGACCATATGTATTATGATCCACAGGTTGCCATGGAAATACGTATTCAAAACAACAAAAACAATAATAAGTTATCTATAATGTATTCACAAATTTGCATAACTACCACATTTTATTTCCATGCTTTATTTTTGTTATTAACATACTAAATTTGGGTCTCTGGCTAACTGCTCTTTCTGATTTTGTGTTCTTTTTTTAGTTGATTCTATATAAGAAAGAGTTATGTTCCAGGGGAGGGGGAGGGAAGGAAAATCTATGGAAACTGAATTTAAGAATATAAATTATTGGTAGCTGTAATTAATAGTCATATATATTCTTTACATGGACTGGAGTGCCTTTTCAACTGTTTTTTAATCACAGAGTTTCCCAAGTAAGGAAATGCTTCAGAAATCATTACTTCACGTTTTGATACAGCTTTGACACTCATTTCTAGGTAAGTGAACTAACGCAATAACCACATGCCTGGCTTTTAATTCTTCAAGTCTTCTAATCCAGCACCTAAACGTGCTTTGTCCTATCTGAAAATATCTGGCACATGTATGTTTGCATATTATATACATTAATATTCATACATATTTAAATTATATAAAATTATACTATAAATGACAGCAGAAAAAATGGTAAAGAGAATGACTTGGTTTAAATGATTCTGTGGCTAATTGATCATTGTAGTGAAATTCATGAGCCAACTACTTAAAAAGTGACTTACTCTGTATGAGAGGAAGTACTCCAGTTGAGATGACCTCAATGTAGCCATGAGTCACCGTGATGCAGGTTAAGGAGGCTTCACTGCTTCTGCAGACCCCAGCTCAGTCACAGGTCAGAGGTCAGAGCTGATTGAGGACACCTTTGATTGATGGGTGGGCCACCTCCCTCTACGGAAGTCTCATGCAGAGTCTCCTTCCCCAAATGCACCTGTGGAAATTTTCTAGGGTAACGAGGCTTTCAGGAAAATAAAATAGCCAGAAATATATAAAGGATTAGTAGACACCAGATCTGAATTTGCATGGCCTGAATTTGAGTGGCAGCATGTTACAGCATTCATCTTTAAAAGTATTTAGATGAACTTAACGTGTCTTAGAATATTAGGTGACAACTAAATTTTAAACTAAGTTCCTGTTCAAATAATATCAATCATTCCATCCACTTACATTTTTAAAATGAACACATACAAGTATAGCCTATAAATTGGATCATATGGTTATATTTACACAAACTGAATCAAAATGTTATATTAACGGGAATTCATTTTGTTAGTTCTGTCAAAATATACTTTTCAAAAAATTAAAAACAGGGCTTCTGGATTCTTCCTTGGATGTAGAGAGCTAGAGGGAGCCTCTTGCCCACACTAACAACAAGGGAAAAAACACTTCTAAAAATGATAACTTTCTGTGAACCCATCAGAGAGCAGATACCTCAGGACGTTAAATGCTTTAGATGCGAGCATTAGATGCTTTCCCAGTTTTTTAAACCCTATTTAGCAATTATTACTTGCACAGCTCTCTTAAGCAAAAACCCCTCAGGTTAGGAGGTGTAAACACATCTTCTAGGCAGCAATATCTAAATGAAAACCTAATATATTGCTACCACTCATAGTGTGATGCCAGCCTCAGCAAATGACTGACTTTTGTATTTTCTTTAGTTGCAAGTGCAGAGAAAATCCTTATTAATGCAGACAAAGAGTTACAAATACTGCTAACTTCTCTCCCTCTCCCTACATCCCTCTCCCCCTTTATCCATTGCCCTATCTCCCTGTCTTTCTATATCTTTCTCTTTCTGTTTCCTTCCTTCCCAGTTCTCTATAAGATTTCAAAATACACGTCAATGCCCTTAATTTGGAAATTTGATGGACAATATAGTCAGCTGTCTTTCCTTCCTTCATTTTTACCTTTCAATAGTAGAATCCCTAGCTATCAAATAATGGCTGCTATTGACTTTTCCATCAGCTGAAAGTTAGGTGAGAATGTTGAGATTTTACTGTTAGAACTACTGCATGGTACCATCATCTGATAACACACTATTTTGCAACTGCAGATTTTGTTTTGAGGAGAGCACTTCCCAAAATGGATTAATACGTATGGGTGTTGAGTGTGTGCTTACATCAGTGTACGTGCTTGTACAATTTTCACTCAGCAGATTGGCTGAATTTTTAAAGAGACAAGTTCCAAATCCCTCCCTCCAAAGTCAAGGACACACTTATAAGGTGTTCACAGATATGCACTAAGATGGGTTTATTCTGAGGTCTAACCGACAGGTTAATTAGTATGTGTCACTTAGTCTCCACCTGGTCTATTTTCTTAAATGTTAATTGATATGATTTAATTTCATCTGAAACGCAAGTGAAATGTTTGTGGAACATGATGCATTTCTGTTGAATTTTGTGGTTTGGGGCAATACCATTTCAGATCACCAGTCTTTCTGCCTTTTAAATTCATGAGCAAAACATGGCCTAGATAAAGGGAATTTTCCAAGGGACTGAAAGATTGGTCAAGATGGGTTTGATTGGGAACTAATCATGAGGGAAATTAAAAATTAATTGGTTCTCAAATTAGACTTTAAAATAAACTACAAAAGAGGGACTACCTTTAAGGAAAGTTTCAGTTAACCTTTCACATAAATACGTATTTTTTCCTTAACAATTATTTCAAGCTTCTTAACAGATTTTACCTTTATTTCAAGCTATCAAAGCTATCAAAGTATCCTAATTATTTGATTCTCTCAGGATCTGTCCAAGATGAACACAGTAATACCTTCCCGTGGCTCATATTAAAATTAAAGTTACACAGAGGAGTGACGTCACAAGACTTTGCTCCCCTCCCAAGAACAGCAACTAACAACTCTTCATGGACAAGACCCCACCGTGAAACCCTAGAACAGGGGGTGCAGCTGCACCACAGACACACCATAAGAAGGTAAGAGAAACAGCTACACTCTGACAGCACTCCACACAGAGGGCTCGGTGTGGGGAGAGAGCCCGGGGGGACATCCAGACGCCAGCACGGCAGCTGCTTCTCGGGAGCCCCACTCTGGTCCTGCCTCACCAGAATCATGGGGAGTCTGCAGGCTTCGCCCCGGGAATCGTGTAGGGACAGAGAAGGGGGAGGGGCTTGCAGCACCAGCCCTGGGACCTGGACAGACCAGGTTCCTGCCCGCAGAGCCCAAGTCAAAGTCCCACCCAGAGCCTTTGCTCACCTGCAGGTCTAAGAAGGCGCAGTCTGGCTGGGGACTCGTGGGGGGCAGGTCTGCCTGATACGCAAACTCAGACAAAGAGCTTAGTAGACCTGGAGCCTGGTCTGCCCCTCTGACCAAGCAGAGGGGAGCTGCGTCATAACCCACCCACGGCTGAGTGTGGCTCCAGCATGGACCAACCTGGAAGCTGCCCTGCCCAGTAGCACTGGAGCAGAGTCAGGGAAGGTGGGGAATGATTCCCCTGAAGTCCAGACCCCAAACAAAGCGCCTTTCTGTCCTTGGAGCTATTTCTCCAGGCAACCCAGGCAGGGGAGCTAAGCTAAAGCCCCCAACCGGCTGAGCGAAGCTCCTAGCCCCTCTGAGGAGAAAGCCTTAGCTGAGCTCCCGGGAATCCGTGTAGCCCATCCTGAAGCTCCAATTACAGTGGCACTGGGGCAGAGCCCCGCCAGTGGCCCTGCATCTGCAGTTAGGATGTTGGTCCATCAAGCCAGGGAATTTGGTGCACAATTCTGCCTAATTTGATCCCCACACAAGAGACTTGGGTGATCTTGGGGCCTATCTAGGGGCCCCTCCAGGGCAGAAAAACTATTTGTATCTCTGTCCACTGCTCAAGAGCATTCAGCTGGCCCAACCAAGGAACATAACCAGAGCACACGGGAAGCTGTGTAGTCCAACTGTTACAGAGTCCAAGCAGCCAGCAGACTGGGAAGATAGTGGACTGGTGTCCCAAGGAACCCTCTTACCTGAGTTAGAATTCAGGCTTCTTCTACACTGAAAGGGGAGGAGGTGTGGCTGGTTATTGTTGCAAACTTCTTGGTTTCAGAATCCTTTGTTCTTGCAGCTGTTGGTGTAGGTCAGGTCATAATGCTCCTGTAAAATGCCAACAAGGCAATTGTTATTTTCTGTTCTGCAATATTTTAGCTCTGTATGGATGGAAAAGTGTTATACTTTTAAAGGTCAGAGCCTTGAGAATGGGCCAATCTGTATATTTCAGCCTACAGGCAATATTCTTTTATGAAGGTGCAGAGCCAGCATGACTAAGCACAAGGGACAGAGCACAAAGGTTATAGTTAAAGGAATAGATCCAATAGGAACTCAGGTTTGTTCTTCTGTTTCACATCCCACAGCCCTGCTTACAGTAGCACCTGAATGGAGACACAGCCCATGGCTTTCCCTATCTGTAGGCAAGACTGTGGCCCCACCTGGTCTGGATATTCTGTGCAAAGACTTGCCTGATTCAGGTTCCCAGACAACCAGCCATGCAGGCTCTGGGGCCCACTCTGCTGCCCAACCAGGGCAGGGAAGCTAATTCACAGCACTACCTACCTGTGAATATAGTACCCAGTTTGCACTGTCAAGGAAGCCTGACCAGAGAGCTCAGGAAAGCACAGACCCCATCCTACAGCATCTCTTGGGAAGCAAACTTATCCAACTGTTATCAGCCAGTGGCACCTCCTCTCCAACCTCACAGTTCAGATAGTTGCCTCACCCCAAAATAGACCCTGACAGCAAGCCCCATCTGCCCAAGGACAGTATCACCTGACATGTTTAGAATCCCAAGATGAACAGACTGGTGAAGAACTCTCCGCCAAAGTGAACCTGTAAAGTCTGGAAGAGGAGACCACCTACTCAAATGTGCAGATACCAACATAAGGAATCAAGGATCATGAAAAATCAGGTAAACAAGACACCACCCCGAAAAAATCATAAATTTCCAATAAGTGACCCTAAAGACATGGAGAACTACAAGCTGTCAGGCAAAAACTTCAGATAATCCTCTTAAAGAAGTTCAGTGAACTTCAACAACACACAGACAACTAAGCACAATAAGGAAAACAATGCGTGAACAAAATGAGAAGTTCAACAATAGAAAATAGAAATCGTCGAGAAACAAATTCAAGAGCTCAATAATGCAATGACTGGAATGAAGAATTCAATAGAGAGCTTCCACAGCAGACTTAACCATGCAGAAGAATCAGTGACCCTGAAGACAGAGCAGCGAAAATAAAAAAGAATGAAAAAGGATAAAGAAGGTCTAAAGCACTTATGGGACACCATCAAAAGAAAAAAGAAAATATTTGCATTGAGGGACTCCCAGAAGGAGAAGAGAAAGAGAAAGGGACAGAAAGTATATTTAAAGCAAAAATGGCTGAAAACTTCCCAATCCTGGGAAGAGAATGGGATGTCTGGATCTATGAGGCCCAAAAGATACCAAATAGGTTGAACATGAATAGGGAAGGCAAAGACAAATTTAATTATGTCAAAATCAAAGCCAAAGGAAAAAAAATTAAAGCAGCAAGAGAAAATTGACAAGTTGCATACAAGGGAACCCCCATAAGACTATTGATGGATTTCTCAACAGTAAATGTTCAGGTCAGGAGAGAATGGGATGATATATTGAAAATACTGAGGAAAAAAACCTGTCAGCCAAGAACACTACAGCTGGCAAAACTATCCTTCAGAAATGAAGGAGAGATAAGAGTTTCTCAATAAAAGTTGAGGGCATTCATTACCAGTAGACCTGTCTTGCAAGAAGCTCTAAAGAGAGTTGAGTGGAAGTAAAAGGACAGTAGTTAACACTGTAAAAACATATGAAGATGGTACAAAACCCACTGGTAATGGTAAATATGTAGTCAAAGTCAAATTCAGAGTCTCTAATATGGTAATGGTGGGGTGTAATTCACTTACAACTTGAGTTTAAAAGGTAGAAAACGATGTGTTAAACATAACCATAACTATAATAATCTCTTATTGGATACACAACATAAAATATGTGAACTGTAACATCAATAACCTAAAATGAGGAGAGGAGAAATAAAAGTGTAAAGTTTAGGAATGTTATGAAAGTTCTTACCAGTATAAAAGTGGATGCTGTGGTTTTAAAATACTTTATGTAAGCCTCATGGTAACAACAAAGGAAAAACCTGTAGTAGGTGCACAAAAGATAATAAATTTGAAGCATACTGAAACAAAAAGTCATCAAATTACAAAAGAAGATAGCAAAGTAAGATGCAGGGAATGACAAGTCTACAAAACAATTAACAAAATAGCAATAGTAAATTTTTACCTATCATTAATTGTTTTAAATGCATTAAATTCTCCAACCAGAAGACATAGATTGTTTGACTGGATTAAAATCAAACAATGACAAGATCCAATGATATGCTGACTTCAAGAGATTCACTTTACCTTGAAAGACACACACAGACCATGAGTGCAGTGATGGAAATGGACAGTTCAAGCAAGGATAACCAAAAGAAGACAAAAAAAACCAACAGCCAAACAAACAAGGGTTGGCTATACTTAAAGACAAACTTTAAACTAGAAATGGTAAAAAGAGAAGGTCATTATTATTATGGTAAAGGGATCATCAATCCATCAAGAAGATTTAACAAATGAGAAGTTTTAACTGGAGCACAAAAAAAACCACATAACATAAAGCAACTACTAATGGAATAAAAGGAGAAACAAACAGCAATAGAATAATAGTTGGGGACTTTAATACACCAACTCAGCAATGGGTAGATCATCCAGACAGAGAATCAATAAGGAAACAGTTGCTTTGAACAACAATATACACCAAATGGATCTACAGACATACAGAACACTCTATTCAACAAAATCAGAATACATACACTTCTCAATTCCACATAAAACATATTGTAGGATAGATCATTTATTTGGCCATAAAACAAGTCTTTCAAATTCAAGAGGGTTGAAGTTATACCAAGTATCTTCTCTGACCACAGTGGAATAAAACTAAAAATGAGGAAAACTGGAAAACTCCCAAATATGTGGAAATTAAACAACACTCGTCTGAACACCCAGTGGATCAAAGAAAAAATTAAAGGGGAAGCTAAAAAGTATACTGAATTAAACAAATATGGAAACACAACATAACAAAACTCATGACATGTAATGAAAGCAGTTTAACAGGAAGTCCATAGTGATAAAAATATATCAAGAAAATAAAAAGATCCTAAAACTAGGCAAAAAAAGAACAAACTAAAACTCAATTAATAAATGGAAGGAAATAATAAAGAGCATAAATAAATAAATGAAATAGAGAAAAGGAATATAATAGAAAAAATTTATACAACTAAAAGTTGGTTCTTTGAAATGATAAGCAAAATTACCATTTTGCTAGACTAAAAAAGGGAAAAAAAGAGAGAGGACTCAAATCAGCAAAATTATACATGTAAGGGGAGACATTACAACTGCTAGTACAGAAATACAAAGGATCATAACAGGCTACTATGAACGACTACATGCCAACAAACTGATCAGCCTAGAAGAAATGGATGAATTCTTAGAAACTTATCATGTACCAAGACTGAAATGAAGAAATGGGAAATCTGAGGAGACCAATTACTAGTAAGCCTGAGTGAGCAGGCTTACTAGTAATCAAAATCTCCCAATGAAGAAAGCCCAGGACGAGATGTCTTCACTGGTGAGTTTTACCAAACATTTAAGGAAGAATGAATGCCAATCCTTCTCAAACTTTTCCAATAAATCTAAGAGGAGGGAACATTCCCAAATTCATTTGAAGAGGCCAGCATTACCCTGATACTAAAGCCAGAAAAGGACAAACAAGACAACTACAGGTCAATATTCCTAATGAGTATAGATGCAAAATTTCTCAATAAAATACTAGCAATCTGAATTCAGCAGCATGAAAAGGAGCATTCACCATAATCACATAGGATTTATCTCTGGGATGCAAGGATGGTTTAATATATGCAAGACAAAAGTGATACACCACAAGGAGTAAAAGATAAAAATCAATAGATGCAGAAAAAAATTTGCCAAAATTCAATATCCATTCATGATGACAAGCCCACTAGTAACAATATATACTCTGTAGTGAAAAGTTGAAATCTTTTCCTCTAAGATCAGGAACAAGAAGGGGTGCCCACTCAGCACTTCTATTCAAAATAATACTGGAAGTCCTTAGCCAGAGCTCTCAGGCAAGAAAAACAAATACCAGAATTGGAAAGGAAGAGGAAAAACTATCTATTTGAGGATGACATGATTTTATATAGAGAAAAATGTAAACATAATCAAAAAGTATTAGATCTCATCAATGACTTCACTAAAGTTGCACAATACAGCATTAACATATAAAAACCAGCAGAGTTTCTATACACTAACAAAAAATTATCTGAGAAAGAAATAAGAAAATAATCCCATTTACAATACATAAAAACAAATGCTTAGGAAAAAATTTGACCAAGGAAAGAAAAGATCTGAACACTGAAAATTACAAGACATTGATTAAATTAAGGAAGACACAAATCAGTGGAAAGATATCCCATGTTCATGGACTGGAAGAATTAATATTGTTGAAATATCCACACTACCCAAAGCCATCTATAGATCCAAAGAAATCTCTATTAATATTCCAATAGTATGGAATTTTATTCACAATAGTAATAAAAACAATCCTAAAATTTGTGTGGAACCACAAAAGACTGGAGAGCCAGAGCAATCTTAAAAACAAAGTGGGAGGTATCACATGTCTCCTGATTTTCAAGCTATACTGTAAAGCTATAATAATCAAAACAACATGGTACTGGCATAAAAAGAGATATACCTAGATCAGTGAAACAGAATTGAGACCCCAGAAGTAAACTCATGCATTATGGTCAACTAATACTTGATAAGGGAGCCAAGAATACTCAATGGGGGAAACAGTCTTTTCAATAAATGGTACAGGGAAAATTGGATGCTCACATGTAAGAGAATAAAAATAGACCCCTGTCTCCCACCAGTCACAAAAATTAACTTGATTAAAGACTTAAACGTAGGACCTTAAACCTAACCCTAACCTAGTAAATGGGGGAAAATATTTGTAAGCCATGTGTCTCATAAGAGATTAACATCTAAAATATATAAAGAATTCACACAACTCAATAGCAAAAAAGGCCACAAACAATCCAATTAAAACTAGGCCAACTACCTGTATAGACATTTTTCCAAACAAGATATCCAAACGGCCAACAGGTACATGAAAAAGGTGCTCAACCTCACTTATCAGCAAAATGCAAATCAAAGCTACAGTGAGATATCACCTCACACCAGTCAGAGTGACTGTCATCAAAAAGATAAGAGATAGCAGTTTCTGGTGAAGATGTGGAGGAAAGGGAACTCTTGTGCACTGTTGGTATGAATGTAAATTGGTGCATCCACTGTGGAAAACAGTATGGATGTTCCTAAAAATATTAAAAATAGAACTACCATATATGATCCAGCAATTCCACTTCTGGGTATTTATTCAAAATAAGTGGCATCACTATCTCAAAGAGATATCTTCACCTCCATATTCATTGCATTATTTATAAAAGCCAAGGCTGGTATCAACCTAAGAGTCCAACAGCAGAAGAATGAATAAAGAGGATGTGATTTATATACAATACCCATACACACACACACAGACACACGAATATTACTCAGCTATAAATAAGAGGGAAATCCTTCCATTTGTGACAACATGGATGGACCTTGAGGACATTATACTAAGCGAAAAGTCAGACAAAAACCCCACAAGTACTCATATGTGGAATCAAAACAAAAACAAAGTCTTTGCAAAGCGATTAGATCTTTACCAGAGGCAGGGGTGAAGAGTGGGGGAGCTGGCTGAAAGCGGCCAGCATACTGGCTTCCACTTACAAGACGGATCAAGTGCTGTGAGTTAACCTGCAGCATGATTGTAGTTAACACTGCTGTATGGTGTATTCGAACACTGCTGAGAGTTCCCATCAAAAGGAAAAAAACATTTTTCTTTTTTTTTTTTCAATCTGTTTGAGGTAATGGATGTCCACTAGGTTTACTGTGGCAATCATTTCACAGGATATGTACATCAAGCCATTATGCTATATGCCTTAAACTCATAATGTTTGTCAAGTATATCTCAATAATACTGAAAGATAAAAATAAAGCAATATATGTAAAATCAGGAAGCCTATATAATGATAATCTCTTGTTGGAATTCCCATATAGAAGAAGCAGAGAAATGCAGAGAGACATAAATATCATTCTCTGGAAGACGTGTTTTGTTAAAAGCCATACTGGGAGTGAGTTTCCAGGTTTCACTGCCTTCTTCTTATGCTTGTATTATTTTGCTTTCAAACAACCACCGTCTATTTTTACAAAGAGGCCACACATAGCAAATGAGCATCAAGGGTTCTTTAGTAACTTTGCCTTCCCCTTGTAGCTGTTAACTAATTAAGCTATTTTTGGAGTGCACAAATGGGTAGAATTGAATGTTTATGTTTCTGAAGACATAACTATTTTCACCCCAGATGCAAAAGAACACACCATGAAGACACATGGTAAATCTCAGACATTACAGAGGTTAAGGGAATAAATATATCAGACTGACCTGGAAAAAAACCAATAATTATAAAATAGATAACATGATGAGTCAGCAAGAGAAAAATACTGTGTGCAGAATAAATGGAAATGGCAATCAAATCTTTATTTGTTAAGGCCAAAATTATAGCTGAAGAAGCAAGCATAAGTTTAAAATGTTTAAAAATTTTTAATGGTATGTATGTACATTTCATTTATGTTAAACTTGGGGATTTCTTGAGATATTTCCCATCAATTGTAGAACATGTATTAGCATAATATCCAAATGCTAGCATGTACTGAATAGACAGATTTTCAGAGCTGGATGTATTAATAATTAAAAATAACCCAAAACACAGTGTGGACAAATGTAGATGTCACCGTAAAGAGCTGACAGACTTTTTTCCCCAAGAGTCTGTCCAGACATTTTGATACAAATGTTAGGTAGCAGGCATTAAATTGATAATTTTTAAAATACATATTTTTAAAAATACATACACATGAAAAGATGCTCAACATCACTAATCATTAGAGAAATGTAAATCAAAAGTACAATGAGGTATCACCTCACACCAGTCAGAATGGCCATCATCAAAAAATCCACAAACAATAAATGCTGGAGAGGGTGTGGAGAAAAGGGAACCCTCTTGCACTGTTGGGGGGAATGTAAATTGATACAGCCACTATGGAGAACAGTATGGAGGTTCCTTAAAAATCTAAAAATAGAACTACCATACGACCCAGCAATCCCACTACTGGGCATATACCCTGAGAAAAGCATAACTCAAAAAGAGTCGCGTACCACAATGTTCATTGCAGCACTATTTACAATAGCCAGGACATGGAAGCAACCTAAGTGTCCACTGACAGACGAATGGATAAAGAATATGTGGCACATATATACAACGGAATATTACTCACCCATAAAAAGAAATGAAATTGAGTTATTTGTTGTGAGGTGGATGGACCTAGAGTCTGTCATACAGAGTGAAGTAAGTCAGAAAGAGAAAAACAAATACCGTATGCTAACACATATATACGGAATCTAAAAAAAAAAAAAAAAAGGTTCTGAAGAACATAGGGGCAGGACAGGAATAAAAGGCGTGGAGAATGGACTTGAAGACACAAGGAGGGGGAAGGGTAAGCTGGGACGAAGTGAGAGAGTGGCATGGACATATATACACTACCAAATGTAAAATAGATAGCCCATGGGAAGCAGCTGCATAGCACAGGGAGATCAGCTCAGTGCTTTGTGACCAGCTAGAGGGGTGGGATAGGGAGGGTGGGAGGGAGACGCAAGAGGGAGGAGTTATAGGGATATATGTATACGTATAGCTGATTCACTTTGTTGTACAGCAGAAAATAACACACCATTGTAAAGCAATTATACTCCAATAAAGATGCTAAAATAAATAAATAAATAAATAAATAAATAAATAAATATATATATATATATATATATAGATTTTGTTTTAAAGCTTCCTCAAACAATAGCAACGTGTTAGGGCAGTTTACTTTCATAAATTATAAGATGATTTATAGAAAAAAGTGTGCAAAACCTGTGGCAGTCAGGGTTCAACCAGAGAAGCACAATGAGTAGGAGGTGAAAGTTTTATAAGCATTATATATTGTTTGCTTTCAAGGAATTGGCTTACACAATTGCTGGGACTGACTAAGCTACTCCGAAATCCAAAGGGCAAGTGGTCAGGAAGGGAAGATCAAAAGCCAAGGTCTAAGATGCTGTCCACAGCTGGAATTTATTTTCCTCACCTCAGGAGGTGAAGTTCAACAGGGGCGGGTGCCAGGAACTGTGAAATATGGGCAACATTTACGCACACCACGTCCAGGTTCAGCAGAGAAAACTTCCTCCACTGTCGTTTTGGGAAGGAAGATCTTAAAGATCACAAAGGAAGCCGTAAGAATTTTTTATAGAGGTAAGACTGCTTATATAGAAAATCATAGAAGATTGAGAAATACCTCTTTGAGCTAATATGTGAACTTAGCAAGGGTATAGGATATAGAATCAATATAAAAAAGTGAATTGTAATTCTATTTAATATCAATAAAATTGTAAATGAAATTAAAGCCATCTATAATAGCACCAATAGCGTAAAATATTTAATGATACCTTTAACAAAATATGTGCAAGATCTCTACGTGGAAGATTACAGTACATTGTTGAAAGAAATAAAAGAAACCGAAATACACAAAGAGATACGTGGTGGTTATCGTCTAGAAGACTAAATATTAAGTTGTCTGTTTCATTATACCAATCTATAGATTTAATGACATTCTAATCAAAATTGCACTTTTTTTTTTTTGTAGAAAATGACAGACTACTTGTAAAATTGATGTGGAAATGCAAAGAGCCTAAAATAGCCAAACAATCTTGAGAAAGAAGAAAGATGTTGGAGGACGTTCACCACCTGATTTCAAGACCTGCTGTAAATCTACAGCAATTAAGACAGCGTAGTATTGATGACAGTAGAGACAAACAGATCAATAGAGCAGAATAAAATCTTCAGAAATAAATCCACACATTTATGGCCAATTGAATTTTAACAAAGATGCCAAGGCAATTAAAAGGGGAGTAAGTCTTTTCAACAGCTGTTTCTTCAACAACTGAATATACAAAAACCAAACAACAAAAATATAAACTTCTATCCCACACAGTGCACACAAATTTGTTTGAGACAGCTGACAGGCCTAGATGCAAAAGCTAAAACTATAACATTTCTAGAAAAAATTCAAGAGAATATATTTGTGTGCTGACATAGGAAAGGATTTCTTAGCAATAACACAAAGAGCACTCACATGAAAGACAAAACATTGATAAATTGAGCCTTATCAAAAATACAAACTTTGGCTCATAAAATGTATATTATTAAAAAATTAAAAGGCCAGCCACAGAATGAAGGGAAAGATTTGCAATTCCTTTATCTGACAAAATTTCTTTATCCAGAATATATAAAAGCACACAGAAATCAGTAATAGAAGAAGCAAGCCAATTAAAATGGACAAAGACTTGGACCTTTTTCAAAAGTATATATATGGGGCTTCCCCGGTGGTGCAGTGGTTGAGAGTCCACCTGCCGATGCAGGGGACACGGGTTCATGCCCCGGTCAGGGAAGATCCCACATGCCGCGGAGGTGGTGGGCCTGTGAGCCATGACCGCTGAGCCTCTGTGTCCGGAGCCTGTGCTCTGCAACGGGAGAGGCCACAACAGTGAGAGGCCCGCGTACCACAAAAAATTAAAAAAAAAAAAAGTATATATACGAATAACCAAGCAGCACAACCAACCAACCACTCGACATCAGCAGCCATGAGGACAACGCATATTAAAACAATAAGGACCATTTCCAGCTGACTGAAGTGACAGCACCAAATGTTGGTGAGGATGGATGCAGTGTGGACTGGGTGTGTTAAGTGGTATAGCTACTTTGGGAAACAGTTTGGCATTTTCTTATCACATTAAATGTACGTCAGGCCTATGACCCAGAGTATATAGCATGCATTTTTAACCATGAGAAATGAAAACATATGCACAAAAAGATCTGCAAAAAGTATTTCCAGTAGCTTCATTCATTATAGTCCCAAACAGGACAAGGGTCAAAGATACAACCAAAGGAGAATGGATGTAAAAAAAGAAAAATGTCATAAATGTGACGCCAGCAAGATGGAGGGCCAAGAGGTCACAACACAACAGTAAATAAACAACTACAAACTGGAGAAAAGAGCCCGGGGTCTTACTCCACTCTGTATGACAGTCTCTAGGTCCATCCACGTCTCTGCAAATGGCACAATTTCGATCCTTTTTATGGCTGAGTAGTATTCCATGGTATATATGTGCCACATCTTCTTTATCCATTCCTCTACTGATGGACATTTAGGTTGCTTCCATGTCCTGGCTATTGTAAATAGTGCTACAGTGAACACTGGGGTGCGTGTGTCTTTTTGACACATGGTTTTCTCAGGGTATATGCCCAGTAGTGGGATTGCTGGGTCGTATGGTAGTTCTATTTGTAGTTTTTTAAGGAACCTCCATACTGTTCTCCATAGTGGCTGTATCAATTTACATTCCCACCAACAGTGTAAGAGATACAGATGAACTTATTTGCAAAGTAGAAACAGAGACACAGACATAGAAAACAAACGTATGGATACCAAGGGGGGGAAGAGGTGATGGGATGAATTGGGAGATTGGGATTGACATATACACACTACTATGTATAAAATAGATAAATAATGAGAACCTGCTGTACAGCACAGGGAACTCTCCTCAGTGCTCTGTGGGGACCTAAATGGGAAGGAAATCCAAAAAAGAGGGGATAGATGTATACGTATAGCTGATTCACTTTGCTGTACAGCAGAAACTAACACAACATTGTAAAGCAATTATACTCCAATAAAAATTAATTAAAAAGAACTCAGGGAAAGCTGTGCATTACAAAGGAGCAGTACAAACCCTGCAGAGCTCAAAAACTGAGGATGGACATAGAAAAGCACAGGAAGTACCTTTGCCGCAGTCAGGAGCAGCTCAGCACCTGCAAGAACCCCCTGGAGAATGTTCACCCCCTTCCCCCTGAGAAGGACAGCAGGAGAGCCCAGCAAGCCTCACCATGGTGGACATTTGCAGCTGTGGCTACAGAGATCTCCTCAGTCTCTATCACTGCTGATCTCAGTGGAAAGAGCAGCCTGGATCAGCCTCTGCTTCTCCCCCAAGGGGCTGGAGCAGGTGCTGAGATGGCGCTTGCCCTGGGGGCCTCTGTGCCCCCATCTCAGGCATCTGGCATCACAGCACCCCATCCTATATAGGGCTGGAGCTGCCACTGCTCTTTGCCCCTCCTGGCCCTGGGTTGCAGCTTTGCACCCCCTTTCTGGGGTGGCCCCTGCTGCCCTGAGCCAGGGCCCCCAGGCATGACTTGGCTGCCAGCCTCAGGTTGTGCTGTCATGCTCCACGTTCTAGGTCCAGCTGTGAATCATCACTGCCAGGGGTGCTGCCACTGCCCTGAGCTCTGCTTCCTTGGTTTCAGGTCGTGGCTCTGACCCCTCATTCCTGGGATCAAGCTCCAGCTGCCCCGAGTCCCACCCCCTGGATCCCAGGGCACATCTCTGACCCTTCCTTGCTGAGACCATGGTGTCACTGCCCTGAACCCCACTCTCCAGGTGCCAGGTCATGGCTCTGTACAGTCATTGCTGGGGCATCCCCTTGGCTCCAAGGATGCGGCTCTGAACTGTCACTGACAAGGACAAGCTATCACTGCACTTAGCCCAGGCCCCTTGGGGCCAACAGACGCTTTAAGAAACCAGCCTGGAGCCATGCTGCTGCTGGCCTGTGACAGCCCCTGGGCCAGAGTTGAGACTTAGACCTACCATCCAAGGGCTCTGCTACCACTGCACCCTGACCCCTGGGCCCAAGCCACCACTGTATCTTGTTGTCCCAGAGCCTGTGCTGCTGGGTGCCCCCTCCCCACACCAGAATCTCCACAGTGAGCCCCTGATCCTCAGGTACTGGTTTCACAGGGTATCAGCGCACACCCACACAGTAGACACCAGTGCCATAGCCACAGGCAAGGCACCTGTGCTATAGGATCCATGCAGGATTCACGCCCTGTGGCAGTTCTGCGTGTCCCAGATCCTAGGACCATGGCTCCAATACTGTTCTGAGTACTCTCAGCGCCAGCACACCAGACCAAGTGCCGAGAGGATCCCTCAGCTAGAGCTTCTTCCCTTGGGGAAAAAGAAAAATGAACAGGAAGACCTTAGCAGCTGTGGCCTCTGAAGATCCCAATAGCCCTACATGCCACTGCTTCCTGCAGGTCCGCGGCAGTCTGAGCAATGTCAACCTTGGCTGACAGAGCAGCATGGAGACTATGCCACTGTGCCTTCTCAGGATGCAAGGACACTGCACCCCACCCATCCAGCACCCTTGCAGCCACCTCCAGGTGAAAGTCTGTTCTCACTGAAGCCAGTACGGAAGGACTAGAAGAGGTGAATTTGCCCTCAAATGTGCAGACATCAGTGCAAAGCCACCAAGAAGACAAAAGCAAAAAAACATGACACCACCAGAGGAACAGAATAATATTTCTGTAATTATCCAAAGAAATGAAGATCTATGAGTTACCTGGTAAAGGAAGCTCAGCAAAGTTAGAATACAAATAGACAAATCAATGAACTCAGGAAAAGAGTGCATGAACAAAACAAGAAGTTCAACAAAGAAATAGAAATCATAAAAAAGAACCAGACAGAAATTCTGGAGATTAAAAATACACTGGATGAAATGAAATGTGCAATAGATAGCTTCAACAGCAACCTCAGCCAGGCAGAAGAAAGAATCTCTGAGTGTGGAGACAGATCTCTCGATATTATCCAGTCAGAGGAGAATAAAAAATAGAATGAAAAAGCAGAAAACCTGTGTGAACTGTGAGACATGATCAAAAGAAATAATATTCACATTATGGGAGTCCCAGAAGGAGATGAGAGAAAAAGGGATAGAAACCGTATATAAAGAAGTGAAAACTTCCTAAATCTGGGAAGAGATATGGCCACTCAGGGATAGGAAGCTCAAAGATCCACAAATAGATGCAACCCAAAGAGATCTTCACTGAAACACATTATAATCACACACTCAAAAATCAAAGACAGACTGTCACACAGAGTGGAGTAAGTCAGAAAGAGAAAGACAAATACTGTATGCTAACACATATATATGGAATCTAAGAAAAAAAAATGTCATGAAGAACCTAGGGGTAAGATGGGAATAAAGACACAGATCTACCAGAGAATGGACTTGAGGATATGGGGAGGGAGAAGGGTGAGCTGTGACAAAGTGAGAGAGTGGCATGGACATATATACACTACCAAACATAAGGTAGATAGCTAGTGGGAAGCAGCCACATAGCACAGGGAGATCGGCTCGGTTCTTTGTGACCGCCTGGAGGGGTGGGATAGGGAGGGTGGGAGGAAGGGAGACGCAAGAGGGAAGAGATATGGGAACATATGTATATGTATAACTGATTCACTGTGTTACAAAGCAGAAACTAACACACCATTGTAAAGCAATTATACTCCAATAAAGATGTAAAAAAAAAAAAAATCAAAGAGAGAGAATTTTAAGAGCAGCAAGAGATAAAAGACTCATCACATACAATGGAGTCCTTATAAGACTATAAGCACTTCTGAGCAGAAACCTTCCTGGCCAGGACAGAGTGAAATGATACATCAAAGTGCTCAAAGGAAAAAAAAAAAACCCTAACAATCAATAATACTTAACCCAGCAAAGCTGTCATTCAGAAATGGAGAAAGACATTACCAAACAAAACCTAAGAAAATATGTCACCATTAGACCTGCCCTATAAGAAATGCTAAAGGGAGTTCTTCAAGATGAAAAAAAAGGATGCTACTTTGTAACCTAAAAACATATGAAAGTATAAAATGACCTGGTAACGGCATATATATAGTCAAATTAAAAATACTCTAATACGGCAATAATGGTATATAAATCATTTTAAAATATAGCACTCTGGTTAAGATACAAAACTGTTATAAAAAAAACCCATACCTACAATATTATGTTAATGGATACACGATTTAGAAAGATGGAAATTGGGACATCAACACAAACTGTGGGCTGCAATTATATGGGTGGAACTTGCTTATGCAATTGTAGTTAAGTTGTCATAAGCTTAAAATAAACAGTTACAACTGCAAGATGTATTTAAAAAAGTCTCATGATAATCACAGAATCAAAACCTATAATAGATATAAAAACAAGAGAAAAGAATCAAAGCATACCACACACACACAAATGATCAACTAACAAAGACAGCAAGAGATGAAGACAGAAACTAAAGAAACACAAAACAATTAGAAATTTATTAACAAAATGATGCTAGTAAGTCCTTACCCATCAATAATTACATTACATTTAAATGAACTAAATGCTTCAATCAAAAGACACAGAGTGGCTGAATGGACACAAAACAAGACCTATATATATGTTGCCTACAAGAGACTCACAAACTTTAAGAACACACAGGGCTGAAAGTGAGGGAATGGAAAAAGGTATTTTGAGCAAATGAAAACCCAAAGAGAGCAGGGGTAGCTATAATTATATCAGACAAAATAGACTAAGTAAAAAACTCAGCCAATATTGGAGCACCTAAATATAATAAACAATTATTAACATAATTCTTGCTTTATATATTTAAGTGCTCTGATATTGGGTGAATATGGTTACCATTGTTATATAAATTGATCCCTTTGTCATTATATAATGATCTTTCCTCTTGTTATTGTTTTTGTAACAAATTCACAAATACGTGGAGATTAAACAATGTGCTCCTGAACAACCAGGGGGTCAAAGAAGAAATAGAAAGGGACATTCAAGAGATATCTTCAAATCATCCAAGAAGTATCTTGAATCAAAAGAAAATAGAAGCACAACATATAAGAACCTATGAGATGCTGCAAAAGCAGTTCTAAGAGGGAAGTTTAAAGTTATAAATGCCTATATTAAGAAATGAGAAAAAGTCAAACAATCTCACTTTACACTTCAAAGAACTAGAAAAAGAAGAACAAGTTAAGCCCAAAGTTATCTTTAGTAGCAGAAGGAAATAACAAAGATCAGAAAAGAAATAAATGAAATAGAGACCAGAAAAGCAGCAGAAAAGATCAATGAATCTAAAAGTTGGTTCTCTGAAGAGATAAAATGGATAAAACTTTAGGTAGATTACAAAAAGAAGAGAAAATATTCAGAAAAAATCAGAAATGAAAGAGGAGGCATTACAACTGATATCACAGAAACACAAAATATTAGACTTTGTCGAAATACAAAGGGACTATGATGAGCACTTATATGCCAGCAAACTGGATAACACAGAAGAACTGGATAATTTCATAGGAATATAGGACCTACAAAGACTGAACCATGAAGAAATAGAAAATCTAAAGATATCAATAAGTTCTAAGGAGATTGATCATTAACCAAATCCTCTCAACACAGAAAATCCCAGGACCAGATGGTTTCACTGGTGAATTTTACCAATATTTAAAGAAGAATTACAGCCAGTCTTTTTCAAATTCCTCCCAAAAATGGAACAGGAAGTAAAACTCCCAAACTCATTTTATGAGACCAGCATTAGCCCGATACCAAAGCCAGATAAAGATATACAAGAAAATTATACAATATTCCTGATAAATATAGATGTACACATTTTCAATAAAATATTTGCAAAACAAGTTCAACAAGGGTAATTCCCGATGCTCAAATGGGATTTATCCATGGAATGCCAAGATAGCTCAACATACACAAATCAATTAATGTGATACACCATATTAATAGAATCAAAGATAAAAATAATACAATCATCTCAATAGATACCAAAAAAAAAGCACTTGACAAGATACAACATCCTTTCATGATAAAAATGCTCAACAAATTGGTATAGAAGGAAAGTTCCTCAGCATAATAAAGGCCATATATAACAAGCCCCCTGTTAACATCATACTCAATGATGAAAAATTAAAATCCTTTTCACTAAGACAAGAAAAATACAGAAATGGCCACTCTTACATTTCTATTCAAAATAGTACAAGAAGTCCTAGCCATAGCAACTAGGCAAAATAAAGAAAGAAAAAGCATCCATATTGGAAAGGAAGAAGTACAATTATCTCTGTTTGCTGATCACATGATCTTATAAATATATAAAAAACTCTAAAGTCTCCACCAAAAAAAAAAAAAAACCGGTTATAACTAATAAACAAATTCAGTAAACTTGCATGATAGTGTACAGGAATCAGTTGCATTTCTGTGCACTTAACAATGAACAATCTGAAAGGGAAATTAGGGAAGCAATCCTATGACAATAGCATCAAAAACAATAAAATACTTAGGAATACATTTAACCAAGGAGGTGGAAGACCTGTACAATACAAACTATAAGATGGAAAGAGATTGAAGAAGACACAAATAAATGGAAAGATATCCCCATGTTCTTGGACTGGAAGGGTTAATATTGTTAAAATGTCCTTGTTGCCTAAAGCAATCTACAGATGCAGTGCAATCTTGATCAAAATTCTAATGGCATTTTTCACAGAAACTGAAAAAAAAAAAACTATCCTAAAATTTGTTTGGAACTACAAAAGACCCCAAATAGCCAAAGCAATCCTGAGAAAGAAGAACAAAGTGAGAGACATCACAGTACCTGATTTGAAGCTACATTACAAAGCTGTAGTAATCAAAACAAAATGGTACTGGCATAAAAACAGTGAAACAGAATACAGAGTGCAGATATAAACCCCCACATACATGGTCAACTAATTTTTGACAAGGGTGCCAAGAACATGCAATTGAGAAAGGACAGTCTCTACAAATGGTGTTTGGAAAACTGGATATTTACATGCAAAAGAATGAAACTGGATCACTGTATTACACCACTCACAAAAGTTAACTTGAAATGGGTCAAAAATATAAACATAAGACCTGAAACTAAAAAAAAAAAACTCCTTGAAGAAAACATAGGGAAAAAGATCCTTGACATTGGTCTAGGCAATTATTTCTTGGATAAGTCACTAAAATAACAGGCAGCAAAAACGAAGACAAGTGGGACTACATTAAACTAAATAGCTTCTGCCCAGCAAAAGAAACAATAAATTGAAGGAAGTTCAACCTACAGAATAGGAGGAAATATTCACAAACTATGTATCTGATAAGGGACTAATATTCAAAATATATACAAATAAATATCCAAAACCCCCAAATAATCCAATCAAAATGGGCAAAGGACTTGAAGAGTCATCTTTCCAAAGAAGACATACAAATGGCCAACAGGTACATGGAAAGATGCTCAACCATCACCAATCAACAGGGAAATGCAAATCAAAACCACAATGAGATACCACCTCACACCAGCTGGGATGGCTGTGCATCCCTCTGCACTTTTTCTGTCCTGTCTATTCAGTCCCCCATATACTGGCACAGATACCTGATGTTTAAATGTTTTCATGTTTATTACAGTACCTGCAATCAAAACACATACACAGATGAAATATTCCCTTAAATCCATCCCCCACTAGGTACACAGTCTGTGTTACTCTCTCCACAGTCCAGCCTTTTAGAAATATAATTCACACTCAGTGTCCTTAATTCTTGCCTGAATTTACTCCTTAAATTTCTGGGAATTATTTGGGTTAGTTCTGGCCCCCAGCCCTGCATCCAAACTCCTCTCGGGAAATGAATAGCCTCCACTCCCCAAATCCAATGGACGTTTAGTGGTCACCTTCCTGACTCTCTACAGCTTCTGCTGCATTAACTACCACTTTCTTCTTAAAACTTTATCCTCTTTGTGTGACCACATGCTAGCTGACCCTGCTGAGGTCAGATGATTCCTTTCAGCCTTGTTTGCAGTTGCCTTTTCTGCTCACCCCTTTTTAGTTATTCCCTATGATTTCATATTTACTTTCATCTCATCTCATTCTGTGCACTCTGCTTATTCCATGTTCCCCACAGCTGTGGCTTCAGAAACATTCTCTGCATTAATGACTTCAAATCTCCTTCCATCCCAGGAGCTTCAGGACAAACACCTAACAAACACCTAATCAAAGTCTTTAGGGTGTATTCACCAGGTTATCTGACAAACAAGTATATGTCTCCATAACCACATGCATGAGACTGTGTTCATCCATCAAGGTTGAGTTCCTAAAACTTATCACAATGCCTGATACATATTTGCTGTTTAACAGGGATTTTTAAAGTGTATAGTAATACATAGTAAATCAATAAAGGAATATATAGGTAAAATAAATGGTTAAAATCTCACAGTAATCTTAATTATTTGCTCTTATATGGATATTAGTTTCTCCAGGTAAAAGTAAGTTTTCTAAGTGTGTGAATATGTCTTATGCTCCCTTGGGGAGCTATGATCCTAGCTCACTGTTTTTCTCACTTTTACACTTTACATAAGATCTGTCTAAAGATTATCTTACAAGTTCTATCATATGCATTTGAATGAAGACCCATTTCTACATCTGACAGTACCCAAGATTAATATTTCCCAAATGTAACTCTGAAGAATACTTGGGTTTCTAAATCTATTAAAAGGCAACACACACAGAGACACACACACCCCCAATGACATTAGGAGAATTCATGCCAATGATAAGGGAAACTCACTTCTCCTGGTCGTGTCCTAAATTACTTCTTATTTCTTTTTAGAAGGCATTCAGTTAAAGATTAAGGATTTCAACAGACATTTTATAACAAAAAGTTATCAAAGACATTACAAAATTCTTTTTATTTTCCATTAAGAAATTATGCAGCTGGTTTCAGTTCAAGATGGTGATGTAGGAGAATCCTGAATCACCTCTCCCTCAGCCACACTGAATCTACAGCTACACGTGGAACAACGTCCTCTGAAAGAAACAAAAACTAGCTAAGCAACTCCTGCACGCTGGGTAAATGAGAAAAACCCACATTGAAATGGGTAGGAGGGGCTGAGACACAGCCTCACCATAAACCCCACTGTCCAGCATGGTGACGCACAATCAGAGGGACACACAACCCCAAGCTTCTCCCTGACGCGTGAAGAGTGTGGACCCTACATCAGGACCCCAACTTTTAAGACCTGCCTCTGAGACCAGCCCCCAAGATGTGTAGCTTTGAAAGCCGACGGGGCTTCTGTCCATGAGAGACAAGGTTGTAGGGCACTGAGAAATAGACTTAAAAGGCTTGTAGACACATACTCACCCACCCAGAGCCCAGCACAGAGGTGGCCAACTGAAAAGTGCCCTGGTTTTGTGGAAAGAGGCTTATTTGATCATCTTAAACTGTTGGCCTGACAAGCTGGCACCTGAATGAAGACACATCTAGGGGGCTGGCTGGGATAACCTCCAGGGACAGAGGCACCTTCTTCATGCCCTCCCTCTGCTTTGCTCCAGGTGGCCACTATCTCCTGAAAAAGGAGGGGGGACACACATTTGGTGACCTGATTTTGTGGCTGCCACCCAGGGAACATCCTTTGGTAGTGTGGATCTCATGGCCAGTAGGCTTACGATCATGGGTCTCATAGGAGTATGACAAACCGACAAAGAGTTCTTAGCTGGATACCCCCAGGGCACAGGGGAGAGGTAGCAGATTGAAACCCACAGTCTTTCTGTGAAAGAAGCCTATTAGCTTATCTTTGTACCTACAGCCTGTGGGGTAGGGTCCTAATTAAACACACATCCAGGGACCAACTACAGTCTTCTGCAATGATCAGGGAGGCCAGCAGTCACCATCTTTGCACTCTCCCTCTGCTCCACCCCAGGTTTCTGGTGTCTCTGAGAAAGGAGCTTGTGTACAAGTCTGGTGCCCCAGCTTTGTGGCTGCCACCCAGAGGACACATTCCTTGATAACCTGGCTGGTGGCCAGTGGTGCTTCTGTTCACAGGTTCAACAGGACAGTAGCAAACAAAGAAACAGTTCTTTACTGGCTGTCACCCCAGAGCTCAGGGCAGAAGGAGCAGATATATATGCCCAGATATATATACTTCTTCTTAACAAGAAGAGGTTTATGTTTATACTTTAAAAGCTTCTGCCTGGGGTCAGACTAGCCTGAATCTAGGTAGTGACTGAGGTCGTCCCCTCTGGGACACTGGCAGGTCTTAGCACAATCTCAGTTACTGGGAGCAACTAAAAATAAAGCAGGCTGCTTGGATAATCACAAAGGTTTCCAAGACAACCAAGAACTAGGGCACAGTTGAACTATAAGCTTCATCTCCTACATGAGGCCACTCCTCCAGACTGGGAGAGGTAGTAGCTGTTGTATCCAATGCACAGAAACCAACACAGAGATTCAAGGGAAATGAAGAAAATAGACTAATCTGTTCCAAATGAAAGAAGAAGATAAAACTTCAGAAAAAGACCTTAATGGAAAAAAATCAGTGATTTACCTGATAAAAAATTCAAAATAATGGTCATAAAGATGCTTACCAAACTTAAGAATGGATGAATACAATGATGAACACAAAGATCTAGAAAATATAAGAAAGTACCAAATACAAGTCAGAGAGCTGAAAAGTGCAATAATTAAACTGAAAAACATACAATAGAGGGGTTTGACCACAGACTAGCTGGAGCAAAAGAAAGGATGAGTTAACTGAAAGGGGAGTGGAAGTTACCCAAGAAGAGCAGCAATAAAACAGAAGAATAAAGAGTGAAGACAGCTAAAGGGACTAAATGGATTTATAAAACAAAACAAAACTAAACTAAAAACAAGCCAAGAGGAGTCAGTCGGTTCCTACAAGAGACTCACTTCATATGTGAGGACACACACAGATGGAACATGAAGAGATGGAAAAAGGGACTAAATGGAAACAAAAAGAAAGCGGGGATAACAATACTTACATCAGTCAAAATGGACGTTAAGACAAAGACTGAAACAAGAGACAATGAAGATCATTACAAATGATAAAGAGGTCAGTCCAACAAGAGGATATTATATTTGTAAACATTTATGTACCCAACATAGGAGCAGCTAAATTTACAAAGTGAATATAATCAAAGCTAAACTGAGAAATAAAAAACAACATAATAATACTAGGGGACTTAACTTACTCTTATCAATGGCTAGACATCCAGACAGAAAATCAATAAGCAAACATTGGCCTTAAACGACAAAATAGACCAGATGAGCCTGACGTATATATACAGAACATTCCATCCAAAAGCAACAGAATATACGTTCTTCTCAAGTGCACATGGAACACTTTCCAGGATAGAGCTTGTGTTAGCCCACAAAACGATCTTAATAAATTTAAGAAAATTGAAGTTATATCAAGCATCTTTCTAACCACAATGGTATAAACAAGAAATCAAGCACATGAAGAAAACTGGAAAATTCGCAAATATGTGGAGATTAAACAACATGCTACTGAACAACCAATGGATCAACAAAAAAATCAAAAGAAAAATTAAAAAATACCTAGAGACAAATAAGTGTGGAAACAAAACATACCAAAGTGTATGGGATGCAACAAAAGCAATTCTAAGATGGAAGTTCATAGCAATAAGTGCCTACCTCAAGAAACAAGAAAAAATTTCAAACAACTGACCTTTACACCTCAAGGAGCTAGAAAATGAAACACAAACAAAGCCTAGAGTTAGCAGAATGAAAAAAATAGCAAAGATCAGAGCAGAAATAAATGAAATAGAGATTAAAAAGACAACAGAAAGGTCAATGAACCTAAGAGCTGGTCTTTGAAAAGCCTTTAGTTAGACTCACCAAGAAAAAAAGAGAGAGGACTCAAAATTGAAATAAAAGAAGAGACATTATAACTCATGCCATGGAAATGCAAAGATCACAAAAGATTACTATGAACAATTATATGCCAACAAATTGGACAACTTATAAGAAATGAACAAATTCCTAGAAATGCACAACCTAACAAGACTGCATTGTGAAGAAACAGAAAATCCGACAGAAAGATTTTATTAATAAGTAGATCAAATACGTAATCAAAAACCTCCCAACAGATGAGAAAACCAGGACCAGATGGCTTCACTGGTGAATTTAACCAAACATACAAAGAATAATTAATACAAATTTTTCTCAAACTCTTCCAAAAATAGAAGAGGAAGAAATCCTTTCAGACTCATTTTAAGAAGCCAGCATCAGGCTTCCCTGGTGGCACAGCGGTTAAGAATCTGCCTGCCATTGCAGGGCACATGGTTTCAAGCCCTGGTCCAGGAAGATCCCACATGCCACAGAGCAACTAACCCTGTGTGCCGCAACTACTGAGCCTGTGCTCTAGAGCCCGCGAGCCACAATTACTGAAGCCTGCATGCCTAGAGCCCATGCTCCATAACAAGAGAAGCCACCACAATGAGAAGCCCGTGCACCACAACGAAGAGTAGCCCCCACTCGCTGCAACTAGAGAAAGCCCGTGTGCAGCAATGAAGACACAATGAAGCCAAAAATAAAATAAATTTATAAGCCAGCATCAACCTGATACCAAAGCCAGAAGGATACGACAGGAAAAGAAAATTACAGGCCCATGTTCTTTTTTTTTTTTTTTTTTTTTTGCGGTATGCAGGCCTCTCACTGTTGTGGCCTCTCCCATCGCGGAGCACAGGCTCCAGACGCGCAGGCCCAGCGGCCATGGCTCATGGGCCCAGCTGCTCTGCGGCATGTGGGATCCTCCTGGACCGGGGCACGAACCTGTGTCCCCTGCATCGGCAGGCAGACTCTCAACCACTGCGCCACCAGGGAAGCCCCCAGGCCCATGTTCTTGATGAACATAGCTAAAAAAATCCTCAACAAAATATTAGCAAACCAAATTCAACAATACATTAAAAGGATCACACATCATGATCAAGTGGCATTTATTCCAGTGGTGCAAGGATGGTTCGACGTTTGCAAATCAATAAATGTGATACACAACATTAACAAAATTAAGTATAAAAATTATATGATGTCAACAGATGCAGAAAAAGCATTTGATGAAATTCAACATCTATTTATGATAAAACTCTCAACAAAGTGGGCATAGAAGGAATGTACCTCAACATAATAAAAACCATATATGACAAACCTACAGCCAACATCATACTCAATAGTGAAAAACTGAAAGCATTTCCTCTGAGATCAGGAACAAGACAAGGATACCCACTCTCATGACTTTTATTCAGTGTAGTTCTAGCCAGAGCAATCAGGCATAAAAAAGAATGAAATGGCATCCAAGTACAAAAGAACTAGATCTGTCCCTTTGCACATAACATGATATTAGATTGGCCAAAAATTTTGTGTGTGTTTTTCCGTAAGATGTATGAAGAAACCCGAATGAACATTTTGGCCAACCCAGTATCATATACAGAAAACTCTAAAGGATCTACTGAAAAACTGTTAGGTCTAATAAACCAGTTCAGTAAGGCTGCAAGATACATAATCAATATACAAAAATCAGTTGATTTCTATACACTAATAACGAATTATCAAAACAATATGATATTGGCATAAACACAGACATATAGTCCAATGAAACCAATGAGAGAGACAGAAATAAACGTACACATACACAGTCAATTATTTTATGTCAAAGGAGACAAGTATTTATGTTGGGTATAGGACAGTCTCTTCAATTAATGGTGTTGGGAAAGCTGGACAGCCACATCAAACGAATGAAACTGGATCACTGTCTCACACCATACCCACAAATTAACTCAAAATAGATTAAAGATTTGAATACAAGAACAGAAACCATGAAACTTTTAGAAGAAGTCACAGGAAAAAAGCTCCTTGAAATCAGTCCTGGCAATGATTTTTTTTTTTTTTTGATTTTTGGATTTAACAGCAAAAGCAAACGCAAGATAAGCAAAATTAAACAAACGGGGCTATAGCAAACTAAAAATATCTGCACAGCAAAGGAAACCACCCACAAAATGAAAAGGCAACTTACTGAATGAAAGAAAATATTTGCAAACCATATATCTGACAAGGAGTTAATAACCAAAATATATAAAAAACTCATCTAACTCAATACCCAAAATACCTGAATAATCCAATTAGAAAAAATGGGCAGAGGTTCTAAATGGAGATTTTTCTAAAGAAGACATACAGATACATGGCCAAGAGATACATGAAAAGATGCTCAACATAATTATCAGGAAAATGCAAATCAAAACCACAATGAGATGACCTCATGCCTGTTAGAACAGTTATTACCAAAAAAGACAAGAAATAACAAGTGTTAGAGAAGTTGTGAAGAAAAGGGAACGGTTGTGCACTGTTGGTGGGAATTTAAATTGCTGCAATCACTATGGAAAATGGTGTGGAGGTTACTTAAAACATTAAAAATAGAATAAGCCAGCCATTACACTCCTAGATATTTATCCATAGAAAATGGAAATGCTAACTCGAGAAGATATTTGCATCCTTATGTTCACTGCATCATTATTTATAACAGCCAAGTTATTGAAGCAACTTATGTGTCCATTGATAGTTGAATGGATAAAGAAGATGTGATATATATATACACACACACTATATATATACTGAAATACTCAGCCATAAAAAAGAATGAAATAATGCCATTTGCAGCAACATGGATGGACCTACAGATTATCACACTAAATGAAGTAAGTCAGACAGAGAAAGACAAATATCATGATATCACTTATAGGTAAGTATCTAAAATTTATACTTATAGGTAAAATCTAAAATGATGATACAAAATGAACTTATTTACAAAACAGAAACAGAAACAACCAGAGTTTTTTGGGTAACTTGATGACTTGGCAATAGTACACCAGAAATTTTCCACCCATAGGATTCTAAAATTCAACTGCCATATTCTTAAGAGCCCAAATAACATTAATGCTTGTGGATTAATTTGTACACTTATATTCATTGCGTGAATAAATCATTAAAATATAAAACTTAAGTGGAGCTGGCAACAGAAAACAAAGAAGGTAGGATTTCTTTACATAAAATGAATTTTAAAACCCGTGTGAAGGAATAGAAAAAGATACTGCTGCTTTTACTGTTCAGATCATTTTGGATCCAAGCATCTTAAAACTGTGCATTTATAAGTCATAGGATAATCAGTCATCTTGCATCAGCTATACTGTCCCATTTTCTCTAGGTAGAAATAACTACTGTCTTAGGTCAGCTTTCTCAGTGTTTTGATAGTCATTTTAAATCCCAAGTAACTTATCATGCATTTGGAATCTAAGAAGTATGACAGTGGTTACCTAAATTAATAATGAAAGATAAAATTTTTATGCCTTTCCATCAAAACTCTTTCTTGCTAGACATCATTTAACAAGATAATCTATCATTTTCATTCAATTTTGCTGTAATGCCACCCCTCCCCCCCAAAAAAAAACTTTCACTAAATATATGAATCAAAACCCAAAACCAGGGATATTTTTGTTTGTTTGTTTAAAATTAATTTAATCATAGAGATGAATTACACTGGTACTGAATTTTTCATTTAAGAGGAGGAACATTTCTTAATAGCTATAGAAATTGATAAGCCCATTCCCAGATATCCAAGTGTAAATTTATTTCTGTTAGTTTTCATGCGTAGATCATGTAAATTCAAAGTTTCTATTTCCATATCCTATAATTTCTAATGTTTAAAAAGCATTATTTACTTCACTGCTATTATGGGCCTTCGTTCTCACAAGGCAAAAATTTAATGTTGGCTGTAGGAGGTTGTTGATACACAGTGAGAAAAGAAAATGTGAAATGTGGAACTATTACAAATCTAAGAGGAAAAAACAATAATGGTTTTAGTGGACTTCTGATGGCCAGTTGCAACATTCCTGTCTGCAATTTTCCCTCTGAAGTAAGCGCTGCTTTCTCAGTGGGACCCATGCATGGCTAAGAACAAGAGCAATAATATTATATCCGATAATTACTTGACGTAAGTTCCCTGACTAACAGAATTGATTTTTGGTTTCTCATATGACTAATGCATGCTAATGGGATTTAAATTGCACAGATCTGAAAAGTGGTAATTTTATGCATTTGGAAAAACGATTGGTTTAAATTTCATAAAAAGAATTATTCTCATGTTCTAAAAATCTTTCACCTAAGGTGTTTCCGTGCTGCTGAATAGATTTTGTTTAAGAGGTAACAACCTGAACATAAGATTTTTTTTTTTTTTTTTTTGCGGTACCCGGGCCTCTCACTGTTGCGGTCTTTCCCGTTGCGGAGGACAGGCTCCGGACGCGCAGGCCCAGCGGCCACGGCTCACGGGCCCAGCCGCTCCGCGGCATGTGGGATCCTCCCGGACCGGGGCACGAACCCGTGTCCCCTGCATCGGCAGGCGGACTCTCAACCACTGCGCCACCAGGGAAGCCCTAAACATAAGATTTTTAAGCTGCTATTTTGAGACATATTTGCTGTAATCTCTAAAATATAATCACTCACATTTCGCTGATTTAGTATTCCAAATGAGGAACTGGAGATTTAATTCTATTTGGAAAAGAATTTGGCTTGCTTTTGTCTATTCCTGGCTTATGATTTTCAGCTTAAAATATCAATCTTTAAAAAAATCAATGTTTTTTAAATATTTATTTAAAATTTGTCCAATTTATCCTTTAAGCAGAATTTCTTTGAATCATATTAGTAAGAAATAAAACATTTTATTTCACTGAGGCCTCAAGAGTAAATTCCAGAGCCTTCCTTGACAACACATCCTGGGATTTAATAACTCCACTAACAGGAAAGTCTTACTTATACTATCTACAAGTCCTTGTGCTCCAACTTAAACTCACGGCCCCTGGTTGCATCCTGTGCAGAAATCACGAACAGCTGGCCATCGACCAGTCTTTTGAATAATAACTTTTCATGTACTTGAATTTCATTGCTAAATTTCTCTTACATCAATAAAAGAATCTATTTGTAAAGGTTTCCTCTTGGGCCTCTTAGGTCTTCCCAGTGCTGTTAAAATAACAATTTTTTTGTATATATACAAGAGAAAATACACATAGCTTTAAGACTTGTATGAAAGGCTATATTCTTAGCACTGTTCAGATGCTGGTTAGACATAGCCATGAATGTGACCTTCAAGCTCCTAACTTGAAGTTTCTCCGTGTGGTTTTGTTTCTAGTCCCTCTGCTTCAGCCACGCCTGTCTTTGCATTTTAGTATCGAAAGCACGTTTCTCTGGGGATCCCCGGCTCTCCCTTCTCAGCCTGTGTTCCTGGTGGGATGGTCTCCATCATTAGCTCAGGAGTGGACCGCTAAGGCCTCAAATCCATCCTCATATTGGGTTGGCCAGAAGGTTCCTTCGGCTTTCTCCGTAAGATGGCTCTAGTAGCACTTAGTTGTCTTTAACTTCATTTGAAACAACTCTGTTAGATTGTATGTGACAGCTGTCATATCAGCGTGCATTTAGAAAAAGACTTATCAAAATTGGTGAGTTTTTGTGTAGCCATTTTAATATTGAAGGTGAAAGAAAAAAAGCAACATTTTCAGCATATTCTGCTTTATTACTTCAAGAAAGATAAAAATGCAACTGAAACGGAGAAAAGGATTTGTGCAGTGTATGGAGAAGGTGCTGTGACTGACTGAACATGTCAAAACTGGTTTGCGCAGTCTCGTGCTGGAGATTTCTCGCTCGACGACGCTCCACAGTCAGGTAGACCAGTTGAAGTTGATAGCGATCAAATCGAAACAATAATTGAGAACAATCAACGTTATACCACATGGGAGATCGCGGACATACTCAAAATATCCAAATCAAGCGCTGAAAATCATGTGCACCAGCTTGGTTGTGTGAATCGCTTTGATGTGTGGGTTCCACATAAGTTCAGTGAAAAAACCTTCTTGACCATATTTACGCATGCAGTTCTCTACTAAAACATAATGAAAACATTCCGTTTTTAAAACAAATCGTGATGGGCGATGAAAAGTGGATACTGTAAAACGATGTAGAACAGAAGAGATCATGGGACAAGCGAAATGAACCACCATCAACCACACCAAAGGATGGTCTTCATCCAAAGAAGGTGATGTTGTGTATATGGTGGGATTGGAAGGGCATCCTCTATTATGAGTTCCTTCTGGAAAACGAAACAATTAATTCCAACAAGTACTGCTCCCAATTCGACCGACTGAAAGCAGCACTAGATGAAAAGCAGCCAGAATTAGTCAACAGAAAATGCATAGTCTTCCATCAGGATAAGGCAAGACCGCATGTTTCTTCGATGACCAGGCAAAAACTGTACAGTTTGGCTGGGAAGTTCTGATTCATCCGCTGTATTCACCAGACATTGCACCTTCGGATTTCCATTGACTTTGGTCTTTACAGAATTCTCTTAATGGAAAAAATTTCAACTCCCTGGAAGACTGTAAAAGGTACCTGGAACAGTTCTTTGCTCAAAAAGATTAAAAGTTTTGGGAAGATGGAATTATGCAGTTGCCTGAAAAATGGCAGAAGGTAGTGGAACAAGAGGGTGAATATGTTGTTCAATAAAGTTCTCAGTGAAAATGAAAAATGTGTCTTTTATTTTTACTTAAAAAAACGAAGGCACTTTTTGGCCCACCCAATACTTTGCCACCTACCGGCCCTCCTCAGACACCAGCACATTAACTGACTAATGGAAATGAGGTTAAAGGTCCAATTCGAGCCAGTGACACACCAGACACATCTGCCTGGGGCTTTTGTAAAACAGTGTTTTCTCTCTCTCCTTTTAATAAGACAGAAGAGATGCTCTCTTTTGTGAGTGGTGTGGAGTGAGCAATGCAGTAGGGTGTGGAGTGGGCAGACATAGCAGGGCCTGCGTTGCTTCTTCTCTGAGAGTATCCAGCCTGGAAATAAAACTGATGAAATTCTCATGATCTCCTGACAGGGCTGCACTTGAAATCAAGCCTCCCCCTGGGCTCTTCTGTTATACGAAAATATACACAGAGCTTTATTTGTATATATTATGCATCCAAGCATATTTTTGTATGCTTGGGTCAACGGCAGTTGATTTTTATATCATTTGAATAAAAGATCACTAATTCACAAAATAGTCTCCTTAAACTTTTCTAGTTTCCGGAATTGTCGAATTGGCAAACAAGAACCACCTAAAAATGTTTGGGAAAATAAATACGGAAAATATATGAATTTCTCTTTGACATAAATCACAGCAACTTTATTTGCATCTGTCTCCTAGAGTAATGGAAATAAAAACAAAAATAAACAAAAGCTTTTGCACAGCAAAGGAAACCAGAAAGAAAACGAAAAGACAACCTATGGAATGGGAGAAACTATGTGCGAACATTGCGACCAACGAGGGATTAATTTCCAAAATATACAAACAGCTCATACAGCTCAACATCAAAAAAACAAACCCAATCAAAAAATGGGCAGAAGATCTAAATAGCCATTTCTCCAAAGACATACAGATGGCCAAGAGGCACATGAAAACATGCTCAACATCACTAATTATTAGAGAAATGCAGATCAAAACTACGAGATGTCACCTCACACCAGTCAGCATCGCCATCATCAAAAAGCCTACAAACTATAAATGCTGGAGAGGGTGTGGAGAAAAGGGAGCCCTCCTACACTGTTGGTGGGAATGTAAATTGGTGCAGCCTCTATGGAGAACAGTATGGAGGCTCCTTAAAAAACTAAAAATAGAACTACTATACGACCCAGCAATCCCACTGCTGGGCATATACCCAGAGAAAACTCTAATTTGAAAAGGTACACACAGCCCAGTGTTCACAGCAGCACTATTTACAGTAGCCAAGATGTGGAAACAACCTAAGTGTCCACTGACGGATGAATGGATAAAGAAGATGTGCTACATATACACAATGGAATACTACTCAGCCATAAAAAATGAAATAATGCCATTTGCAGCCACATGGACGGACCTAGAGATTATCATACTAAGTGAAGTAAGTCAGACAGAGAAAGACAAATACCATATGATATCACTTTCATGTGGAATCTAAAAGACTGATATAAATGAACTTATTTACAAAACAGAAATAGACTCACAGACATAGCAAACAAACTTATGGTTACCAAAGGGGAAAGGTGGGGGGAGGGATAAGTTAGGAGTTTGGGATTAGCAGATACACACTATCTGGGCCTATATAACCCACTATCTGGGTTATCTATAAAATAGATAACCAACAAGGACCTACGCTATAGCACAGGGCACTATATTCAATATCTTATAATAATCTGTAATGGAAAAGAATCTAAAAAAGAATATATATATATCTAAAAAAGAATATATATATAAAATATATATTTTATATATGAAAAAGTATATGTATATATATAACTGAATCACTGTGCTGTACACCTGAAACTAACACAACATTGTAAATCAACTATATTTCAATAAAAAAATTTTTAAATATATAATTCTCATGGTTAACTTCTCTAAATGCTAACAATCTTACTGGGGAATACTTTTTTCTCTTGCAACTACAAAATTCTAAAAATAAAAAATGACTGTGATTGAATTCTCCAGAAGAACAGACATGCCAGTCTAAAATTATTGGAGGTGCTGGAGACCTTTATATGATCAGATACAATTCAGGAAGCAATTAAGTCATTACTCATTAGTGCTAATGAGCTTGTTATTCAGGCTTATTTCTCAAGTAGAAGAAAATAGGTGCCTCATCCCTGAGAGAAGAGTGATTCCAGGCATAGAACGCTGAGCACCAGTCCTACTGCAGCGCACGAAGGGGGATGCACCCTCGGGGCAAAGCTTCCCAAGTCCTAGTAACAGCAAGGATGGCGCAGAACACACCTGGGAGGACATGGAAAACTAGCTGGGGAGGAGGGGCCTGGGAAGGCACCTAAGCAGCTAAGGAAGGGGGCAGGAGGGGACGACTTTTCCTACAGTCTGTGTTCTCATACCCTCTGAATGGGGATGGAACAGGGGCACATACTACCTACTCAAAAGCAAACGTTTCAAAACCACAGTGAATGACAACAATAGTTATATGCCAATTGTATCTCAGTAAAGCCGGGGGAAATCATCTACCATTTGCCATCATTTTGGGGAAATAAATTCTTGAGAGTCAGGTTTGCGTTTCCTAAGTTACTGTATTCTTCATAGCATTTTGTCTTCTATAAATATTTTAAGGCTTCTTTTCTGTGTTCTCTCAAAGATACCCCACTAGCCTTCAAAGTATTTTTTCCTAATTTTCTCTCTGTTATTTGTGTAACAATTCTTTATTCTAGGCATAGTCTTCTCTCTAAGCACTGTCTACCCAAACTGCAGCTTCCTCTTTCTTATCCAGCCCTAGAGATATTTCCACACTTCAGTCATTTTCAACACCCCTATCCCCCGCAATATACCCACATCTACACATTTCTTTCCCTCCATGAAAATAATGTTCCATAAACCCAGGACCATGCAATCTGCGGGTGGATATGCTGGCCATCAGTCATGCTGCTGGTTTCAACCAATTCCCTTCAAGCGTTAGGAGTCTGTCCCATCCATTCATCTGTTTACCCAGCAAACATGTATTACCGCCTTTGTTACAGCTGTTGTCTTTGACATTGCAGATATAATTACAAATAAGAAACTTCGAGTAACTTACAGTTAAATGGCTTTGTTAACATTCAATTAATTTACATTCCATGGAAAGGTTCTTAAGAGCTTTTGATGTGTTGCCTAAAAGGGGGTTGTGAACCTTGAACCTCAGTGACCATATCCTTTATTTCATGTGTATCCTGGTGGTAAAATCTAGAGGACTAGGTTGAAAAAAATAAAGGAAATGAAAGCATCTGGAGGGAGGTTGTTGGATTTAGGGTTGTTTGAAAACCCGATGCTACTGGATGGGAGGCATGCTTTGTTGCTTGATTTTTAAGCAGGAAGTTCTTACGGGGAAATTGTTCTTGTTGGAAAGTACTCCAGCCCATTGTCTCGTCGTTTATAGAGATTTTTTGTCTTGAAAATGCAGGCACTGAAGGAAATGGGTTTTCAGGTGAGATAAAGAAGGCATTTAAGTAGGGGTTTCAACTTACTTGATCAGAATGTTTACCTGGTGGTTTCATGGAAAAGAGAGATCCAGGAAGCTCCCACTTGATTCTTATGGTCAAACTGGCTCTGGAAATACTGTGTTGGAGAATCACAAGAGGATCTACTAGATTAACTGCCTTCAGGTTTTATCAAACTCATGAACTTGAAGTCTATACTTAAAACTAGAAATGACAACTTTCAAGATTCTCCCACCTTTTATGTTTCTTTAGCTCCATCTCAAAAATCAAGGTGAGATCATGCTTCATCCTGTGCCCCCTAAGTTATAATCAATTCTGTCATATGAGAAAATCCAGGATGCCAAGTACTGCTTTATCGATAACACTTAATTTTCTTTATAATTGTAGATCTTCAGATATCAATAAATTTAGTCCTTATCCTCCGTGCGCTTGAAAAGGCACCCATCTGGTCTCATTGATCTTTTGTAATTATGCTCACATCATCATATCAAGCTCATACACAAACACCAACATTTCCAATTTCCATATAGTGTTTCCATAAACATCTTACATTAAAATTAACCTGGTATGTCTCACTGTGTTCCTGCTCTATTTACTCTGATGTATATTATCTGGCACATTGCTATTTCTTTCTGAATTTAATGACGTACAAATCTCTATTTTTTAAATTAAGGTCTATTTCACATTTTTCTGGGCACTCTACTACTTTCCACATTCAGGACTGTGCTTTTCTACATAGAACACTTCACTTTCTCCCTGGACTCTGGGCTCAAGAGCAGCCTCTGAAATTCTTGGGAAAGTTCTGACAAACAGACTCACAAATTTTATAAATAAAATTATGAAAATAATAAAATTTCACAATTCTCATAGCCAAATAAAGCTTTCAGATTCTCTGTACACAGTAGCCACTCAATATATTTTTTTAGAATAAATAAATCAGTTATAGGTCTATATAAATTTCAGTATCCTCCTTTTATATTTTTCCTATTAATCTTTACTCTGTCTAAATAATAACTAAGCTCTATCCTTTCTTAATTCTCATTTGTGTAACTATCTCTGTTTTCCTAATACTTTGACTTTTAGTTTGACTTTCATAATTTCAGAAGAACAAATTAGTTATGTATAGTAAAAATAAGAATGTATATGCGGTAAATTTCTTTTGAAAAAGTTAACTGAACATTTACAATTTTGTTAAATAATTGTATGTTATAATATACTTTAAAGGTCAAAAATAAGTAATTTAAATGCCACTAATTTTTTAATTTCCTCATGTAAATGGAACTAATATCCACTTTCAGGTTATGCAATATATATAAAATGTTTTTCAACATTTTTACAGTAAAGGCACTCAAAAGCTGGTAGCTATAATCATTAAATGGATTGGTCTTTGGTGTGTTGGGAAAAATGAACCATTTCTTTATCTGACAAACATTTTTCAAGTATACAGTGAGGAAAAGACACTGAGTTGTTAGAAAATTGGTTCAATAAATCATAAAAAATTTTAATATTATCTACACAAAAGACATGAAATGCTTCAAGGTTGCTATGGTCTGAATCTCTGTCCCCCAAAATTCATATGTTGAAATTCCCACCCCCCAAAGTGATGGTACTTTTAGGTGGGACCTTCGGGAGGTGCTTATGCATTAAATGTAAAAGAAAACAAAACAAGACAAAATTACACCTCAACATTCATGAAATACTACCTGGAAGATCATGTGCTCAGGGCAAACTCAGCCCTGTCCTCCCAGGCTGTCCCTGAGATGCTGAGGTTGTTCACCATCCAAGGTGGACCCAGAGAAGATGACCTGTTATCACGGCCACAGGTGCCCTCCATGTAACACCTCACCTTTACCCAAGAGTTGGGGGTGGGGTGGGTGTTACATTTTCTGTATTGACCACATCTCAAATAATTAGGCTCTTGACTTACTTCTTCACTGAACAGCTTATTCATTTAGCAACTATTTACACATCTTATTCCACTACTATGAAAGCACTAGTGATACGGAGATCCATGGTCTAAGAAAGTATCATGATATATATATATATATATATATATACACCTTATATCATCTAAGGTATACACACACACACTAAAGTTCAAGCCACATTTTGATAACAAAAAAGAGAGAAAACCAACCTATAGCAAAATACCAAAACAGACAAATTCCTACTCACATTTTAGTTTCTGCAAGACAATTCTTTTATAAAGTATTAAAAATTATTATAACTAACATTGTTTTATATGTTTTCTCAGGTAATTGTCAAGTCAGAGGGGTTTTATTCCACTGGTTCAGATATTCCTAGTGAAAACACTGTGGTCTTCACAAGGTCTCAACCGAAAAAAAAAAACAACAACTCTTCTAGATATTGTTACACTAGATATTTCTTACCACATTCAGTATTTTGGTGCCCAAAACTGGTACTATTTCTCAAAGGGCTTTTACATAGTTGATCTTATTTTATTTATATAATCCTATGTAGTAGATAGGATTTATTATGCTTATTTTTACTTTCAAGGAAACTGAGGTTTAGAGAGAACCAGATATTCAAGCAAAGTCATAGAACTTGTAAATTGCAAAGCCAGAATTTCTTCCTGCCTTTTAGGTCACATCAGAGGACCCTCATGCCCCAGTGATCATGTGGTAGAAACTTGAAAAGCATTTCTCAGGTTAGATGAAGATGGAGAGAAATATATGAACGTGGTTTCACCCACTCAATCCTCATTCTTAAATAGTGTTTACATGTATCAATTACCCTCTGTCCAAGGAAAGCACAGTGATTTTGTAAATATGCCATCTATCTTAGTGAACAAGAGGTGATACAGGTTTACATCCTCATTTTGCAGATGGACAAGCTCAAGGACAACTTAATTACCGAGGACAAGCTGTGGGGCCCAGGACTTTCACTGCCTTTTCTAAGGTAGGTCTTTCCTAGGCCTCTTGCAGCTCTGTTTTATGTACTGTGGTCCTACAGCCCGATTTTCCATTCACTAGGTTCATATAAAATCAATATTTATTTCATATAGAATCATGTACTTCAAAGGCTTCAGGTAAATCAATATGTAGGATTCATTCTATAAGAAGAGCAATTAGACAGCTCCCAAATATTGCAGTTACTGCAGATTTGAAAGCTAGAAGTTGCCCATATCAAAGGAAAAGTCACCTAGCTTATGTGATCCCGATTTTCACTTTTGTTTCTAAGGGTGACCCTAGGTGAATAGAAAATAAAAAACAAAGACAGAATATCTAAAACAACCACTCAATATTATTTTAGATAATCAGTGCCTGTCATGCCGAACGGTTGTCTGGAGTGGAGTTGTGAAAAACACTGTTAATTTTTATTTAGTTCTTTGAATGTAGAATTATTATAAGATGATTTTTTAATATAAATTTATTTTATTTTTATTTATTTTTGGTTGCGTTGGGTCTTTGTTGCTGCGTGCAGGCTTTCTCTCGTTGCGGGGAGTGGGGGACTACTCTTCGTTGCGGTGCGCGGGCTTCTCACTGCGGTGGCTGCTCTTGTTGCAGAGCACAGGCTCTAGGCATGTGGGCTTCAGTAGTTGTGGCACACAGGCTCAGTAGTTGTGGCTCACGGGCTCTAGCGCACAGTCTCAATAGTTGTGGTGCACGGGCTTAGTTGCTCCATGGCGTGTGGGACCTTCTCGGACCAGGGCTCGAACCTGTGTCCCCTGCATTGGCAGGCGGGTTCTTAACCACTGTGCCACCAGGGAAGCCTCAAGATTTCTTAAACCTAATATTTATCCTGCCAAATAACCAAGGGATAATTAATACATTTTGTAAGGAATATAATGAGAACTGACTACAGCTGAGAGAACACTTGCGGTTTTGGCAAGAAGAAGAAAACATACCAGGAATATCACTGTTCCACACTCTAATACAACAAGCTGGCACTGATGCTCTGAAGGACCCAGCCCATCCTTGCCATGTGATCCTCTAACACAAACACATCAGCATCTACCCTGAGAGGAATCCAGCCCATCCTTCAGCTGTCCCATATTTTTTTTTGAACAAATTATTATCAGATTATTGGCATTGGATCTAATCCTTTTACCTTGTCAAATGCAATGATCTTTCCTTTTAAAATATCCATCAGATGGATTTCTAGAGTCTGAACTGCCCTGTTATGATCTCCTGTGCATGTACTTCTGAGGTCTGCATCATTCAGCTAAACATTGTACGTTCTGTCTTAACCTGCTCACTATAGTGGGATGGAGATTCTATGATCACGTGGGTCCCAGAATATATCTATTGAAATGTTCAGTAACACTTTTCGGTAAATCCAAGTGCACAACTTCTTACCTAATATGCGCGTAATCAAACCTTTTTTGGAAATTTGGAATTCCAAATTTTTCAGATTTTAGAAAGTTGATCTGATACCTTGATTATTCATGTGTTCCACCACTTGTGTGAGCATTTGTAATCAAACATTTGATTACAAAAGAAAAGTAAGGCTATTTATGAGTAAATAAAGAATAATAAGTAGTCTCAAGCCAATTCAGGTCAAGTTTTGCACCCAATTACCTCACATCAGGCTGCTTTTCAAAGCTTTTTAGATTGGGAAGTAGAAATAAGGGATTTTTGGTCTCTTGGAGTAGATGGTTCTACACCGGCTGTCACTATGGATCACTGTCTGTGCATGAGTGTTTCATCCATAAATGTTTTGCCCTAATCACCTCAGTAATCAGTCTGGTCCCTCATGACCTTAGGGCTGATAATTATTAGCAATTCTCTAGGGGAAGTTCTGTATAGCATAAGGGGAGAAATGGAATTATATTCATTCACTTGTGATACAAAATGCACTGTAGTTTACAGCAGGGGAATAGGACTTTTGTTGTAGGTCACTAAGAATTTGATATGTTCTGTAAATCAACTTAGCCTAAGTTGAATGAGATAGCTGGAAAATTAAAAAGAAGCCATCTTGGCATTAAAAATTAAATATGAATAAAGTAAAACACATCTGCTTAAAAACAAGTACAATCTTTCTCTTAAGCGCAAGAGAGCTTGTATTACCCATTATCTGTCACGTCAAAAAAAAGTACGTGAAAATGTTATCACGGTTTGAATGAAGAAGCTAAAACAGAAACAAGATAGATATATTGAAGGTAGAAAATCAGTCTAAACTCCAGTGTTATCAATCTATCAACAGAGCATAAAATAGTTATCATGTCTTAACAACTACGAGAAAAATAGTCCAGGAAGTTTAATTTCCAAATTTTCTCTACAAGGACACAGAACACAAATTATGAGAATAAGTAGTAGCATTTTGGGGGAATTTAGAGATATATGATTATTTAGAATTTGGGAGAACTCTGTAGGGTACCAGTATGAACTTTTAGCAACTATTACCCCTGTGAATTTCTTTGTTTAAATCAAGGATCTGAAATTACCTTCTAAAATCTAAAGAGTTCAATATGTTAAAAGGCTTTCTTATAAGTTATTTGGAGTCCAGTAGAAACACTTTTGTCTGGGGCTAATTACAGCCCATTATGTGAATAAGAGCAGGAATGGAAAGGAGAACAGAATTCTTGCTTATTTCTAACCTATATGTAATTGTTGGAATTATCAATATCAATTATAAGGTATTTAGCAAATTGTAACAAAATGCTAAGAAAATCACGAGAAGAAATTAGAAGAGCAACTCTCAGGCCAGACTCCTCTAATAAAAGCTAAGTCTTAATGCCAAGTGACTCATAACACCCCAGGGTATAGGGAAACAGTCTGGAAATACTTCAGTGAGTGTTAATGCCAATGTTCCCTTGAAAGTTTAATTATTTCTGACAAGATTCACTAGATTTTACCTGAAGGGTAAACTAATGAATTCACTCAAAATAACAATTCTGGGTGTCTACCATATAAAAAGCGGTGTGTCCCTTGCTGTGGGGGAATTCAGTGAGAAACTTAAATACTATAATGCAGAATTGCATAACATAAATGGTATGAAGTATTTCAGCAGTTGTAGGTGACAGGGATCCCTCCTAGTTTGGAAGTGATGGGAATGTTTAACATGGACAGAAAGGTAGACACTACAGGCACATCTTATATGAATTTGAGAAAAAAAATTTGCACCTCAATATATAAGGCAAATACTAACAGCCATAAAGGGAGAAACCAACAGTAACACAATAATACTAGGGGACTTTAACACCCCACTTTCATCAACGGGCAGATCATCCAGACAGCAAATCAATTAGGAAACACAGATCTTAAATGACACATTATACCAGATGGACTTAACTGATATTTATAGAGCATTCCATCGAAAAGCAGCAGAATACGCTTTCTTCTCAAGTGCACATGGAACATTCTCCAGGATGGATCACCTCTTTGGTCACAAATCAAGCCTCGGTAAATTTAAGAAAACTGAAATAATATCAAACATCTTTTCGAACCACAACACTATGAGAGTAGAAATCAACTACAAGAAAAAAACTGCAAAAAAACACAAATACATGGAGGCTAAACAACATGCTACTAAACAACCAATGGATCCCTGAAGAAATCAAAGAGGAAATTAAAAAATACCTAGAGACTAATGAAAAAAACACAGTGATCCAAAACCTATGGGATGCAGCAAAAACAGTTCTAAGAGGGAAGTTTATAGCAATACAACCTTACCTCAAGAAACAAGAAAAGTCTCAGGTAAAAAACCTAACTTTACACCTAAAGTAACTACAGAAAGAAGAACAAACAAAACCCAAACTTAGCAGAAGGAAAGAAACCATTAAGATCAGAGAAGAAATAAATGAAATAGAAATGAAGAAAACAATAGAAAAGATGACTGAAACTAAAAGCTGGTTCTTTGAAAAGATTAAAAAAATTGATAAACCTTTAGCCAGACTCATCAAGAAAAAAAGGAGAGAGGGATCAAATCAATAAAATTAGAAATGAATAAGGAGAAGTTACAACAAACACCACAGAAATACAAAGGATCATAAGAGACTACCACAAGCAACTATATGCCAATAAAACGGACAACCTGGAAGAGATGGACACATTCTTAGAAAGGTACAATCCACCAAGACTGAACCAGGAAGAAATAGAAAATATGGACAAACCAATCACAAGTACTGAAATTAAAACTGTGATTAAAAGTCTCCCAACACACAAAAGCCCGGGACCAGATGGCTTCACAGGTGAATTCTATCAAACATTTAGAGAACAGCTAACACCTATCCTTCTGAAACTATTCCAAAAAATTGCAGAGGAAGAACACTCCCAAGCTCATTCTACAAGGCCACCATCACCGTGATACCAAAACCAGACAAAGATATCACGAAAAAAGAAAATTACAGGCCAGTATCACCAATGAACAAAAGTCCTCAATAAAATACTAGCAAAAAGAATCAAACAACATATTAAAAGGATCATACACCATGATCAAGTGGGATTTACCCCAGGGATGCAAGCATTCTTCAATATACGCAAATCAATCAGTGTGATACACTACATCAAAAAATCGGAGAACAAAAACCATATGGTCATCTCAATAGATGCAGAAAACGCTTTTGACAAAATTCAATACCGATTTATGATAAAAACTCTCCAGAAAGTGGGCGTAGAGGGAACTTACCTCAACATAATAAAGGCCATCATATGCCAAGCCTACAGTTAACATCATACTCAATGGTGAAAAGCTGAAAGCATATCCTCTAAGATCAGGAACAAGACAAGGATGCCCACTCTCACCAGTATTATTCAACATAGTTTTGGAAGTCCTAGTCATGGAAATCAGAGAAGGAAAAGAAATAAAAGGAATCCAAATTGGAAAAGAAGAAGCAAAACTGTCACTGTTTGCAGATGGCATGATACTATACATAGAAAATCCTAAAGATGCTATCAGAAAACTACTAGAGCTCATCAATGTATTTGGTAAATTTGCAGGATACAAAATTAATACAGAGAAATATCTTGCATTCCTATACACTAACAATGAAAGATCAGACAGAGAAATTAATGAAACAATCCCATTTACCACTGCAACAAAAAGAATAAAATACCTAGGAATAAGCCTACCTAAGGAAGCGAAAGACCTATACTCTGAAAACTATAAGATACTGATGAAAGAAGTCAAAGATGACACAAACAGATGGAGATATACACCATGTTCTTGGATTGGAAGAATCAATATTGTGAAAATGACTATGCTACCCAAAGCAAGCTACAGATTCAACACAATCCCTATCAAATTACCAATGGCATTTTTTTGAAGAAGTAGAACAAAAAAATCTTAAAATTTGAATGGAGACACAAAAGACCCCGAATAGCTAAAGCAGTCTTGAGAAAGAAAAGCTCAGGCTCCCCAGCTTCAGAGTATGCTACAAAACTACAGTAATCCAAACGGTATGGTACTGGCACAAAAAAACAGAAACATAGATCAATGGAACAGGATAGAAATCCCAGAAATAAACCCACGCACATATGGTCAATTAATCTATGACTAAGGAGGCATGACTAAACAATGGAGAAAGACAGTCTCTTCAATATATGGTGCTGGGAAAACTGGACAGTTACATGTAAAAAAGTGAAATTAGAACACTCTTTAACACCATACACAAAAATGAACTGAAAATGGATTAAAGTCCTAAATATAAGACTGGATACTATAAAACTCTTAGAGGAAAACAGGCAGAGTGCTCTCTGATGTCAATCCCTGCAATATCTCTTTTGATCTGTCTCCCAGAGTAATGGAAATAAAAATAAACAAATGAAACCTAATTAAATTGAAAAGCTTTTGCATAGCAAAGGAAACCATAAACGAAACGTAAGGCGACCCACGGAATGGGAGAAAATATTTGCAAATGATGCGACCAACGACAGATTAGTCTCCAAAATTCACAAACAGCTCATGCGGCTCAATATCATAAAAACAGTCAACCCAATCAAAAAATGGGCAGAAGATCTAAATAGACATTTCTCCAAAGGAGACATACAGATGGCCAAGAAGCACATGAAATGATGTTCATAGGATATAAATAAAGAAATTTAGTTTCTGCCCACATGAAGGCACAGCAGTACTTTATTATAAATCTATAACTGGCTTCCACTGGGAGAAGTAAAACAACATATACCCACCCAGGAGACAGTGAAAGCCAGGAGGGCAAGAGTATGTCTTCTGAAAGTGGACAGAGCATTGTCACAGGGGCAAGACGTGGCCTGAGAGAGAAAGGGGAGAGTCACATTGTTATTATTCCCTGAACAACTGGAAGAACTGAGTTGTCACCAGCTGAGATGGGAAATATTTAATCAGGAATAGGTGTAGGCTCTGCAAAGAGCTTAGTTTGTGGTGTATTAACTACAACTATTAACAAAATCCTCATGCTTGGATATGACGGTTTGATTGAATCAACGGGAAAAGGTAAGAAACGATAACTGCTCTTCATCGTGATCTCCCCCACTACCTCATCATTTGGGTTTGTCAGAAACATGATGAAGCAAACCCAGGAAGGAGAACTTGATCAAGGACTTAAGTACCAGTGGTCTGTTTTCCTATTGGTGGGGTCAGGGGCTTGGAAGAGTGAAGCAGGAAAGCGGAAAGCCAACATGATGTCATCATCACCGTGGGCGACAGGACTTGACCTGGCAGCATCCTCTGAGGAGGCATATCAGGTCAAATAGCATCGTTTGCTCAAGGGACCAAGAAGGGAGCTGGTATTCACGGGTGCCATCCCCCGTAGTCCAGGCTTACACCACAAGGGTTGTAAACTCCCTTGCACTTTTGGTTGTGCTGTGGGTGACAGGCCAGGATGCTCAGGAAGCCAGTGTGATGGATGGTGCCACAGAAAAGAAATGAGATCAGCTCATACCTGTGCAAGCAGGTTGCTGCAGTGTTGTCTGGAACGCAGATGGGCAAGGGTGAGCAGTGATGCAAGGGTGTTTACAACACCTGGCACCAAGATTTGGATTTTCCTGAAGTAGCTAGAGAAAGAGACCATGGGGGTATTTCACAGATATTTACAGAGCTGATTGCTCAGTTCACATTTTGGTATGAGAGAGCTCTTAAAAATTCGATTTCTCGGAGCCTCATTGACTCGCACACGTTTACTGTCCTATGATGTGAAGATTCTGAGCAGAAGACTATAAGATAACAAGAGGACGCCGGTTTTTTTGAACCAAGTGTGAATATTAAACTCATGCACGTGGATTGAGTATATGGGACCTGAAATTTTCCTAATTCCGTTTCTCCAGAAATAGCTCAAGTTCAACAGAAACAGAGTTGAAAAAATACATCGTTTTTTGGTAGATATATGAGTATGGTTTCAGAGGAATTCCATATACTGTGAGTAGTACAAGCCATTATTTAAGCTGTGAGTCCAATTATACTAGCAAATCTTATTTACTGTCTCAATCATAAAAGAAAAATCTTTCCTGTCATTGAGGGTGAGTTTCAAAAGGAAGTTTTGAGCTGAAAGTGAACTATAACTAAGAGAACACACTATCCCTAGGGTCGTGGAAGCAAAGCTCTGTCTCTCAAACTTACAGTCGACAGTGTGCCTCTGTGCGAAACCCTGCGAAGGGTTCGGGTTTAATCAGGTCTATTAGAACCTATTCTTGACAATTCTGGAAGTAAAGGCATGATTAAGACTCAGAATTAAATACATTTCTCACTGAAAATGCCCCACGGCTCTAAAAGAAACTCTTACTGGCCCAAGATGAGCCTCATTTACTTGACAAAAATCTAGTTGTAATATAACTCTACCCATCACTGTACATATAAACTAGGTTGCTAGGTAGAATACAAATTGCTTCATGTCAAGATGGATTAAAATACTTTATCTGGCTTTAGTTACTGAATGCTAATAAGCTAACCACTGTTATCTATAGAAAAAAATGATGTCCCCAATGCCTACATTTTGGACAGTGTACTCCATGGATTCTTTTGGTCTAAATAAATGGATGGCTAAATAAATCTACTTTTCGTTAAACATTTTAATTTAATGACAAGGGACTAAACAGAGAAATAGCAAAGTTGAAAGCAACAATATCTTCTTCCAGTTAGTGAAATGCCAGACTGATAATGACAAAGGACAGGGAATCTTTTCATATTGACTGTGGCCTGGAAAGTGGATTATTCAGTGTGGATAAGAAACAAGATAACCTCAGCTAAATTCACAAGAAAACAGGCCCTGAACTTTTAGTCATAACTTAGGAAAAACAGATTTCGGAATCACCACAGATTACTTTTGGAAAATATTAACCCAGTTTATTGCTGTAGGGAGATTAAGATGATAAATCAGGTAAATGACATTTTTTGAAAATAAGACATACTTTCTTATCCCGATACAGGTAAGAAAGCAGGGTGTTTTCATATGTAAAATACTACAAGTTGTGGTAGCCGGTCCTCAAACTTGAATAAAGCTTTTGAAGCCCCAGAGAAAGAGGAGAAAAAAGTGAAGTGGAGGAGTAATATTGTACAGAGCAAATCCTGTGCAAAGTGATTAGAATATGTCTTTAAAGAAAATAAAGATTATAAAGTCTCGAAGGACATGAAAAAAACACAGCATTGTTCTCTAGATCCTGAATAAATGGAAATAAAAAGCACCAAAGATGTGCTGAGGATGAACTATGTGTTTCAGATGAACTATGACCATATAAAAATACTCTGTGTTACAGGTAGGAACTTAAGGTATTCTTAACACCGAGAAAAGCTAAAAATTTGCAGAAGTGTAGAATGCTTTCCGATAAATGTATAAGTAATGAATCAATTCACTCATTCAGAGAAAAAGTACGTATTCAACTATGGGTCAAGCAGTAGGTCAATTAATATAATAGTTTGTTAGTAGAAACAAGAATATAAGCAGATAATACCGATTCAGGTTATAGAGGTGAGGACAGGTGTGCGGCTGGTGGCACGCGCCTCTGTGTGTGTGTGTGTGTGTGTGGCGTATGTGTGATGTGTGTGTGGCGTATGTGTGATGTGTGTGTGGTGTGTGTGTGGCGTGTGTGTGTGTGGCGTGTGTGTGTGTGGTATATGTGGTGTGTATGGTGCGTGTGTGTTCACGTGGGGAGGAAGGTGTTTGTTGAAGCTACCAGGAGGGCACAGCTACTGAATTTATCTCCAGCAATATTGAGGAGTGAGGCAAAGGAGCAGGAAGGAATAAGCAAGAAGAGTCCCAAAGGCAGGAGGGTGGGAGAAACCAGGGCACATAAGGGATCTGCCCCGCTGCCCACACAGGTGCAGCCCTACGTCCCAGGGTGCGGAGTCACGGACGAGGCTGCAGAGAGACAGCAGCACCTGTTACTCTGACCCATGGAGCTGGGCTCTATCTTATGGGGAAGGAAGAGCTTTTAAAGAACTCGGAATGACTGCGCATGGGGATGTCATTATCTTTGTCTATTACCTTTTCTATCCTTGCCTGACTTAAAAAATTAGAAGCATAAAGATATATTTATTCACATAAATAAACAAAACAAACGGAGTAAGAGAGAGAAGTTCGGAAACATACAGATCATATTCATACCCAAACTTTAAGAACCCTTTCTTAAAAACATTACAAACATTATGGTGGAAGCTGAGATGAAAGTACCTTTCCAAGAAGTGTGGCAAGTGAATTTAAATTATTAGTAAAGGACTTGATAGAACTCAGCAACATCTCTATGTATGCGGGCACAGGGCTCCAGGAAGGGCAGGCAATGGGACAAGCCGACGGTGACAAACAACGTGGATCCCGGTTTACTGCCAAGGAGCAGCAGTCCTGGCAGGAGAGACAGAGAATCACGGGCTCGCGGCCCCGCCATGTGCTTTCCTTGGAGACGGTGTGTTAACGGTGGCACAGTTTTGTTCTGATGTGAAATAGGAGGAAGCCACGTAAGGTCTGGAGTCAACGCGATAGAGAACAGTCTTTAGGGGGACGTTTTTATACATTTGGACAAACAGCCGGAAATACGACTGGAAGAAGGAAAGCTATGTTTGGCCCTATTTAACCACACGTAGGGGCTTATTTCTAACTCCACTTCTAATGAAAGTTTGGGGAACATCTCAAAGTAGAATCACAAACTAAAACTTGAAAACTTCACGTCCAACTTTAGGAGAGACTGTGTCTCTAACACTGTAGGGCTCAGTCTCGATGCACAGTTTTTAAGAAATACGGGTAAGATGAGATGAGATGAAATAGGCTTACTGTAGGGGCCAATGTCTAAGTTATTTTCTGTATCCTCCGCCCCCCATCCCGGACACCAATCTCACCCAGAGCTTTGCCAAGAAGCTGAAATGCAAAATGTTATGTTTAAACACGATTAATTTTCTCAGCGACTCTAGTTTTCCTCTTTCGTTAGAAAGAATGAGGACAACAAACATGTTTTTGAATTGTAAAAGTAGAAGCAATAAGTCTTTTGTTACCTTCTTGGATTTCTCTATGGACCGGAAGCAAATATAACTTTTAGGAAGGAAAGCTTGTTTAGCAGATCTTATGAGAACCTCTGTGTGTTTAGGTTGCTAGCCGAGGTGCTGAGCTCTGGGTGGCGATGGTCACAGGCAGGTGAGATACAGGCTCTGCACTCGGGGGGGCCCCACCTGTGGGTGGCGTATTCTGTCCCCCCGCCCCATTCCTCTCCACGTCTCGCCCTGCCCCCCTGGGCCCGGGGAGGCTGCTTGCCTGACCCCACCAAGCGTCTTGCAGACGTGCCCAACAGTGTCTTTGTCCTTTTCCTTCCATGGGGAGCGGGGCTGAGAGGATAGAGGTGGGGTGTCTCGCCTCTGCCCCCAACTCTCCAGTCACCTGTGGTTCTAGCATGGATTGCTTCTTCCTGCGATTAAAGATCCTCTTGGCCCATCCCTAATCCAAGCTGCAGCTCTCACTGGGTCTGCGAATGCACTTTCCCTTGTCCATCCAGGCCTGGGGGTGGCTAAGGCTGCTGCTTTAATCTCCCTCTTTAGTTCCAGTCACCCCACTCACACCTCTGCAAACTGCCCCTCTATTAAATTACCATAAAATCCCTCGTTTCCTGCCAAACTGCTCAATAAAAGGCGACATGACTACTGTGAGAATTTAACGAGGAAGCCATTCATTGATTTTGGATAGATTCATAAACATATTTAAAAAAGATCTTTCGGGGGGTCAAGAACAGTGTCCACAAGATGAATTCTATCTGTGCGTAGCTCCTGGACACATTTGCTTCTTTGACTCCTTGTCTGCTATTTGAAGACCACAGATCCCTTTGAAAAAGTAGTGGGCACTTTAAATCAGGGACATGCCTAGCTGACAAATGTTTCGCACCAGTCCTTTATAATAGGGATCTTCCTTTCTCTTCTGGTTCGATGCCCTGAGCACTCCTGAGAGGAATCTGGGCTATCTCTCCACCTCAAACCAGGAGGGAAGAGAGTTTGTCAGGAGAGGGGCTATGCAGAACCACACTTCCACCTGTGTTTCAGCTTCCCCAAACAATTTACTGCCATGAGTAGAAACAATTCTTCATGCCTATAATAAAGGTTTGTCAACCATCCAGGAGGAAAATCAATTACCAGACGCTCTATGCCACAAAGGAGACAAACTCAGTGTGTAACCCAAATGCCTTGTGAACAAGTCACATCTAGAAAGGAATGAGGTCAGCTGGACGCTGGGAACACAAGAGGGAGATTCCTGCCTTCAGTGAAACCATGAGCGACTTAAGTTTCCAGGGAATTTCCCAAATGGTTCCATTCAGTGGACCTTACTTGACTCTGGGGAACATTCCTTTACAAAATGAATGGTGAAAGATTTTGTTATAGAAATCTCCCTGTGGCCTAACATTAATCAAATCCTTTCTCTCCATATCCAAGAGTGAGTAGGATTTCTAAATGGGGGAAGAAGTAACATTGGATTCTGTGCCTATGTTATTTGCTAGGACTAGGGCCTTATAAAAAATAGTTACCCATATCACAAAGCAATTTAAAAAATCATATGGATGACTGTTTTTTTTCCTAGGAGTTCCATGTCATCTGTCTAGTAAGCATCACAGAGCCTTAGAATCAAAAGAAAACTTAGAAAAAAACAAACGACCCAGAAGTTTCTCCAGTCTTCCTCAATAATAAAGGATACTATTGCTAAAATAATTTTTTGTTTGTTTGTTTTGTTTTGTTTTGTTTTCTTTTTGCGGTACGCGGGCCTCTCACTGTTGTGGCCTCTCCTGTTGCGGAGCACAGGCTCCGGACATGCAGGCTCAGCGGCCATGGCTCATGGGCCCAGGCGCTCTGCGGCATGTGGGATCTTCCCAGACTGGGGCACGAACCCATGTGCCCTGCATCGGCAGGTGGACTCTCAACCACTGCGCCACCAGGGAAGCTCTAAAATAATATTTTTTTAATTTCAAAAATTAAATGTGTATAATTAACCTATCAGATCATAATAGGGCATATTAAATGGATTAAAAAAACTATTACTAAAGATAGTTGTAATCTTGGGAGTAACAGCAGCATCATGGCAACATAACGTGTCCCTCCTCTCCATGTCCTCCCTTAACAACTAAAATACAGCATCCATCTGCGAACAGAAGCATCTATGTGGCAGCTGTGGGATCCAACCACACGAGCCCCAGCCCCGAGAGCAGGCTCACTCACTCACCATCCAGTAAAAAGCAGAGATGTCTGGGTCTAGCTGTGGAAGCAATGGGAGCAGGTGGACCAGACCAGTCCTCTTGGCCAGGGGTGCTCACTGAGGCGGACCCCCACAGATGACAGAGACTTTGTAGCAGTCCAGGCTTCCTGAGGTGACACAGTGGAGCTCCAGTGGAGCAAAAATAAGTATGAGTTTGGATGCACTGAGAGGTAAGAGGAAACTTGCCAGCCTCGCCCTCGCCCTCACCCCCCCCCACACGTGGTACAGTGAGGGCTGAACCAGCGGTGGTGACCGCCCTTCAGGGGACAGTGAGAGTGGAGAATGGGTGTCTGCCTTCCCGGCTGTGCAGGATGCTGCTGATGGACACCAGGGAACGGAGGTGGGACCTGCAGGACTGTGGGGGCAGGGAGATGGGAGAAGAGACAGATGATGGTATCAAAGGGCAACAAAGCGGCCTGGCTCCTGCTGGCCGCACTCAGGACCCCAAGGGGAAGCCTGCCCATGGGCCACTGGGAAAACCTCAGCCAAGGACCCCCACCTGGCCCACAGGTACCCCAGTGACCTGAGAGTCGACACACAGCTCCCTCTCTGGGGATGCATTTTGTGCACAGTTCTGAGTGAGATTTGGAAGACTGGGCGTTCATGCGGTTAACAGACCAGAGAAGAAAGCACAAACTTGAACTGTGGCCGCCTCCTGGAAAACAAGAGAGAGGCTTCTAGCAGCTGCCAGGTGAGTGGTAAGGTGTAGAGAAGACATACCTGCTTGAGGCTTCTGCCAGGAGAAGAAGCTAGAGGTGTGGAACAGGGTTACACATACAAGGTCGGAGAAAGCCCTACATACGAACAGGGCCAACCTCCTGCATGAAGGCAACAGGTAAAGATTCAGGAGGTGATGCTTCTTCAAATGTGGAAACGGCGACACAAAACCTCAAGGAACATGAAGAATCAGGGATGCATGACAGCACCAAAAAAATCTCAGTGGTACTCCAGCAACTGAACTCAAAGACATGGAATTCTGTGATTTACCCGATATATAATTCAAATACCCGTTTTGAAGAAAGTCAGAGAGCTGTAAGAAAACACAGAAAGCTATTCTGCAAAGTCAGAAAAACAACACATGAACAAAATGAGAATTCAAATAAACAGACAGCAATCATAGAGAACTAAACAAAAATTCTGGAGCTGAAGAATTCAATGACTGAAATCAAACATGCAATAGAGGGCTTCAAGGGCAGAACTGAACAAATAAGAGATGGAATCAGTGAGCTAGAGAAGAGAACTTCGAGGTAACTCAGTGAAGAAAGAAGAAAAAAAATGAAAAAGAGTGAAGAAAGCCTGTGTAATCTATGGGACAGAATAAAGTGATCAAATACCAGAATCACTGGAGTTCCAGAAAAAGAACAGATGGAGAAGAGGGCAGAACATTTATTTAAAGAATTAATTGTGAGAAGTTCCCAACCTTGGGAGAGACTGGGACATCTGAGTCCATGAAGTTCATAGATCACCTCATTATCACAATTCAGAATGGCCTTTTCCAAGACACATGATAATGAAACTGTCAAAAATCAAAGATAAAGAACACTAAAAGCAGCAGCAGGAAAAACGACTGTAACCTACAAAGGAGACCCCCTTAGGCTAACAATGAGTTGCTCCACAGAAACCATACAGACCAGGAAGGAAAGCATAATATATTCAAAGTGTTGAAAGAAAAAAACTGCCAGGCCAGAATACTCTATCAGCGAAGATATTCTTCAGAAATTAGGGAGAAATAAAATTTTACCTAATAAACAAAAGTGGAGAGAGTTTATTACCATTGGACCTGCCTTAGAAGAAAAGGTGAAAGGAGCTCTTCAGCTGAAATGAAAAGATGCTAATTAGTAACTGAAAACATGTGAAAACACAGAACACACTGATAAAGGTGACACGGCTTAATTAAACTAATTTTGTAATATACTGGAATGTTAACCACGTAACTACAGTATAAGGTTAAAGGAAAAGAATATTACAAATAACTATAGTTACTATAATTTGTTAATAAGTACACAATATAAAAAGAGGTAAGCTGTAACATCAAAAACAAGATGGAAAGGGTAAAAGTGTAGAGCATTTGCATGCAGTTGAAGTTCAGTTGCTGTTAGCTTAAAACTGACTGTTTTATCTATAGCTGTTTTATGTAAGTCTTATGGAAACCAAGAAGCAAAACCTAGAGTAGATTCACAAAAGATAAAGAGATCGGAATCAGAGCGCACAAAAAATTAGAATCCACAAAAGTAGACAGAAAGAGAGGATAAAAGGAACAATGGACTACAGAACAGACAGAAAGCAATTAACAAGATGTCATTAGTAAGTCCTCATATGTCAGTTACCTAAAAAAGGACTGAATTCACCAATCAAAAGACACAGGGTGGCTGGATGGATTAAAAAACAAACCAAAACCCAAAAAACAAAAAATAAAAACAACACCCAACTGTATGATGCCTACGAGACACTCATTTCAGCGTTAAGGACACACTTAAACTCAAGGTGAAGGGGTGAAAAAAGATATTCCATGCAAGTGGAAAATGAAAGAAAGCAGGGGTACCTATACTTATGTCAGATAAAGTAGACTTTAAACCAAAAGTGGTAATAAGAGAAAATGAAGGTAATTATATAATGAAAAAGGGGTCAATTCATCAAGAAGACATAACAATCTTAAATATATATGCACCCAACATCAGAGCACCTTAGTTAATATTAAGCAATTCTGAACAGATCTGAAAGGAGAAATAGACAATAATGCAATAATATTAAGGACTTCACTACCCACTTTCAGCAATGGATAGATCAACAAGACAGAAAATCAAAAGAAAACTATACTTTAGACTAAATAGACTTAACATACATACATACAACATTCCATCCCACAGGAGGAGAATACAAATTTTTCTCAAGTGTATACAGAATGTTCTCCAGGACCGATCATAAGATAGGACACAAAACAAGCCTAAGCAAATTGAGGAAGACTGAAATGACACCAAGCATTTTTTCTAACCACAATGGTATGAAATTGGAAACAAACAAGATAAAAGCCAGAAAATATATAAACATGTAGAAACTAAACAACCCACTACTGAAAACCCGTGGGCCACAGAAAGCATTAAAGAGCCAGAAAATGTGTAAACATGTGGGAACTGAACAACCCACTACTGAACAGCCAATGGGTCAAAATGAATGAAAATGGAGAAAGAGAACACCAAAACCTATGGGATTCTGTAAAATCTTCCCACTCACCACTCACAAAATTTAACACAAAATAAAGACTTAAAGATAAGACTTGATGCCTTTAAACTCCTAGAAAAAAACAAAGGAAAAAAACCTCCTTAACATCGTTTTTGTTGATGATTTCAATAATGTGACATTCAAAGCATAAGCAACAAAAGCAAAAGGCAACAATTAGGATTATAGCACTCTTAACGCATCTGCACAGCAAAAGAAACAACTGACAAAATGTAAAGGCAAAGTACAGAATGGGAGAAAGTATCTGCAGACCATAATCTGATGAAAAGTTAAAATATCCAAAATATATAAAGAATTAAAAAAACTCAAACAGTCCCTTAAAAATGGGCAGAGGAACTGAATAGACATTTTTCCAAAGAAGACATGCAACCGGCCAACAGGTAAAGGGAAAGATGCTCAATATTACTAATCATCAGGGAAATGCAAATCAAAACCACCTCACACTCGTTAAGATGTCTGTTATCAGAAAGACGAGAGATAAATGCTGGAGAGGGTGTGGAGAAAAGGGAACCCTTGCATACTACTGGTGGTAATGTAAATTGGTGCAGCTACTGTGGGAAGCAGTAATGGAGGGTCCTCTAAGCATTAAAAATAGAAGTACCAGGGACTTCCCTGGTGGCCCAGTGGGTAAGACTCACACTCCCAATGCAGGGGGCCCGGGTTCGATCCCTGGTTGGGGAACTAGATCCCACATGCATGCCACAATGACAAGTCCGCAAAATAAATAAATGAATGAATGAATAAATAAATAAATAAAATTCACTAGCTTTTTAAAAAAAAGAAGTACCATATGATCCAGCAATTCCACTCCTGGGAATATATCCAAAGGAAGTGAAAAGAGGATCTCAAAGAGGTAACTGCGCTTCCATGTTTATGGTGGCATTATTCACGATAGCCAAGATATAGAAATAATCTGAGTATTGTCAAAGGATGAATCGATAAAGAAGATGTGAGATTATGTATGTATGTATCTATCTATCTATCTCTACAGACATATATCATTCAGCCATGAAAAAGAAGGAAATCCTGCCATTTGTGATAACATGGATGGACCCTGGCATTGTGCTAAGTGAGATGAATTAGACAAAGAAAAATGCTGTATGATATCACTTATATGTAAAATCTAACAAAGCTGAAAATCATAAAAACAGAGAATAGAATGTTGATTACCCGGGCCTGGGAGGTAAGGGAATTGGGAAGATGTGACAGGGCACAAATTTGCAACTAGAAGATGAATAAGTTCTGGAGATAATGCACAACATAGTGACTATAGCCAACAGACTGCAATATATACTTCAAAGTCTCTAAGAGACTAGATCTTAAATATTCTCACCCCAAAAAATTATATGATATGAGGTGTTAACTAATGCTATGGTGTTAATCATACTGCAAAATAAAAATGTATCAAGTCAACAAGTTTTACATCTTAAACTTACACAATGCTAGTTGTCAACTTAAAAAAGATAGTAGTAATCGTGATATAAAAACGGGATAAATGAATCAATAATCTTTTTTGAGTGAATTAAAATTCTAACTCTTAAAAAAAGTGAAATCTTGCAAAATTTCTGCTATTATGGGATATAACAATAAAATCACCAGGGTCTGAACAATTAGTATCTTCATAAAACCACTATGCATAAATTTTCCAAACGGATTTAAATCCAGAACTATAATTAAAGTTTGTGATTAAGAAGAAACAGTTTGTTTCTGATAGAGATCGGCAATCATTTCCATTTGCAATTCTAAGCAAATCTAAGTTCTATTTGCACAAAAATTCTTTTAAACTTCTCAGGTTTGTGCATAAAATAGCATACATGACTGTAATATAAACTGTGAAAGGCATGAGAATTTTCTGATTTATTTCAATGGTGAATTAGTAAAGTAAATACCTTCTTTATATTGCAGAAAAATTCTTTTAAATATGGATCAAGATTTAGGTTTTTTAGCATATGATGGGACAAGAAAATAAATTAAGCCCTTATAAAATTTATACTCACAATGTTTATTAATAGTAATAAATCCATAATACATTTAAATTCATTTGATAGACATTTGTTGTCACTGTAAATTAATAATAGTAGTATTGTATATGTTAGTATTAAATATAAAGGTATTTTTTCCCAGTTTTATTGAGATATAATTGACACATAGCACTGTATAAGTTAAAGTTATACAGCACAATAACTTCCATATATTGTGAAATGTTTACCACATATGTTAGTTAACATCCATCATCTCAAATATATACCAAAAAAAGAAAAAAATGTATTTTTCCTTGTGTTGAGAACTCCTGGAATCTACTCTGTTAACAGCTTTCAAATATACCCTACCAGTGGTGTTTATTATTAGATACAAAGTTTTTAACTGAAGTGAATGTTACATTCCATGCTATAAACATGTCCTTTCTACTACCCTGATGAGAATACCCTGATGAGAAAGCATTATTCCCACTTTGTGCAGTGGAATAAAGAGGATCCCTTCTCTGGAAAAGGTTCCTCTCCATCTGAGGCCACAGCCCCCATACACTCACGTTCACTCAAGTTCCAGCCTGCAGAGAGCTGTCGTAATACAAGAAGACGCAGGAAGAATTTTCTGCAGAGCCATTTCACTCCTGGAAGGATCCATATTTATTGCAACAGTTAGAGAGATGGCATAATGAGTCTGAATTGAGACATTTTATAAAACCATTGCTTCTGGTAAAAGAAAAAAAAACAAAAACTTCTGCAGCTTCCTAAGTATTGTTTCACTACTGAAAACAAAAAAGCAGAGAAATTAGGATCAAATGTGCCTGCAGCTGTTAGGAAGACCAGTGATGGTCTCACTTCAGAGTCTCTTTAACCGAGGATGCTGGTGTCAGTTCTTCAAAATACCTGGAGGAACTCAGAAGTGTACAAAGCAATGTGAATAACTGCCCAGAGAAAAAGGGATTAAAACAAGACTCCAGGGCTTCCCTGGCGGTCCACTAGTTATAGCTCTGCGCTTTCACCACCGGGGCTGGGTTCCATCCCTGGTTGAGGAACTAAGATCCCACAAGCCGCTTGGCGAGGCCAAAAAATAATAAAAATAAAATTAAAAATTAAAAAAAATAAAACAAGGTCCCATTTAGAGTGTACAGTGAGGAAGTTAAGGAGAATTAAAATATCTTATTTTTAATATTTCAGGTTCTTTATAAAATCTAACCATCGAGTCCCAGTTTGCTCTCCTCATGAATGTTTCCATACCCCCAGTTTGGAAAGCATATGAAACCTCTGGTGGTGTCTCTCATTAAAATCTCTAGAAAGCACACTGTCGATGCCCCTGAGATGGGGCTTGTTTAACTGACCCCTTTATGAGATTTATGGCATCAGAGTCACATCCAATTCCAGCTGATTAAGGAAGTTTCATAGAAGCAGAACCAGAAGAAAATGGAAGAATCTGAGTTGTGTCTATAAACACGGTGGGCAGCAACAAGCCTTCCAGAAGCATTTATTAAATGAAAAATGGTTTTTTCACCCTGACGCTGTATTTGACCCGCAGCCCCAGAGCCCTCCGCTGAGGCCCTTTCACACGTCTAATTGTCACAGGTGGGCACCCAAACCGGCAAAGGCGCCTTAGCCTCAGTCACTCTTGACCCATGAAACTTTGCAGGAAACTCTAAATCAATAATATATTTGTAGTAGGAGAGTGGGTTTTACTCGTGATAATCCCCTTGATCTTTAACTGCTCAAATCAGAAAGGAGAAAGAAAAGGAGACTTATAAGCCCATGACCCCTTCAGTGGTGAGCCTGACACAGATGGATGATTTATTACGGCCCAATTATTTCTTCTCCACTACAGCCAGTGACAATAAGAAGCATTTATTCTAAAACTACTTTGCTTGTGACGTTCTTTTGGTCTTCTTTTCAGAGGTAGGTTAAAGAGAAGTACAGAGTGTTTTATACCCTGAAAATTCCAAGTTTCAATTCATGAAACTCTTAGAACATAACTGAAATCCTTTAAAGACCCCAGAGAACTGTATTAGATACAGATCGGATCCTTCGTTTCTACACTTTCTGCAGTACTTATGATACACCTGTGCAGATTTTATGACTCCAATATTTTTATGCCACATTTTAAGTTTCCCCAAAATATTTGCAATTAGAAACTAAAGACCATTTTAAAAGTCAGAATTACTATGATAAAGAATACAACTGAGTTCTTGTTCACGTTTCCATGTTCAAGTTGCACCTGATGCTTCGCATCTGAATTTGTGCTCCCTTGTTCTCTTTACTTACGGAGGTCCATGGAACTGTCTTCATGCATATTTTTCTCACTGCAGAAGCATGAGTTACAAGACTGTTTCGTCCATATAGAATAGTGCTGTTGTAGGGTAAATAATGACCATTCTCACCTGATCAAGAAAACAGGGTGGACGCATGTTGGGTTTCCATTGCTCTGAAATACAGCTCACAAGAGTAACAAGTGTTTGCTCTTAAAGAGTCATGGGATATTTGAGCTGGAGGTTCTGAAGAGTGCCATTTGTTTCCTGTGGCTGCTGCAGCGAAGTGCCGCAGCCTGGGTGCCCTTAACAACGACAGAAACGGAGTGTGCTCCACAGCTGTGGAGGCCAGAAGTTCGAAGGCAGCGTATGGGCAGAGTCATACTCCCTCTGAAACCCGCGAGGACCATCTTCTCTGCTTCTCCCCGCTTCGGGTGGTTGGGACAACTCCTCATGTTCCTGGGCTGCTCCTGCAGAAATTCAACCTCTGCCTCGGCTGCTACGGCTTTCTCCCTGGTGTCTGTGCCTGTGTCACTCCCCTTCTTATAGGGACCACAGCCACATTGGATCAAGGGCCCACCCTACTTCAGTATGACCCCATCTGAACTAATTACCTCTACAATGACCCTATTACCAAATAAGGTCACCATCTGAGGTGTGCGTTCAATGCCTCCCCCCATAATTCTGAGAGTTAAGACTTCAACCAATCTTTTGGGGGACACAACTTAACAGGAATCACCAATCAAACCACTTTCTTCAAGGACAATAATTCATGTTGGAGACACAGTTCTATAGGTTAAGAATTTTTGTATATTACCTTATTTGTCCCTAATAAGGCAACATCTGAACTAAAAAGACACGAAGAGCACGTATTTTCAGTAACCACTGGATATATGTTTTTAACGTTGCTGTTAATATGGCAGAATCAATGCAACAAGTTTCTAGGAGCCCTTCTTTCTATTTCCAACAGATAGAACTCAGTAGGAAGGCTTCTCTTTAAGTCTTAGTGCCTCAGTAATAATTTAGCCATTTGAGGAGTTCTATGTCACCTAATTTTGGCCAACAGCAAAACATTTAATTGCAAAGGGGACCTCCCAAGTGTCCTCTTGCAGGCTCAAGGCTTGTGGAAGCAGATGTGTTATGACCTCCTATTGTAGATGTAGCCTCCAAATCCTAGCACAAGTGTGCAAATCACACCAGGAAGCAGTCTATTCCTAAGGAGTATTAACTGAAGAAATCATGTTACGTCACTGGTATCAGTTCTGGTCTAAGGCTTTCGGATAAAATCCTGACGCTTGAAGAGAAATGAAGCAAGCTTGGCACTTTAACATCTTTCTCCACCATGGGTAGAAGTTAAGGATGATAGACAATTTCCTCCAAAGAGGCCTTGCTAACTACAGCAGGCGGTGACCTTCTAATGTCACACTTGCTGAGTATCTGCTATGGATGAGACTGGTATCTGAAAATAAACACCTTCAAGTTTCCATTTGATTTTGAAACAACTATTAATTCCCCCAAAGAGTGTTAACCATTTGAGGGGTCATGGACCCTGGAAGGAATCTGATGAAAACAGAGACATTCCTTGTTGAAAATTGTGCATGGCACGATCATGTAAGTTGGCATAAAATTTCAGGGAGTTATTGGGCTGCCCGTTTTATACCCATTCTTCTAGGGGATGCTCCTGGAAGGATGATCACTAGACTGCATATTATGGAACCAACTACAAATCTTCAGAGGTAGGACCATTTTGGAAGTCAATGTACATCATGCACAACTGCTTCCACGGGGAACCGTGTTGAGGGAGCTGGGCTCCTTTCGAAATTAAATTCTTCCATGACAGCCCCTTTATGCTTCTGGAAATCATTTTAGGAATGGGGTGTGACAGTAACTTAGAAGGAATACCTTATTTATGCGAGCCTATGAAATTAAGTACTGAGTGGAGTAACTGATTTTTTTTTTAACCAGCGTGAAATGATCTTTTCTGCAAAAATAAATTAAGCTGACATAGTAAATGATCATTGTGATCCACATTTGCCCCACACTTCTGATTTTTTTAGTTGTTTACCATAGGGCAAAAAGGCAGAGGTTCAAAAGAAAAGGATAAGGAAGGAAGGCTATTGGCTGGATGAAAAAAAGCCTTGATTAATACAACAGCCCCGAGTCATTCATTCTATCCCACGTTTAGAAACAAACCGTCAGAAAAATTTGTAGGTCACTCATGCTTACTTCGAACTGTGGTCTCTTACAGAACCAGGCGCACTAGCTGTAATACTCCTGGGAGTCCTGACAACACAGTCTAATTTTGTTCATCGCCACCCGTCTCTCCAGCTCGGGCAGAGACTGTCATGTTAGCTTCTGTCCTACTACGCTGAGCTCAGCTTATGCCCTCTGGCCACATGCTTTAGAGAAAGATTACACTATTTGGTATATATAAGAGAGGAATCAAGATGAGAAATATGTCTTTTCATTTAAGTTTAAGAACATGTGTATAATAAAACAGGTTACGCAAACCATACAGCATTCTGCTAACCCTCATTGCTTGAGATGTCACAAAACTCAGGTACTGTTTGAGAAGGAAGGCAGGGAGGGAGGGAGGAGGGAAAGAAAACAGAGGGGAAAAGGAAGGAAAGAAAGAAAACCTTACTGAAAGTGGGAGAATTCAACTGACAGCGCAGTTTGATATATATCCACAAATTTCTGCAGAGGATTTTTGTTTCCTAATTTATAGTCTATGCAAAAGGGCATGTAAAAACACCCTTCGATTTTTTGAAAGTACATGGTATCTCTTACCTCTGCATATAAGCATATTTTAATGTTTTTCTTGTTCTGTGCCTTGGACACCTTCTTACAATCATCAAATGCAAGGTTTGGAGCCCCTTCTCTGGGCTTTCCCTGACACCATCCCACCCCTAAGCCTTAAGACAGGCTCTGTCCTTCTTGTTTCCCATCGTTCCCATGCCCGGAACATACACCCAATGCTTGACATGACCCTTATTGAAATAATGAATGGATCAGTGAATGAATATATTAATGTATGTGTGACCTTTAGTCTTAACCATAATTATGGCAGATCATGAGGAATTCACACTTTTCATCTGATCTTAATTTTCTATTTCTTCTTCCGCTAAATTCTCCTCCTCACTTCCCTGATTTTCCTTATTACCCTCAAACTTGGAAACATCTGAAATGCAAGCATCAGTCTACAATACTACAAACACTATTTGGAAAGGACAAAATACTCAAACTGTTGTCATCTCTAAAACATTTTAGACCCTACCTTAGTCATTTGCTGATATTTCCTAAGAGTAACGATTTATAAGGCCCTACACAGGTTTGAAAATCAACCTAAATCCAAGATATTCACACACTTAATTCAATAATAATTTATAAAGTGCCAAGTGTAAGCCAATGGCTATGCCAGGTGCTGAAAAAAAGATCAATGAAGCATAGTTCTCACAGTCTACTGAGAGAGACAAGAGTATAAATAAATGTAACATTTTTTTAATATAATGTGCTTTTTCAATTTTTAATGTTTTTATATGTGTTTTGTTAAAAAGGACTAAGACAATGACTATAACCATGTGATAGATGCTATATACAAAGGACCCGAGCACTGTGGGGGCAGAGGAGATACAAACACCCCGTGAGCTTCTCTGGGGGCTCACGCCCCCCAGGCGCACAGGTCACTATTTCCTTCACATCAATGTGCCAAACAACACAACTAAGAGAATTCGTATCTGACTCATTCTTGACTATACCCACGTATATTAAGTTTCTGGAGGGCAGCACTGCCTTATTTATTTTATTTTATTTATTTTTATTTTATTTTATTTTTTTCGGTACGCGGGCCTCTCACTGCTGTGGCCTCTCCCGTTGCGGAGCACAGGCTCCGGACGCAGAGGCTCAGCGGCCATGGTTCACGGGCCCAGCCGCTCCGCTGCATGTGGGATCTTCCCGGACCGGGGCACGAACTCGTGTCCCCTGCATCGGCAGGCGGACTCTCAACCACTGCGCCACCAGGGAAGCCCATCACTGACTTCTTTAAAAGAGTAGGGTAGCAATTTAGGGTCTTGCTTTAGCGGGACCTCAACTTAAATCTACAAATAAAAATAGCTGCTGTCCAGGCATATCTCAGGCATCACATCCCGGGTGTGCAGAAATGCACAGAAGGGACGGATTTTTGAGGATAGTAGTTTTTCAGTCCAGAAGAAACTTCTGCTTTCATTAAGAAACTTAACTCTGTTGTTGGCACCCCTATATCACTCTTACTTAGGTTATTCAACCACCTCTAAAAAACATGCTGTCAAATCCAGCTTCCAACTTCCTTCTCTTTATTATTTATACCAGCTTGATCATTTTAGATTACTCTTGAATGGTACATTTCTGCTATCTCTCTGTTTCTGTTCATTGGACTACTTTATCCCTGTTCATTCCTCCTTCTCTAGGTGACCTTCAGCAATGGTATTCCGTGGGCTTACTAGTATTGGGATTTATTTTTCTAAAAGAGTTGAATATGTTTCCTTTTATTTTCCTGTGTTTCAGCAGCTTTTCTAACAACAGAAATGCTTTTCTAGCTCGGATATTATGAGGCACAAGGTGCTGTGGGGGTGAATGAACATTTCTTTCGGCAAATTAGAGAGTAGTCACCTTGTGCCCCATCATTAAACCAGAGAAGAGAAACCTCTCTGAAACGAGCACTGGCTGTGCAGTCAGTCCTGTGATGCCCTTGGCTTGTCGGCTTTCATTACTTTACGGAAGATGAGAAGTTACACTGAATGGCAAGATGAGCGTGATGATACTGTGTGTGTAGATGCACACACTCCAGAAACTGAAACTGACATCTTCCTCTGCACGGACCTTGACAGACAGCATCACTGTTCACCTCTGGTCCACCCAAAGTCCACACGAACCATGACTTACCAACCACCCAGACTTCATAAGAACCATGACTTACTATCCACCCAAAGTCCACAGGAACCACGACTTACCAGCAGTTTTATTCCCAGGGCTCTACTACATAATCTATAAGACAAGCTATATTGATAAAACCAGGGCTACCTCATACAGTGGCACCAAAGGACTTTATGGGACCAAGGTGGGTGAAACTCTCTTGGGTGAAGTTAGAAGTGTATCATTAAATGAATGTATCTTCGTTTGACAACTACTCAGAGTCTAGGGAAGAATCTAAAAACATCTTGAAACTACCTGTTTGTTGCTCTGTCCTCCATTGGACTTTTGATGGCTCCCTGCCTCTTTTTCTTAATCTAATTTGTAAATCTTTTTCAATTTGTATTAAAAACTGCTTCTTTCAAGTTTCAGGGATTCTCCAGTATCCCTGAGTTTTTGATTAAAAAAAAAAAAAAGAAGCTCAATTTACTTCCTTTATAATGTTATATAATTTGATCAAACCGATTTCCAGCCATTATTTATTTCCAATAATTTTAACTTTTAATAATCAGAAAGTGTTTTATCTTTTGATTTACAAAGTATTTTATCTTTTGATTTAGATTAAATGTCCACCTCTGGTTTGCGCAAGCCCCACTAAGCCTGCCTGTGTTACGATACAAGGGCTGTAATTAGCGGTGCTAAGGCTGCACCATGGGATCCTGTAACAGTAAGACGAGAGTTTCTTGTTGGGTTTGGTCTTTAGCTTATAAAGGCTATGACTGATATTTTTAGGAAACAATTTCTAGGTCTCTTTCTGGAATAATGCTTCATATGTTATAGTCCATTATCTTAGACATTATAGTTAATGAGACAGATTTCTTTTCATTTAATATTTCACTGTCCAGAAGACCTTAGCATCGTAATTTACAGCTCAGTAGTCTAATAATATATTTTGTCATTTGGAGAATTAAACGATCTTTCAGATTGTTTCCTAATAATGCCCAAGGATTTCTGAAGGTATGGATACATTCTATTCATAACGTCAATCAGCAAGTGCCTACTGATACATCCTGTGGGAAGATCTCAACGCCAGGGGCCGCAGGCAGAGAAAAAGGCACCCTGTGCTCCCACGTGAAGGCTCACAGTAAGTTAGAGGAAACAGACCAAGAAAAGAGAGCTACAACAAAACCAGGTAAACTACATGCTCAAGGTCTGTGCCGGGTTCTCCCACATAAGGAAGGTTTCGCTGGGGAGACCTGGGAAAGCTTCACATGGGAAAGGCCATCGACATACCTGCATTTGACTAAAACACACACACACACACACACAAAACAAGAACAGAAACTCACTCATTGTCAGGACTCCGTTACACAACAAAATACATTATTGACTCTTTACGTTTCTCTAACTAGAATAGTCCAAGAGCTAGAACATCTATTTTAACAGACAGTCTTCTGGAGGTGATGGGGACAGTGTGACAAAGGACCCTGATCATCCTAAGATCCATCAGTCTATGAATGCTCACGACCTCGCCACACAGAATCAACACCTGCCGGAGGTCTGCTCGTGTTGAGTCTTATTGTAAAGTCAGCGCGTAGAGTCATTACGAGTAATCTCCATCGTATGAAGTTTTGATCCAGAGACCACGACATTCTTTTAGAGGTGTATGGAAGCAAGTTCAAGTTCTGAGTCTTGATCTGGAGAGAAAGTGAGCTTCCCTGAAGTTCCTACGCAAACCCTTTTCAACTTTCTTCTTGATAGCATTCAAACCATGTAACTTTGGAAATGTGTTTTATAATTTAATGACTATAATATAGACTGGATATTATAATAAACATCATGAAACGTTATGCTTCTACACTTCCTTTCACAATGGGACACTGAAGCTACCAGCAGCCAGGGTACCCTCAACGGCACAGTCCAGACTGAGGCTGTGCACAGAATACATCTCTTCAAAGGGAAACATTACAGACAACATTTCTGGTGTCAGGTTGAACAAAATTTGGATGATCTGCTAAACCTCATCTTTAATTTGTTATATTACTGTTGTTTTACTATTTGATCAGGATATTTGAAAAAAATCTTAATCAGGGGAAGTTATTATTTCTTGAATAGCGGGTGGTCGCTGGAGGGTTCACTATGGAACTGCCAGCCTGTGAGTCTGAACCTGAAATGGCGCTGAGGTCATTGCTTAAATACTCTGCCCTGAGACCTTCTGGCTCTACCTTGGGTTCTAACTGTCCTCTGTGTATTCACCCTGCTCATCTCCAACGCACTGTCCACCTTGTGGGCAAAGTGATCTGGAACGCAAAGCAGATCACGTCATGACCCATCTTAGACCTCCTTCCTCGGCTCTTGTTTCTTTCGAGGACAGTTCTAAGCTCCGTAGCCTGGCGTCAGCGTCCTGGATTCCTCCGTGCTCAGTCTGATCCGGGACACCTGTGTTTCCCCAGCACTACACTCTCACCGCTCACCGCTTTGCAAGGTCTTTTCTCTCCATCTGGAATGTCCTTCCACGTCGTCCTGGTAATTTTTTCGTCACTACTGAAATGTTTCTCAGATTCCTCTCCCCAGCAAAGGTGAATGTCTTCTCCTCTGTCTTCACCAACTTACCCATCTGACCCCTGTGTTGGTATTTCTAGCACTGCTATAGATTACTATCAGTTCTTTGTTTTGTTTACATACTTCATTTCTTACAGGAGTGTGGGCACCTCAAAGGTCAAGGGTCTCCTATTTTTACTTTCATTTTTGATAACTAGCATGCTGTCTGGTGCCCAGAAGACATTTTGTTAATATGTGAAGAATGAGTAAAGCCCTTAATCGATTTTCGATCTTGGACTGTGGCATTATCACTTTCCCATTCGGACACCCCCCTTTTCTGCGTCACCAGCTGCCCCTGTGGGCGTGTGATCCCCTTCCCCACATCCTAGCCGGCAGGTTACGTTAGCGACCGTTGTCCAGGAAGGAGGCTTGAAGTCTCCCACCGAATTTTAGAATCTAATCACGTAAAAGGGTAAGAAATTCAATCAAGCTGCTGCACAGTTTGTCAGGAAAATAACCTGACAACCGTGGCACGTTTTTATGAGTTTTATCTATGTTCTGGAAAATGGTCTCCTCCTGACCTAGCCATGACTGAAAAAGCAACATTGTTTCTTAAAACGTCACCAGTAAATTTAACAGAGAGATACTAAGTATTTTGTAGGAGAAATCCAAGCCAACATAAGGGAAAAAATTGTCTAGTGATAAGTTACCATTTTCCTGAACTTTATTCTTCCCAAAATATAAGCACTAATTATTTGGGAACAGCCGATATGTTCGCTATATAAAGAATCTAAGCCTGTGCAACCGCCACTAAGCATTGAGGAAACAGGAGAGAAAATCAGTTTTATCCCCCAAATACTTTTTATGAAGATCATTCCTACAAAGTTTAATTCAAAATTATTTTCCGCTTAGAGTCAAGATGAATTTCTTGGAGTATTAATATCCTATGGATCGTCTCACTTTCTGGCATCATCACAAGCTCTCTTTCTATCACAATTCAGTTAATTTATCTCCTCAGCATCCTGCGGCAGGGCCATTACGAAGTGGATGCAGGGGTGGGATGCAGTTCAGGCCAAGTTAACCTTCCTGCTCCCGGAGAGACTGACACGCGGTAATTTAATTCCTGTCACCAGACTCCACGTGGGGAGCGCTGACGTTACCTCTCATTACTGCAGCCACAAGTCATTATCTCCAAGCCGCCCCTCGTGAAATCTATACGTGACCCTCTCACACGTGCTCCATACACATGTTGACAAACAACAGCATCAAGTGTCCATGAAGAAACAGACCATGAAACAAACCTCACAGGAAGCTCATGAAGAATACATGGGAGGTTCAGAGGCTCAGTTCCAGCCAATCCCCCACTTCCTTCTTTTTCTCCTCCTTCCTCCCTTCTTTCCACAGTGTTTATTGAGTGCTTACTCTGTGCCAGGCATCGTTCTAGGTATGAGGGACTTACCAGTGCAAAAATAGACAAAGCCCATGCTCTACTGAATTCTGACTTTTCCTCACTGTACGTTACCTTCAGTCACAAAGGTGATTTATTAAATGCCTGCTCTGTTCATGATATGCAAGAGTGAGCCTCAGCTCATGTCTTAATAATAAAGTCTTCTCTCTCTGATAGGGATGTACACGCTTCACAATGGATAGATATCATAAATATAGCTTTGCTTTAAAATGATAAAAAAAAATAACATAACTTCAATACAAATTCGCAAAGAACTCGGGGTAAGGAGTTTGAGGAAATTAAGGTAAGCTGTTCTTAGGAGCTCCAGTCTTCCTAACTTCAAAATAGTGACTCAGAGACTGTCTGTGAGAGATCCACCCGTTTATGCCGCCCCCGCCTCAGCCCTGGCGCAGGAACAAGGAACTGCGTGAAGGAAACTGTCATCTCAGGCAACACCTGCCCCGCCCCATCCAGACTGTGTCCTCCTCCTGTTTGAGGAAAAAGGATAACTAAGGCCGTCAATCATCGTCCAAGAGACTGACTCTCTTAGGAAGACATCTCTCTGTTCCAAGCAGAAAGAAGACTTATTGTGAAAAAAGAAAAGCTCTCCAGCAATAATGACTGGCATTGGAATAATCACTAGGGAACTCGTGAGAGGTCCATCCCTCTCTCTTTGGGAACGAGGAGCTTCGTTCTCTATGCAACCTGGATGGTCAAGCACAGAAACCACGTGTATGAAACCAAGGCTGACTTGGTGTGGCACGGCTAGTTTGCCTTTGGACATACTTGCAACACTGTCTCAAAATTCTAGCTTCTCTGTGGATGACTGTATTGATATTTCTACTGACAGCCTTGGCTCAATCAGGTGATGGCTCTGACAGGGTAGACAGAGGTCATTAGGTCCATCGTGGTTTCCTGCTTCCCACCTGAAGCCCACTTCAAGCTCCTCTCCACATGGCCCATGGATGCAAAATCACTCCAGTAAATAAGCATCAAAGCTCCACACACCCTAAGGTCTCTCTGTATTTCCAGTTCCCTAGTGAGTTACAGAGCGTGTTGCTCTTGGTTTCTTTATTGTTGTGGACAACAATCTTGCTTTTGAGTGTATTTATATATTTGTGTGTGTGTGTGTGTGTGTGTGTGTGTCTTCTAAGGGGAAGGAAGGTGGATTCAGACAGGAGTCGTTCTAGCATCTGCTCAATCTAACTCCTGATGCAAAGTCTTGAAAGAAATTTTTAATTGTCTGAATCCCGGCAGGTTTCGAGCACCTGGGGTCAGGATGCATGTTTTCTTGGCTATTTGCAGCATGTTGCCAATAAGCATGGATATCTACTGAATGAACGAATACTTGAATATTTTTGAGTAGTCTTTCTTCCCAAAATATGAACACACAAGTAATATTCAGTCTTCTTTCCCTGACGTTTACTGACAGGAATTAAAAATGCAAGCAAGTTTAAATGATAACATACCAAGATGGAAGCAGTAAAGGATGAGAAATAACTCAAGAGAACTGAAAATACAACGTCTAAAGCAAAGTTTGATTTCTGGATTCAAAGCAACTGTCAAGTTCTTATCCCAGTAAAGCAGAAATTCTACACTTACAGGTGTCTGTAGTCACGGTTTCACATCCAAAGAGAAGATATGTCATCACCTGAGTTAATGACCTAGGCCAGAAAATCACTGCCATACCCAAACGTTAATTTAAACACACACACTATTTCAAGGAGAATTTACCAAAGAAATTATAGAAATTTACTATTAAAAAAGGAGAAAGGTTCTTATATATGATTCTGAATGGGTTGTCCTGCAAGGTAAATTCTCAAGAATTGGGACCTACAGTGCTTCAAATTCTCTGGCAGCTTTATCGCCAGGCTTTACCAAGACTGGACTGGTATTAGTTTGGGAATCTCCTCTTCCAATTAGTGAAAGTAGAGAGATGGGGAGTACATTTCCTCCATTTAATACTAACATTTCTTATAGATTTGGGGGCCAAATAATCAACAAATATTTACTTTGCAGCTACAATGTGAAAAGCTTTATGTTAATCATTATGAAGTATGTATGGCGTTGTGTAAGATATAGCTTATGGCCTCAAGAAAAGGAAACTCTGCCCTTATGGACTAACATACTAGCAACAGTGGGAGTGTCATCAGGCCCACATGGATATATGGGGACACAAGACTTCTGAAAGAGTGTTGAAAGCAAAAGTATTTTGTGACCAGAATATTTTATACCTCCATAAACCACATATTTATCCATTAATTTAGTCTGTCCCAGGTACAGAGCTACAGAGGTTCCTAAAGCAAAATTTCTGAATTTTCCAGGTGCACAACCCAATAGAAGGGAGAACCATTAACTGCATAAAGTCTACAAAATGTAGCAGGATGATAACATTTAGAATCCTGAGAGGCAGAAAAGAGAAGAGTGGTTAGGTCTGTATAGATGAGGGTCGTGTGGTCAGCAGATGTCTCATAAAGGATGAAGTATTTCAATAGTATGTGGAAACAGGACAGACATGAAACCATCCACGCATCACACTGAAGCAGACACCATCAACTGTGGAGTGTGATTGTTCCTCTGAGTCTGACACCCCAGCAGAGAGATCAGCATACTAACAAGAGCCTAAAGTGGGCCTCTGGGGAATCCCAGGTCTACACTGGGGCAAAGGGCCTGACCAAGATGCACGTCCTTACGCCTTGAGATGGGCAGGATTGAGCCGTATAATGGTGTGCTAAATACCCACTGGAGGATCGGTACCCCACGGATCTAATTTGCTAACACTCTTGCATCCTTGCACAGATGTCCACCCCTTCACCTTTTCACTCCTGCAATTACTGGGACTTTTCCAGGAGAGACTGACCTTTGCCTGTCGAGAGAGAGACACACACACACACACACACACACACACACACGCACGCACACACACACACACACATCTAGGTTAACAGACAAGAACAGTGAAGACAGCCGGACATGTTTTATGAAAAGTCTGGAGGTATATTCTCTTTCCAAAGCTTCAAAGATCACCAAACATACAAGACATACACGTGAGCCCCCAAAATGGGCTCAAATACACTGCCGTCTTCCTGGACCGTGGAAATTCTAATTCGATAGCATCTTTGAGTGATATTCCTTAATCAACATTGTGTTAGACCCACAATTTGAGGACTGAATCAGAAAACACATCAATTTTCTGTGGTGTATGGGAAATGCCACTTGTGGGATATTTAACCGTTGCACACATGGACCCCAATAACCTGCTGGAACTTTTTTTTCCATCTGCGTCAGTTTCTTATCAATAACAAGTGAAACAGACAAGTACCTTTGTCACAGAAGGTTTCATCCTCAAAATTATTATCCCGTTTCAGGTATGTTAGCCTAAAATAAAAGAAAAACAAAACTTTATTCTAATATGTATACAAACGGGAAAGGGGGGTTTCTGGAGTGATAGGCACAATTCCAGCTGGTGCCTAGGACCTACTGGGGGGATCTTGTTCTCATCCCCACCCAAGAGCTCATTCCAGGATCTGAGACATGGGAGCTCATCAGTAAATATGTGATTTTTATTGTAAAAAAAAATCACAAGGTAATTACAAATTAAAATATTACTGAGTTTATAATTGGTAAATATTAAGTTGGGTGTATTTTGTAAGAGAACAAACATTATGCATTTAATGTTATTTAACAATATACATTGGAATACGTTAATAAAATCCATCAAACTCTCAAAAGTCAATAATATATATATATCACAACATTTGAGGAGTTAAAATGATTTTTATATATTCATTTTAAAAAATCCTAATATTTTTTCTTTATGTTAATTCTTAAATATTTTAGGCTGCTATTTTTATGTAACTAGTGTGTACTGATTCTACATATGCTTACTTTTGTCCACCTCATGTCCCATTTTCTTATTCTCAATTGTTTATTGCTGCCCATACATGCTCCAAAATGTTCCACATTAATTACTTTGATTATATACTTTCTCAAAATTGGTATGCGTCCTCCACTAATTTCCATCCCTATTTATGCAAATCTAACCATCCTTAAGACACAACAGAATTCCTCCTTCACAAAGTCTTTTCTGATTCCATCATTAAAATTTGTTCTCACTTCACTAAATCCTCACCAAACTTAATTATGCTTTTTATCACTGTTCACCTCTGTGTGACGGTGGGAGGTGACGTCACATGGCTAGATTTCACTTCATAGGTTCCCATCAGCTTGTGGGATCTTGAGAAGGGTCACTGTACTGGTATCACTGCAACACTGGCACAGTGACATGTACAGAGCAGACAGCTGATGACGTATGTATGTATTTATTCCTGGCCTCATTGCAAACTATTAAAGAAATATTTCACCAAATTGTTTAACTTACTTGAACTGAGTTGAGGACAAAATTATCAGACACAATAATCTGCTCTCTGAGGGCAACTGCAATTGGCTTTACAAATGCCCTAAAATTTAAAATGTCTGTGAGTTAAATTATGTTTTAATAGGCTACTTGAGTTTCATGTTTTGATAATTTTTTCTAATTTTAAATGTACAAAAATCTATATTTTTTGTGTACAATGAATAGTTAATTTCCTCAACATAGATACAAACACAGTCATAACACATGTGCTGAAAAGCTGTAGAAAATTAAAACAACTCGAAAGCCCATACCCGTGAAACGCTATAACCACAATTCCAAAAAGCACCAACAGAAATGAAAGCATTACTTAGCTAATGCGTTTTGAACGCTACGGTAGAATACAGTCACTACAAATACATAGCAATAACTTACACCAAATTTAATCCACGAGTTTGTTAAATTTTAATCATCGACATAGTACATTTTGGTCCATGTTAGCATTTTAATGCCAGCACAGATATCAATTTCTTACAGAAATGTAAATTGTGTTGTTTTCATTTATATTTCCATAGACAAAGGCTGCTTTTTCCAGTAGCTCTTTACCAGAAGAAGTCTGGGATGCATCGAATTACATGAGGTTCTCCAGGCCCTTTACATGTGTGTCAAAATTAAGAATGTTTTATTTTAATGGGTTAGCTAGTTCTCTGATGGTAGTCTGGTTAAAATGGTAAGCAGACAGGATAAAATCGTAAGGTAAGACAAAACTTGTATATATCTATTATAAGTGAGAAACCATGGTGAGAACATTGGGATGATTAAATGTTTTAAAAAGAGCTCATCCAAACACTTATTTTTATCCAGCATCCTGAGGAGAAATCCTGTCCGGAGCTAATCATAAGGGATCACACAGTGGGCCTCTGTGTGGATCGTACTGCCGCCCAGGGCTCTTGTATGACTAAGAACACTGACCATACTTATGGGTGGAAAGAAGCCACCATGGTACTGTAAGGAGAAGACAGTCAAAACCTATATATGGTCATGGCATTGACCACAGACATCTTCACAGAGAGTAAAAGGACATTGCATCTGTGGCATATTGGATTCTGAAAGTTTCCTCTTTTGTTTTCTTAGCATATAGTTCATCTTGATTTTCGTTCAACTATTTATTCTAAAGTCTGTTGCTCAAACCGTTGATCCTGCACCTTCCTGCTCATCACCTGGACCGTCAGCCGTGCGTCTTCCAACCCCCCACATCCAACTCATCCTCCCTACCCTGCATGGCTCAGCCTCTGCTCTATCTCCAGACATTACTGCCACCAGCCCTCAGTATATTTGTGTGTGTGTGTGTGTGTGTGTGTGTGTGTGGTACAGGATGCTCCATGGTCTTTTGAAAGAGCCTTCTATGCTACTTAATTATAGTGATGTAAAGAACTGTCACACGGAATCATTATTTTAACTTAATGAAGTCTTTCTTTTAGGAAATAGCTCTATACAAATAAGGTAAGGATGTTGTAATATAAATGAGTAATACTTCATTCAAGAGAAGCCGTGTTGAAATTATTTGGATTTTTAGACGACCTCAGAAACTAGAAAGTATCTGATCTTGGAGACTTAGGCACAATCAGATATCTGTGACAGTGGAAGCAGAGGTGAGGGTGTGAAGATGCTGCAGTGCTGCTCTGGAGAGAGGAGGGGTCTCGAGCCAAGACATGCAGGAAAAGGCAGGACGCAGACCCCTAGAGTGTCCAGAGGGAACAAACACTGCCCCGCAAACTCCCCGAACTGGAGACTCTGGAAGATAACAAATGCGTGCTGTGTTAACCCACACTGTGGTGGTTTTTACAGCAGCAGTAATAAGCTAACACATCTGCGTTTGGTGGGTAAAGGCAGGCTGCTTCCCTTTAATCAAAGACTTTCTCATCAGCAAGGTGTAACTTCCTAACACTCGGCAAGACCGAGATTGACAACCAAGCCAAGCTTGTATTGTTTTGTCCCAAGAGCTGTAAGCACAAAGTGATATAATTTATTTGGTCTATGGATTAATAATATTTTGGCATTCACCATTTAAAAATGAAACAGAAACCACAATCCACTTCACCTGTGTTAGGAATTTAAATCAAATTATGAGACAAATGGGACTAACTAGTCAATTAAAACAATTGGTTAGAATATAAAAATGATTAGGCCTATATCATAAATATAATCCCCTAAGGCCAATGCAGCAATGCTCTATTCACATAGCTAATTCTATCCCATACCTGATGCAAAGGTGTCTGTTGGTCGTAACACACACAAGGACAATAAGAGTCACGACACTTGGATTTTTTTTCTATCATCATCGATACAATGAAAATGTTAGACAAGATATCTTGCTAACTTTCAAGTTTGCATTTTGGATTCTTCAATAGTGATAGCTCAAGCAATTTGGGGATAGTGGCAAAATGTTCTACATAAAAGCTGTACACCTGAAACTAACACAACATTGTAAATCAACTGTACTCCAATATAAAATAAAAATAAAAAATACATATAACATTTAAAAAGATATAAATATAAGCAATCTTACATTTTCTTCAAGGATCACAGTGTATAAAAGGTGGAGGGTACACAGGTTTGATGCACTTGATATCCAGCTGCCAAAATACTGAAATTAGAGGACAGAAATCCCCCATTTCTAACCCTATTCTAGTGACTCCGTTTTATGGGAGCTAACTCCATGTCAGACATTTCATATACGTTTTCTAAACTGTCTTTACAATTTTACCTAACGGACATATCATTAGATTTTTGTACAGACTGGAAACAATTTACCCAGAATTACAGGGAAAGGGATCAAATACAGATTTGTTTGATAGTAAAGCTCACATTTTTTTTTTATGCCCTCACTTTCTCTGCTAACTTTGTCATCAAGGAAAAAGGGACTCTTTCCTTGGGCCACCACTGTTCTTGTATAACCCATCCCAGACCAACCAACAAATCTCTCTCTACTATCATCTCTCCGGTGTGTAAAGAGTCATGTTCTGTTTGGTGGTTTCTCTCCATAGTCTGGCATACTGTCTGCTATAGTACATTTAATAATTTTGAATAAGTGAACGAATGGGTTCCTTCATTCTGTGTAAACTCCCTAAGATTTAGTTAATTTTCTGCAATATTTTAATTTCTATCAGAAACTCAGGAGAATGAGTGAAAATCAACGTTTATCTTTTAGTGACTTAAGTAAGAAAAAATAATTGGCGTTCTTACGGATACAGGCAAAATAACATTTCAGAGGTTTTGCATCCCTGGACATGATGGAAGAGGAGACAAAGGAATGAGTGACTATTGTGTTTCATCACTAAGATACTTGATTTTTCCACAATGTTTTATCCTCTGCTCTTCCTTTTGCTATTCCTTAGATCCATCCACGTAGGTGGGTCCTACAGGAGATGCATTCAGACACAGCGTACGTAATACAATCCAATATTTAGGTGACCAGCTTTAGGGTTCATATTATCACTACTAGCATGCAGGACTGGTCTTGGGTGAAATGCAAGGAAATAGTTTGTCTTTGGTTTTCCCTCTCTGCATTCTATGTCCCTTCCTGCAAGATTTTTGTCTAACCCACCTTTCATGGTGGTATTCTGCCAGAAAGTCATTTTATCTCCTTTAGCGAACCCATCAAAAGCCTAGAAAAGCCTAAAAGTCTAAAAAATGCTGAAATTGCTTCGTTTATCTGTCAGGACATTCAAACCTCTCCGAGGCCAGAAGTCAAAAAAGGGTCTGAAAGGGAAAATTATATCAGAAATAGATCACCTTGACAGGAATTGCTCCATTAAATCTCTCGCTTGCTGCAGGAAGGTCTAGGGTCTGTGAACCCCACTTAGTCCTATAGAAGCAAGAGCTAGAAAACCCAGATGGTGAGAAATCCAATCCGCTTTTTCACTGAAAATAAATCACGGCCCTTTTGATTTTACTTCCTATACACACTTATTGAAAATCACGTATGATTAATTGAGCCAGGGCATCCGTGTAAGGAAGGGGTTTTGCAAAACTCTCGCTATTGGTTGCCATGCCATCACCCTTGTTCCAGATTTAATCCACCCACTTGGACCCCACCGTATCATTACACCTCAGCATCTGTGAAGTGAGCATCAAATCAGGCCATCCGGCCAGGGCACCAGGACCGCCAAGCGAGGCCATCCTCCCCAGGTCACTGCACATGTACCCTCGGGGCTCCATGGAGCTGATGTCAACAAACACTGCTTACTGCACTTCTCACTTGTCTTATACACCACCCCCAAGACAATTTTATCATAAGTAGATTTTCAACAAAACTAATCAGTTACATGTATAACCAAATGCTTTCATTTGTTTAGCACGTCAGTAATTTCTGTGTAAGATTTGGAAAGGTCATGGGTGAAGACACTGATATCTGAGATTTTCTTTGTGGAAATATATTTCATAAAAGATTAAACATTTTAAAATGGCAACTAAACTATTCAGATTTTACTTTTTGTCAGGTTTATTTCAAGTTGCAATTATTCAGTAATTTTATTTTTTCCAATAAACTGATTCTGAAAAATTTAAATCTTATACTTTAAATATCTTAGACCTGTAGTAATTTTTTTCTTTATAACAGATAATAATGTGTTTTTCTATCTCTATCTTCTGTGATAAGATTAATTAGATTTATTTTGTTTTAAAATTTTATTTTTCCATCACTTAAGCTTTTGTTTTCGTGATTTACTTTATTGTATGTTTACTTTTTAATCAATTATGCCTTTTTTGTTAATACTTTCTTTTTTGGGGGGAGATTGATATGCCATTTTTTCTATGTGCTTGAAATATGAGAATACATCATTGGCATCTATTTTTTCCCCAATATGTATGACAAATTTCCCTTTGAGTATATTTTGCTGAATTCCAGATGTTTTGCTTGCTTTCATTTATTATTTAAATGAAAATATAATGTATATTTTCTTTTGTATTTCTTTCCTTTAACCTCTATATTAGTTACAAGTGTTTTAATTAATTTCCAGGCAGTTATGGGCTATCTAGTTATTGTTATTTAATTACTTTCTAGCTTAATTTCAGTGAAGTCAGTATACATATCCTGAATAATTCAAATCCTTTTAAAAATCGTCCAGGCTTTCTTTGATAATCACTTTCGATAAATGTTTTCTGTGCATTTGAAAGAATGTGAATTCTGTCATCATCAGGTAGTATTCTTTATCATCTATATATGCTATGACCTATTATGTATCTATTAGGTCAAGTTTGTTAATTATGCTGTTCAGATTTTCTAAATGCTTACAGAACATTCTTTCTGCTTCTTATTTATCAGCAATTTAGACAGACACAGTGCCTCTCACCATATTTGTAGATTTTCTATTTCTCTTTTTTTGGGTTTTTTTTTTTTTTTTTTTTTGCGGTATGCGGGCCTCTCACTGTTGTGGCCTCTCCCATTGCGGAGCACAGGCTCCAGACGCGCAGGCCCAGCAGCCATGGCTCACGGGCCCAGCTGCTCCGCGGCGTGTGGGATCTTCCCGGACCGGGGCATGAACCCGTGTCCCCTGCATCGGCAGGCGGGCTCTCAACCACTGCGCCACCAGGGAAGCCCTATTTCTCTTTTTAATTGTGACTACTTTTGCTTATAGTATTTTGAAATGAAGTTATTTGGTACATACAGATTTAGAAATAAGAGAGTGTCCCAGTATTTTGACACTTTTATTCTTATGACACATCCCTCTTTATCTCTAGTAAGGCTTATTCCCTGAAAGACAATATTGTCTGATGCCTGTAGAGCTATACCAGATTTCCTCTGGCTAGTGTTTTCAGGGAATGTCAATTTTAAAAAAACTTCTGCTTTTAATCATTCTGTGCCCCTCATTTTATCTTATAGTTCTGCCTGAAGAAGCCTCTTGGATATTTCCTGTGTTGTTGTATTTGTGATGTACTCTGTAGTCACTGTACGTCTGATAACGTCATGACATCTTCATATTTGGAGGAAGTTTTCACTGGGTTTAAAGCTCTAGGTGGACAGTTTTTGTTTGTTCATTTGTTCTGTTTTGGGCGCTTTGGCATATCCATTTCATTTCCTTCCAGCTTGCATTGGTCAGTCTCACTGTATCTCCATTCAAGGTAATGCTTTTTGTTCTTGAGCTGCTGGGAATCATTTTTCTTCAAATCTGCTCTCTTTGTCCCTAGTTTGTACAGCTCAAAGATGATAGACGTAACTTGGTTTTCTTCATATTTATCCTTTTTGGATTTCACTTAGATATTTAAACCAATAGCAACATCTTAGATAATTTTTGTAAAATTATCAGCCATAGCTCTTCAAGTTTTCCTTTTGGCATAATCTCTACTCTCTTTATGAAATTCCAGTTGTACATGTAATCTGACTATGTTACACATGTCTCTTATGCCCTTTCCATTATTTTTTTTTCTTTCCTACTTTTCTGCTTCATTTTGAGTAATTTCTATTGAACTGCATTCTACTTGACCATTCTTTTTACTGTACAAATTTCTGTGGAGCCTGCCAATTGAGGGATTAGTTTCTATTTCATCTTTCAGTTCTAGAATATATATTTCATTATTTTAGAAGTCTGATTTTCAGTTTTAATTGTTCCTATTATGCTCTATTCTCTTAAACATATTAACCCTGGTTATTTAAAGTCCTCGTCTGTTCTAACATCTGAATCACATCAGGTGTTCTTTTATTCTCTGGGTTTTTTCCCTCTTAGTTACTTATCATTTGTCTTCATCTGTGAAAATACCAAATACTATTTGATTTAATACTGAACATCCTTAATACAAAGTTGTAGAAGCTTCAGATAATGTTACCCTGCATCGGGTAATAAGCACCCCTTCCTCTGCAGCCAGAAATGGCTGGCCACCTTTATCCAATCTGCCAACAGGCTGATCTGAATTGAGACTCAATTGCTGTTTTTGAAAATTTAATCTACTCCCTATTTGCCCCAGATCCTATAGCCCAACAGGACTTTCAATTGAGAGTCAGGAGATTCTTTTTCTTTGTTTGTTTTTCCTACCAATAAAAACATGGGGGAATTGTACTCTGCTTTTCAATTTTGCTGTTTCGTTTTTACGCGTGTAGCTTCATGTTTGGCAGTTGTCTTCAAGGAAGACTATCTGTGTGCTTAGGTCTCTCAACTATTCAACTGTCCAAGTTTGTAAGTCGGGCCCTGACCAACCACCAGTTCTCTGATTGCTCTGTCCCCAGTGATAACCTTCTGCCAGGGCCACACCTGATCCCTCAGACACCAGCTCATATTAACGTTCAGTCAATGTTCCAGGTACAAAGCGTATCCTCAGGTTCCCTCTCAAAGTGTCTACAATTACTAGCATCTTAATCCCCTTAGAACGTCTTCCTCCTGCACATATCTCTTTACCCCTTAATGCATGATTTTATAACTTATTTGAGTTCTCTAGCTTTTCTCACTTGCATTATTGAATTGCTATAGAATTATCCAAATCTACCATTTTTTTTAGCAACAGGCCTTCTCTTACGTATATATCATATGGAATTCAAAGCATAATTTCTCAAGTTAGTAAGGATCAACTAAATCATTGTCATTCTCAGAAACTGCATGCAGAAAATAGCAAACACTATTTCTTGAAAAATATGTAAAATAACATTTTAAAAACAGAGATTAGCCCACAGATTATATCATCTATATGACACACCTCAATTAATCAGACAAAAAAGCAAAAAATTGTAAGAAAATGAGATGTATTAGGCTCACTGTTGTGATAAATACTATGATAATGGAATTTGTTGCTCCCAGAGAAACTGATCAACAGAGCCACGGTGTAGACATGCCGACACACATAGGACCACGTTGTGCCTTCTTAATGTTGTAACTACACTCACAGACTGTAGCTCTTACCTAACACTCTACACGACAGAAGCAGCTATGGAGCTTTTACACTAGTGATCTCTAATTTTGTTGCAGTATGCATATCACATCCCTGAAAACGTCTCTGTGCAACACCAATATATGCACACCAATTCATTTATATAATTTGAATAAACAACTGAGGATTTGAGTAACATTTTCAAATACTGTGTGTGTGTGCATTTAAAATATGAATCAAAAAAGAGATTTTAAAAGTATGAGATGGAATAATTAAAATTAGATGCTGTATTTTCTTCTCAAATCCTAACCAGTTAACTTGTACATAAACTGTGCTCTGTATGCCCATCTTTCTGACCACTGATATGAAAATGCATGTGCCTGCCTACGGTCACCTGGTCTATGACAAAGGAGGCAAGAATATACAATGGAGAAAAGACAGCCTCTTCAGTAAGTGGTGCTGGGAAAACTGGACAGCTACAGGTAAAAGAATGAAATTAGAACACTCCCTAACACCATACACAAAAATAAACTCAAAATGCATTAAATACCTAAATATAAGGCCAGACACTATAAAACTCCTAGAGGAAAACACAGGCAGAACACCCTTTGACATGAAGAACCTAGGGGTAAGACGGGAATAAAGACACAGACCTACTAGAGAATGGACTTGAGGACATGGGGAGGGGGAAGGGTAAGCTGGGACAAAGTGAGAGAGTGGTATTGTACATATGGACATATATACACTACCAAATGTAAAATAGCTAGCTAGTGGGAAGCAGCCGCATAGCACAGGGAGATCAGTTCGGCGCTTTGTGACCAGCTAGAAGGGGGGGACAGGGAAGGTGGGAGGGAGGGAGACACAAGAGGGAAGAGATATGGGGATATATGTATATGTCTAACTGATTCACTTTGTTATAAAGCAGACACTAACACACCATTGTAAAGCAATTATACTCCAATAAAAATGTTAAAAAAAATAAAAAATAAATCATAGCAAGATCTTTTTTGATCCACCTCCTAGAGTAATGAAAATAAAAACAAAAATAAACAATGAGGCCTAAAATTAAACTTAAAACTTTTACACAGCAAAGGAAACCATAAACAAAGTGAAAAGACAACCCACAGAATGGGAGAAAATATTTGCAAATGAAGCAACCGACAACGGGTTAATCTCCAAAATATACAAACAGCTGATGCAGCTCTACATCAAAAGAAAAAAACAAACAACCCAATCAAAAAATGTGGAGAAGATCTAAATAGACAATTTTCCAAAGAAGACATACAGATGGCCAAAAAGCACATGAAAAGATGCTCAACATCACTATCAGAGAAATGCAGATCAAAACTACGATGAGGTATCACCTCGCACTGGTCAGAATGGGCATCATCAAAAAGTCCAAAACAATAAATGCTGGAGAGGGTGTGGAGAAAAGGGAACCCTCCTACACTGTTGGTGGGAATGTAAATTGATACAAACACTATGGAGAACAGTATGGAAGTTCCTTTAAAAAGTAAATATAGAACTACGATATGATCCACCAATCCCACTCCTGGGCATATATCTGGAGAAAACCATAATCCTCAAAGACACATGCACCCCAATGTTCACTGCAGCTCTATTCACAATAGCCAGGTCATGGAAGCAACCTAAGTGTCCATCAACAGATGAATGGATAAAGAAGATGTGGCACATATATACCATGGAATATCATTCATCCATAGAAAAGAATGAAATAATGCTATATGCAGCAACATGGATGGACCTAGAAATTGTCATACTGAGTGAAGTTAAGTCAGACAAAGACAAGTATCATATGATATCACTCACATGTGGAATCTAATTTAAAAATCATACAAATGAACTTACTTACAAAACAGAAACAGACTTACAGATACCGAAAACAAACTTACCAAAGGGGAAACGTGGAGCGCGGGGAGGGATAAATCAAGAGCTTGGAATGAACACACACACAGTACTATATATAAGACATAACCAACAGTGACCTACTGTATAGTACAGGGAACTCTACTCAATATTCTGTGATAACCTATATGAGAAAAGAATCTAAAAAAGAATGAGTATATGTATAACGGAATCACTTTGCTGTACACCTGAAACTAAAACAATATTGTAAATCAACTATACTCCAATAAAATTTTTAAAAATTTAAAAAGCATGTGCCCAAACCCTGCTTTAATCAGTTTAAAGTGACCCATCAGCTCCTGTAATTTTAAAAGCTCAGCAAGTGGGTCTAAATCTTATTTCAGGTTGAGAGTCACCATTCCAATTGTTTATCAGTATTTCTTTTGTCTGATAATTCAGGAGATAACTTTAGCACTGTTGAAGAGTTAACAGCATAGGCAATATTCTTCCACTCTGCTTTAGTAAATATAATCTACGCTTCCCCTTGAGTAATCCAAAAAGCCAGATTTAAAATATCTCTATTAGACAGCTTGGCACTCCACGTGGTTGTGACACAGCAGGCAGGGAAACGTACAAATAAAGACCCCTTTCCCCCCGTAAAGAATATGAAAAGAAATGCAAAAGGATACATCCACTTAATCCTATAACTTCTTTTTTTTAATCCTATAACTTTTTTGAAAAGCCATGTAACTATATACAAAATTTTCCACTGTGTCTTAACTTTGGTTATCTTTACATAGTGGGAATTTTGTTGTTGTTTCCTTACCTATATTACATGTGTTATAAGAAAACTATTCACAAGACACAGAGGTAACAAGATGTAAAATGAAGCTGGGCCACCTCTATGCATCACTCCATGGTGACTGCATCAGTGTGCCCTCTCTCAACTGTAAAATATCTGTTGTGAATGACAAGTAAGATCAAGTGAGGTTGCATCAAGGTGTTCTAACACCGTCTCCTCCATAAAAAAATAAAGAAGTGCATAGTTTCTCCTTTTACAGGTGCATTTTTCCACGTTGAAGCAAGCACCTTATTCAGTCCTAGTAATCACAGTGACTATGAGTCAAATCCTTATTAATTGCTGTGGTGTCAATTGTGGATTCTATTACAAGAACATATTTTCTATGCTAGAACATTTCTGATGCTAAATAGTAGGCATGTAGTATGATCTTTTATTTTTTTAAATTCTGTAATTACTTGTAAATTATCCAGTATTCAAATCCATATTATATGTATTTCATATAAAAATAAAGATATAAATATATACAAAACACAATGGCCAAGTATGACTAAGTGTAGTTAGGGACTTCTACTTTTATTTTCAAAGCTAACTTTTAAGAAAGATTCTTATTATTTTTTTAATGGTTTGAATCAAAAGAGGAAAAATCTGTTAAATTTCCTTTCATATATTACTTTAAATGGCAAAAGAAACGACAGGAAATGTATTGTTTGTAACTTTCTAGGGATTTTAGTGCAACTAAATGAGTTACCGAAACTACACGTGCTGGGTTTCCCTGGTGGCGCAGTGGTTAAGAGTCCGCCTGCCGATGCAGGGGACACGGGTTCGTACCCCGGTCCGAGAAGATCCCACATGCCGCGGAGCAGCTGGGCCCGTGAAGCTAGGCCCGTGAGCCATGGCCGCTGAGCCTGCGCGTCCGGAGCTTCTGCTCCGCAGCAGGAGAGGCCACGGCAGTGAGAGGCCCTCATACCGCAAAACAACAACAACAACAACAAAAAAAAACTACGCATGTTATATCCCACACATGTGCTACTTTATTGTGCATGCATTTTAAACAATATATTTTATAGTTAAAATAGAAATAATGTTTTTTTCTTATTATGATAGTTTTTATTCCCCAGGTAACTTTTTTTCCCAAATATTTCTTCAAAGGCACATTTAACTTACGTCTGAGTGCTGTCAGTATCATGGCAACGTGAGACATTCTTTCAGCCTCTCCCCTTCAATCTACAACCAGCGACACACCCACCACTCAGCAAAGGTTCCCCTGCCCAACACACCAAGATGCAGGAGAATCCAACACACCGTGCATCTCAAGGTGGGTGGGCTGGAACCCATGGAGGATGCAGACTGGGGGAACGGTGGCGGCAGGGCCCCATGTCCTGTCCCCTGGCAGTGGTGGCTGACCCTGCAGCCCCAGCAAACCGTGTGCAGTAGGGGAGGTGGTGCACACGACCCCAGCCTCTTGTGCCTGCCACACTCATGGCCACAGAGAACCGGGCACCAGTGACAGCAGGGCCCATGGCCCTGCCCCTCCAGTTGTGAAGGCAGTAGACTCAGCCCCCCGCCTGCCACATGGGGTACCCACTAACGCAACAACCCTGGAGATGGCACAGGAGCCATGACCTTGGCTTCCTTCCCCTGCCATCCCACAACAGCAGTGCCCACAAGCCCATCACCAGGGATGCAGTGCAGGGGCCCACCTTCCCTGTGGCCCAGGCAGTGATGCTGGTGACAGCAGTGACCTCAAAGCCACAGGCAGTGACAACAAGGGCGTACAAGTGGCACCTCTAGCAAATGGGGGAACGGGAAATGGCTGCTTCTCAGCTATAACCAGTCAGCTCAGGTGAGAGGAAGCGAAACGTGCGTGCTATAGCACCACCTATTGTAAAACAAAAAGCCTTTAGTCAGAATCAGGTAAAAACGCTTTACCTGAAGGACAGAGGTGTTGGCTACTCCGAATGCACTGGCAGAGGGAGAGCACATCAAGCACCATGAAGAACCACAGTGACGCTGGATCACGGAAAGAAAAGGACAATTCTCCAGAAACCAAACCTAAGTCACAGGATTCTGTGATCTAACAGAGAATCCAAAATTGTTGTCATGAAGAAACTCAACGACAGTTTTTTTCTACTTTCCAGCTTCTTTGCTTCTATGTTCTACTCTCTAAGAAATTCCCTTATCCTTATGTTCCAAATCTTTTCTAGAAAGTCTTACTTTTGATATATTTTAGAATTTCAAGGCACCTTTTTTTTCTCGATATGTATCACACTGTCATTGTTGCAATATATTCTTTTTCTCTGGTGATATTAATGCTTAAATTTTTTTTCTTCTTTCTTGAATCTCTGTTTACTTCATACATATTGGTTTTTTTTCCTTACTTTAGTTTATTTCATGTTAAAGCCTTCTCCCCACCTCCCAGACACCCAGTATTACCTGTTTATTTGTTCATATTCACCAGTGGTTAATTACAAAAAAAAAAAAATCACAAATATGAATTGTTGAATATGATATGCTAAAATAAAGAGAAGAAAATGAACAAAAAAAGAAAAAGGTAGAGATGAAGAGACACTGGAAAATTACTTGTGATGCAACATGACTTCTAACCACAATGTCCCAAACCATGAAGTATATGTACAAATTATAAATTCTGACTATGAAAACTGGGAAAAACAATGGTTACTTCCAGATTACTTGAACAATACAGATACAGAAGCATATATATGAGGAGACATGCAAGGAGTCAATGAAAATTTGAAAAAATAAATTGACAATAAAATCTCTAATAAATAGAATCTCTTGGAAAACAAGTCTGGTTTTAGAATATCACAGTTTCATAGTCAATAAAATTAGAATTTGAACTAAGTATAAACAAATTTCCAGAAGACAAGGGGTCCTAAACTAGTATCTAGATGATATTCAAATGGAGTAATCATTCTTCACCACAACAGTAATAAGAATCAATTTGTTTTCATCAGCTTATACAATAGTCATTATGGAAGAAATACTACTGGTTTCTTTTCACATTTTATGTCAATACTGAAATGACAGACTTTTCATCCTAATCCATCTGCAATTGTTAATGGAACAGTTTCCATTTAGTTTTTATCTCACTGCATTGCAAGCTTTTCTTTATTGTTTTTAAATGGACAGAGTAAAGCTTATTTTTAAAAAGTAATCAATCTGGCATGGCCATAAGAATATTAAAATATTTTTCTTCCTAATAGAAAATTATAAGCTTTGGAAGGCAACATGGAGTCCAGAAATTAATGTACAGAGAATCTTTTAGATAATAAACATCAGATCTTTTACAATGGAAAAACCACTTTAATACATAGCTGTGTACATACGTGTGTTTGTGTGTATGCATTTAAATTTCTGTAAAAAGTTTAATAAGTATTCTAATGCATAATTCACTGACAGTAAATTTTCAAGCATTTAGCCATATTTCTGAAAGCATTTCTTGCAGTCTTAAAACGTACACAATGAAGAGCTTATTTCAATAATATGTATACATGTTTTCTATGTTAAATAATTAAAGTACAAAGATATTTTTCAAATTTATGAGGATTCATTTAATATGATTATATTAATGGTGTCTTGTATATGTAAGTTGTACAAACTGAACTCCCAATTCAAACTTAATCCCATTTGAACAAAATCCCAAACCACATGGTGCAGAAAAATGTCTAAATTTGAATCCCATAATTTAAGAAGGCATTGACAAAATAAATGGGATTGATCGAAGCCCCACAACTGATTATGTTTATATTTAGACCTACTTCATGTAGACCAAGATCAAGATGTTGTTTGACAGACTGGGTCAAAGAATGAGTTTTCATGGGGAGGGGGGCAGTTGATGTTTATTTTCTGTAAAGACTACATTAGAAAAAAACAGTATGACACACGAGGTTTCTGACGGGTCCTACTGCTATAGCATGGAGAACTATATTCAATATCCTGGGATAAACCATAATGGAAAAGAATACAAAAAAGAACGCATAACTGAATCACTTTGCTATACAGCAGAAATTAACACAACACTGTAAATCAACTATACTTCAATAAAATAAGAAATAACAGAGAATTTTCTGAAGTTTCAGTGTTACTAAATATCACAGTAGATGCTACTGAGGCTGTGAACTGTTTTCAGACGCCAGACTGGCCTCCATCTACCATCCACGTGGAATAATTCATGCAGCTTTAGTGAGGCAGCTCTGACATCATGATATGATGATATATGACATAGTTAGGGATTCTTCCCATATCCTGTTTTTGTTAATAAAGTAGATTCAAATTTTATTTTATTTTTATTTTTTAACATCTTTATTGGAGTATAATTGCTTTACAATGGTGTGTTAGTTTCTGCTTTATAACAAAGTGAATCCATTTATACATATGTCCCCATATCTCTTCCCTCTTGCATCTCCCTCCCTCCCACTCTCCCTATCCCACCCCTCTAGGTGGTCACAAAGCACCGAGCTGATCTCCCTGTGCTATGCAGCTGCTTCCCACTAGCTATCTATTTTACGTTTGGTAGTGTATATATGTCCATGCCACTCTCTCACTTTGTCCCAGCTTACCCTTCCCTCTCCCCATATGCTCAAGTCCATTCTCTAGTAGGTCTGCATCTTTATTCAAATTTTATTTTTATCGTGAAGAAATTAAAGAGATTTATAGACTCACCTAACTCAGTCTCCTGCAACAATATACTTGCTCTCTTTATTATGGAATAAGTTAAAAAGAAGGTATAATTTGGAAAAATTTTACCTTCTATAAAATAAAAAGAAGTGACAGTAGATGGTGATTTGAATTCAAATGAATAAATAAGGAGAACCAGTAAAGGAACTTATATGGTAAAATCAAAAGGTAGAGACTAGCATAAGGGAAAAAAAAAGACCTAACTATATTCTACTTACATAAATAAAGAGAATAAGAAATAAGAATAAGAGAATAAGAATAAGAATAAATAAGAATAAATAAGAATAAGAAATAAAGAGACACTTTATTTCAAAAATAAAAATGGATTGAAATTATAATCACAGAAAAAGTTACACCTTGCAGACAGTAACCAAAAGAGAACTGAAGCATCTATGCTATTATTGAAATAGACCTCAAGGCAAAAATTAGAGTGAAAGGACATTTTATAATAACCAAGAAAACATAAAATTTATAAAAGTATATGTGCCTAACATGAGAGACCTTACAGCTTTAGAACACTTTCCTCAACAAAGCGGAATACATGTTCTTTTCTAGTGCACTTGAAACTTTGTCCGGGATAGGTACATGTTAAGAGATACAACAAGTCTCAATAAGTTCCAAAGGACTGAAGTAATATAAATTATGTTCTCCTACCATAATGGGCTGAAAAGAGAAATCAGTAACAGAAGAAAATTTTGGAAATTCATAAGTATGTGAAAATTAAATAACACACTCTGAAATAAAATAGGGTAAAGAAAAAATTAAGAGGAATTTGAAAATACTTTAAGATAAATTAAAATGAAAACATAACAGACCAAAATTTATGAGATGGAGCTAAAGCAATGTTTACATGGAATTTTATAGCTACAATCACTTATAGTAGAAAGAAAAAGATGTCCAAAAAATCAAATTTTCAGCTAAAGAACTGGAAAAAGAATGGCACACTAAACACAACACAAGCAGAAGGAAGGAAATAATAAAAAACAGAAATATATGAAATATAGAAGAACATAGATATTGACAAAAACTAAGTTGGTTCTTTGAAAAATCAACACAATTGGCAAACTATTAGACAAATAAAGAAAAAAGAGAGAAGACTGAAATTATTATAATCAGAAATGAAAGAGGGAACATTACTACCAACCTTATAAAAAGGGTTGTAAGAAAATACTATCAACAATTGTATGTGAGTATATTAGATAACTTTGATGAAATAAACAAATCCCTAGAAAAACACAAACTACCAATATGGATTCAAGAAAAAATAGAAAATTCCAATGGGCCTTTAACATGGAAAGAGCTGTAATTTGTAATCAAGTAATTATCCAGGACCATATGGCTTCACTGGTGAGAGTTCCACCAAGGATTTAAAGAAGCTAATCCATTTCAATTTCTTTTTAAAAAATCAAAAGGAATTCACACTTCTCAAACTTGTTCTTGGAGCCCAGTATTTTCCTGATGTCAAAACCAGAGAATGACAGCACAAGAAATGAAAGCTACAAATCAATATCCTTTATGAATATTGATACAACAGTTCTCAAGAAAATACTCCCAAACCCAACTGACAAACATTTAAAGATGATTAACTAGCATATCTAATCAGGACTTATCCAGGAATGCAAAATTGGTTCAATTGGTAAAGTTGATCAATCCAATATACCATATTAATAGAATAAAAGACATAAAGCACATGGTAATCTTAACACATCCAGAAAAAAAATTTTTTTGACAAAATCCACCTTCCTTTTACGATGAAACAACTCAAGCTAGAAACAGAAAGGAACTTCCTAAACTTTAAAAAGCCTGTCTATAAAAAAACTCACAGTTAAAATCTATTTAATTATGGGAAGAGTTGAAGACTAAAAGCTTTTGCTTTGAGATCATAAGTAAGACAAAGGTATACACTCTTGACAATGACCACTACATGACAGAGAAGGGCATAAAAGGCATCCAGACTGGAAAGTGAGAAGTAAAACTATCTTTATTTGCAATGAAATGAACTTTTATAGAGAAAATCCCCAGGAACCCACCAAAGAAAATCCTATAAAAATTAATGAAAAGTTAGGCAAGGTATGGGATACAAAATCAATGGAAAAAAATTAATTTTGTTTCTTTTATACTAATCAATCTGAAAATGAAATTTAAAAAATTATAATAGGATCAAAAAGAGTAAAATACTTAGGAATAAAGTTAAAAGAAGTACAGGACTTCTGCCCTGGAATCTACAAAATATTACTGAAATTAATTAAAACGTGACCTAAGTAAGTGGAATTATTTTCATTTTCCTGGATGAGAAGACTTAATATTGTTAAGATAATAATACTTCCCCAAACTGATCTACAGATTCTATGCAATCCCTATCAGATTTCTAAGTTTCCTTTGGGTATAAACTGAAAAGTGAATCCTACAATTTATATGGAAATCCAATTTATATGGAAATAACAAAGTTATTTACTCCCAGAACAATACTGGAGAACTCACATTCCCAACTTCAAGACTTACTACAAAGTTACAGCAATCGAAGCTATACGGTGTGGTACTGGCAGAAAGAAAGAAATAGAGATCAATGGAATTTAGCGTCCAAAAATAAACTCTAACATTCATGGTCAATTTTATGATAGTAAGATTCTTGATGCATGTGTCAAGCCATTCAATGGGGATAGACCGACATCAACAGATAGTACTGAGCACTAGATAGTCACATGGAAAAAAAGGTAAAAAAAAAAAAAAAAAAAAAAAAGGTAATGAATAAACATTTCTCCAGTGAGGATATACAAATTACCAACAGGCAGATGAAAAGATGCTCAGCATCACTAATCATTAGGAAAATGCAAGTCAAAACCACAATGAGATATCACTTCACACCCTCTTGGGTGGTTAAAGTTTTTTAAATGATAGACCATAGTAAATGGGGCAAGGATGTGGAGAAGCTGGAACTGCCGTATATTTCGAGTGGGAATGTAAATGTCGTAGCTACTTTGGAAAATTCCTCAAAAAGTCAAACATACAGTTGCCATGTAACTGGCAATTGCACTCTTTTTTTTTTTTTTTGCGGTACGCGGGCCTCTCACTGTTGTGGCCTCTCCCGTTGCGGAGCACAGACTCCGGACGCGCAGGCTCAGCAGCCATGGCTCACGGGCCCAGTTGCTCCGCGGCATGTGGGATCTTCCTGGACGGGGGAACGAACCCGCGTCCCCTGCATCGGCAGGCGTACTCTCAATCACTGCGCCACCAGGGAAGCCCGGCAATTGCACTCTTAGTGTATACCAAAAGGAAATGAAACCGTATTTCCATGCAAAGTCTTGTAAATTAATATTGAGAGCATGACTCATAATATCATCAAAGTGGAAACAGCCCAAATATCCATCAGTTGATGTTTACTATAGATAAAAATAACATTGCATAGCCATTTGATGGACTGTAATTCAGTCATAAAAAAAAATGATACAGGCTACAATACGAATGAACCTGGAAAGTATTTTGCTCAGTGAAAGAAGCCTGACATAGAAGGTTACATATTGTATAATTCCATTTATATAAAGTGTCCAGAAGAGACAAAACCATAGACACAGGAAGCAGATTAGTTGTTAGGAGTTTGGGGGTGGAGAGGAAATTGAGAAGGGAATGCTGATGTCAGGGGCTCCTTCCTTCCTTCTCCACCTGCTCCCTTCACCTCCTTCATCCCTCCCACAAACACTCATCTAGGACCAGAACGTCCCAGGCACTCACTGTGCAAGGTGCTGAACACAATGGTGAGCAGGACATGGTCTCCAGGTCTGAGAGCTGATTCTAATAAAGGAGGAATTTCTCTTAACCCTGACCTTGGATATTAATTATTAGATTTGAATCCGTTGAATATTCAACTGCATAATCTCACTCTACTTCTTATACCAGCAATTTAACGGTACTAAGTCATGTGCACCCTCCACAGAAAGGGTTTGCCAAGAGACCTTTGAGCTGCTAGACTCCACCTTTCTTTACACAGCCCTCCATTCAAAATAACTGGACATTTCATATGATTCAGGCACTGGGCTGGGCTTTGGGGGAAGGATGGTGTCAAAGCATGTGCAAAGTACAGGAGACAGAGAAGAGAAATACTACAGAGAAGTGTGGTTTGCACACAATTCTCTCACCACAAAGGAGAACATGCAATACTGCAAGAAACATATTGATGAACTGCCCTTCAAGAGTCAAACTTCACCTTAATAGCTGAATACCACTGTCCTATTACCCGATGTCTGTATTACCACTGGGAAAGATTAGAATTTGTACAACTATTCACTTCCAGATATAACAAACTCATATTTCTGCAAATCAAAGTGAATAGCAATGTAATTCAGAATAGAAGTGGCAATATCTAAACGGTTATTAAGTGTATTTAAACAGAATAAGAGTAAAGTGGTGATGAGAATGACATTCGGAGAAATAAAATGAAAATTATTGTTTTTTGGTATTTTCAGTATTTTAGAGAATTTATCACATGTGTTCCTTAAAAAGCTAATTATGAACTGCAGCAGTCATCACATTATCTAGGAACATAAATTAGTAAAAGAACAAAGTTATTTACTCCCAAGCACTATTTTCCAATTTATAAGTATATAACAAGTTTCTGTCCTTTCCCATGTGAAGAAATTGCTTATAGTCCTAAACAATCTCTTTCCTGGAAGAGATTTTAATTAAGACTAGAGCAATTTTATTAAGACAATTATGATCACGTGATTATTTTTATAAATGGTTAAGAATGAATATAAATGACATTTCCTGAAGAGTTTGGATAATGAGAAAATAAGTAAAGTTCTAAAGATTTCTATAATCCAACAACCGATTCCATTAAAGAGAATTTTTAAAATTATAAGGAGCCAAAATAACCCATCATTAAAAAACTACAGTATTTTATAGAATTACATACTACAGTGAAAAACCTATAAGAAATGATTTTATAGCAACTGTAGGAAATTTATAATCACCATCTAAATGTGGATATTATATATAACTTCAATTTAATATTACCAAATTTGTTTTTATGTATTTCTGGAACTTTTAAAAGAGAACTTCAAAGAAAAAAAAAAGGTAATTTTTCCCTAGTGTTCACATAAATGAAATCCAGTTAGCAAGCAGTATTTCTCTTTATTGCTTTCTCTCTCACTCAATTTATACTTGAAATTTCTCTCTTGTTGACCTAAACTATATCTTGCAACCTACTGTTAATATCTTAAACTGAACTTAGAAGATATATCTAGATATAGCTATTTTCATTTCCTAGGTCAACGCAAGAAATTAATCAAAAGAGAATAGTTTCAATAGATAATAGTTTATCTATTTTCTAGGCATTAATGTTTTAAGTCAGGAAATATAAATATTCAATAGAAAACTAGGCCAGAACAAGTAACTTATGAAAATAAAATGCAAGCTCCTAACAAATACAGATAAAAATAATAACATACATTTAGTTGATCAAATTGTTCAATAGCCGAAGTGTTAACATTCTGGGTTGGGAAGGATACAGACAAGCAAACCTCTATATATATTACTGGTAAAAGTATAAACCGATACCTCATTTTGGAGGGAATTTAATATTTTATGCACTATTTACCTAAACAATGTGATCTAGGAAATCATCTGGAAGGAAAAACGATAGTGAAGGGCAAAGAATTTGCAAAAGGTGCTCACTCCAACTTGCTCAAACCCAGTTTAACCTCAAATAAAAAAGAATGCTTTAGATTTAACTTTGACAGTAATCAAGCTATAATAGTGGCAGGAACTACAGGGATACACAAGAAATTTAATGGAAGAGCTAAAATATACAAGCAGATCATGCAGCTCTATGTCAAAAAAACCCCCAAACAACCCAATCAAAAAATGCGCAGAAGATTTAAATAGACATTTCTCCAAAGAAGACATTCAGATGGCCAAAAGGCACCTGTAAAGATACTCAACATTGCTAATTATTAGAGAAATGCAAATCAAAACTACAACGAGGTATCACCTCATACAGCTTAAAATGGCCATCATCAAAAAATCTACAAACAATAAATGCTGCAGAGGGTGTAGAGAAACGTGAACCCTCCTACACTGTTGGTGGGAATGTAAACTGGTGCAGCCACTATGGAGAACATTATGGAGGTTCCTTAAAAAACTAAACATAGAGTTATCATATGATCCAGCAATCCCACTGCTGGGCATATATCTGGAGAAAACAGTAATCTGAAAAGATACATGCACCCCAATGTTCACTGTAGCACTATTTACAATAGCTAAGACATGGAAGCAACCTAAATGTCCATCAGTGGAGGAATGTGTAAATAAGATGTGGTACATATATACAATGGAATACTACTCAGCCATAAAATGAATGAAATAATGCCATTTGCAGCGACATGGATGGACCTAGAGATTATCATACTAAGTGAAGTCAGACAGAGGAAGAAAAATATCATGTATCACTCATATGTGGAATCTAATTTTTAAAAATGACAAAAATAAAATAAAAATTTTAAAATGATATAAATGAACTAATTTACAAAACAGAAATAGACTCAGATTTTTTTTTTTTTTTGCGGTACGCGGGCCTCTCACTGTTGTGGCCTCTCCCGTTGCGGAGCATAGGCTCTGGACGTGCAGTCTCAGCGGCCATGGCTCACGGGTCCAGCCACTCCGCGGCATGTGGGATCTTACCGGACCGGGGCATGAACCCGTGTCCCCTGCATCGGCAGGCGGACTCTCAACCACTGCGCCACCAGGGAAGCCCCTCTATGTCTTTTTGTAAGAAATATAGAAAGAAAAATAATATGCAAAATAAACCTGATTGCTAATTGTGCTTTTAGCTACAAATCACATTGTAAAAAGCTGGTAAAGTAAATTGGAGTTTTTGACCTATCTAATAGACTTCTGGGGCATCTTGTGCCCTGAACTTAAAATCTTAGACGTTGTCACTTGGTAGGTAAAGGCCATTGCAGTGCTCATCCAATCAGCAACAAAGGAAATGGAGTGACAGCCCACTTGATCCTGGTACGTACAGTGGAGGAGCCCAGGTGGGAACTTCAGTCTTGGCTGCACTACGGACAAAACTAACTGGGAGAACGGGAGGAGGTAGTTGGGGGTAGCGGGGGTGATGAGAGGGTGGCTGACAAACTGAAGACAGGTGAGAAGACAGACCCAGACAGCTGGCTCAGTGCTCAGGCCACACGAAGAAACAAAGGAGAGAATGAAAAATGAGCCATTCATGTTCACAGAAGTTTCCACGGAAAGGAACTCTCAACTTTTGCCTCTAAAAATAGCCAGATTAGAATATTTTCCCTGGGTTTACTAAGAGGGAGAATAAGGACAGATGAATCAGAGATCATTCCCACCTTTGCCTCAACTGTCAAATGCGGTAGATTTTACCTTAAAATGCCTACCCTCCCATTGTATTTCTTAGGGAATATTGATTAGATTTATTTGGTTTAGGAGTCAGGGGCATACACTTATCCAGTAGGCTTTATGTAAACATTCTTTGCAATTAAAAAAATTTGCAATTACATGCATGTATACGTACACATACATATATGTGTGTATATATGTATGTATGTATATATGTATAAATGTATATATATATACATATTTTTAGCTTTCTTCCTTTCCTTTAAGTAACTGCCCTTTGGTTTCCCATTTTAGTTTCTCTTCCCCCTGAAGCAATTACTGAGACAGGATTTGAGTGTGAATTGTGGTGGGAACAGATTTCAGCAATCACTGCTAATGGAGTGGGAAAGTGAGAGATAAAAGAAGGGAACCCAATAGCAGGATGTTTTAAAGTTGTCTGTGGTGGGCAAAGGTGTACCCGACCCCACCAGGGACTCTGAGACAGTGCAGAGGACATTCCTCGGAATTGTCCCCACAGAGTTGGGTGTTAAATGCCCAGTCCACATGCATCACTGTTGGAGGACTTCTTCCAGGGTGTGAACTCTGGGCCAATTCCAGCTTGTGGCCCTCGTGCTGAGCTGCTCCTGCCATCAAGAAAAGCCCTCAAGCAGAGATTTGCAGGTGACTCCAGAAAGCCCCGGTGTGCCAGTGTGTGCTGAGGACACCTGGGCAGGTCACAAACAGCCACAGCTACGTTTCCCTTACAGAAGTCCAGACTTCTTCTGAAAACTTTCATACATCTTTACACTTTTGCTAATATGGTATTTATTTTATCCATTTTTTAAAAAAAGAAACTCTACATCTCCGGACACCATTCAGAATTTCTGTGGATTATTATTTTTTATTTTACCTTTGTTAAAAAATCTGTTGGAGGAGCTGGCTAGACAAACATGAGGACTCTGAATAGAAGGAAGCATTGAAGAAGGTTGTCCATATGGATTTTATAGGTTTTTTTCTTCCACCATTAAGTGACTACTGGCAACCCTGTTGATACCACACTCCATCTTGGGAAGACTGACTGCCAAGAACAAACCAAGCGTGCCACCCTTCTGCATAAGGAAAGCCATCTGCACAGGCAGGCAATTCATCTGTGCGAACTTTACTATGTGTCCTCACATATGGTGCTTCCTAGTCCCCTGCCATTGATACTGTCGACCTCTCAATAAAACTGAGAGTTGGTTCTGGAGCACCCAGCATGTGAAATGGTTTGTAGGAAAATGCTCAGAATTTTTCCTCATAATCACCCATGTTATGGTGATACATGGTGACCATTTAAATCAATAACATTAACCTATGCACTCAGATCATGGGAAAAGGGGATATATAAGTCATTGCTGAATTTGAAAGAGTTTGAAAAACTAAAAAACTCCCCAGATAAATCAGGTTTAAGCTAGAGAAAGTGAGATTGAAGCTCCAGAAAACGTGTTCTAGTCCAGACTGATCTTTCTGCAAACAAAATTTTGATTGTATAAGTGGATATTAACATATGCACTTATCTGAAAAGAGGAAAGCACCTTAATTAAATTTAATAAATTAAAAAGGTTAAGATGACTTTTGTGTGGGCACTTTAAATCAAACTCATGGAGGTATAATTTATATTTAAATTGTGCCTAATTTGAGCATACAATTAATTCTGTGAGTCATGACGAATTTATACAGCCCCGTGATCCGCCACCCAAACAAGATACGGAGCGTTAATACCAGTGCAGAACAATTCCTTTTGACCACTAGTAGTCAATTCAGCCTTTTCCCCAAGAAACCACAGGTCTGGTTTCTATCACTATGATGTATTTTGCTAATTCTTGAACCTCAAATGAGAGGAATCATCACACGCACATTTTGTGTCTTGCTTGTTTTGCTCAGTGCAATATATTTGAGATTCATTGCTTTGACTGTATCAATAGTGCACTCCTTTTTATTGCTGAATAATACTCCCTTGCATGAAAATAAGTCAATTTCTTTAGAAGCTAGAGAAAGAAGATGAACCTAAGCACAAAAGTTAAAGTTAAAAGCAGCAAGAAAGGCTAAAGTTAAGGGCAAACAGCAATACCAATCCCCAAACTCAGAAGACTTCTACTACCAGTGGGAAAGTGACAGAAAATTTCTGTTTAAATCAACCACAGATACAAAGTGATGCTTGGCTGCCACAGGAAGGAGGGCAAGGAATGTTGAGAAAGCCTCATTTTTGATGCTTAGGTGCACAGGCCTGCCTAAGACTGAGGCTGAACCAGGACACTAGAAAATTTCCCTTCCCTCACCATGATATGAGCAACAAAATAATTATTTACTGCTGGAACACTTTCCCCCCTGCTTTATAAAATGGGGCTCTGCTTTTTTTCATTTCTCAAAGTGCCTTACAAATTATATGGCCCAGTTGGTCTGATACAGAGACATGGAGGAATACCTACCATGGATGAGCATAGGTTAGTTGAAAACTGATGGGGAAGTGAGAACACTGATATAAAACCCTCCAGCACTCCAGACTGGAAAGCACCCATCTTAAGCACAAAGCAGCAGCAACGAAATCCTGGATGAATTTGGAGCTTGAGGTACATTGATGTATCCACATCATAGAGAGCACTGAAAAAATTCAAAGCCAGTCGACTCCTGACTAGGTTTACTCAGCTCCACATACCAAGGCCTGAAAACAGAAGGCTCCTTATTTTCAGGTGTAATACCTTTTACCTCAGTCTCTATGACAGACACAATGTCTGGCATCTGATCAAAATCTTCAAGACACATCTTCAAACAACAACAAAAACAGCAATAAGAACATCCAGAGAAAACAGCCCATTGCCAAGAAATAAAGCAATCAACAGGTTCAGTCTGAGTGATGATCCAGATTTGGAAATGATCACACAAGGGTTTTATAATAATGTGATTAATATGATAAAGATCTAATGGAAAAAATGAACAATATGCATGAACAAATGGAGAATTTCAGTATCAAGAGCCAAGTGGAAATACTACAACTATAAAATACAATATCAGAGATAAATTTGGCCAGACTCATGAATTGAGTCTATACAGCTGAAGAAAGAATTAGATGACTTGAACATGGGTCAAGTCATCTATTATCCAAACTAAAACAGAGAATATTTAAAAAGTTAAACAAGAAAAAAACAACCTGCAAACAACAAACAGAATTGAGAAGCTAAAAGCTGTGGGACAACGTTGACAATGTCAAACAGTTCAAAATACATATAATTGGAATCCCAGAAGGAGCTGAGAAAGAAAAAAAGAGAAATTTGAAAAATAACGAGGAAAAAAAATTTGAAGTGATCATGGTTGAGAAGTATTATGAAAGACATTAAATTACAGATCCAAAACCTCAAAGAACCCCAACTGGATATATAAATAAGAAGACCTAGACACATACTCATCAAACTCCTGAAAACCAAAGATAAGCAGACAATCTTGAAGGCAGCCAGAGAAAAGTGACACCACACACACACAGGGTGGGACGGGGAAAGATAAGAATGACAGCGATCTTTCTTTAGAAAACATACATGCTAGAAGACAAAGGAGTGCCATCTTTAAAGTACTATAGAAAAATCTGTCAATGTAATAAAAGAAAAAAAATACCATAATCATTAATAGATGAAGAAAAAGATTGGACAAAATTCCATACTCACTCATGATACATATCCTCAGTATACTAGCAATAGAAGGAAACATCCTTTCCTTAACAATGCCATTTATAAAAAACTTAAAGCTAATATCAAAGTAATGGTGAAAGACCATGTTTTCTTCCTAAGACTAGGAACAAAGCAAAGCTTGCTCTCATCACTTTCATCACTTTTATTCCATATTTTGCTGAATGTTTTGGTCAGTGTAATAGAGAAAAAAAGAAAAGCCTAATAATTAGAAAGTAAGTAATACTGTCCTTATTCACAGATGACATAATGTGTATATATATACTAAAATTTAAAAAACAACTAAAACTGATAAGCAAAATTTACAATGTTGAAGGATAGAAGGTCAATTAAAAAGAAATAAAAGACACAATTATTGAAGGAAAAACCCAAAAAAAGAAGCTGGATGAGTGGTCAGTGAACGAACAGGAAGATGTTTAGCATCATATTAGCCGTGGAAATGCAAAATAAAACCAAAATGAGTTCCCCCTTTATATCCACAACAGTGACTACAATGAACGTACCTGATAATTCCAAATGGTAGTGATGAGGTGCATTAGATGACCCTCTCACCATGGCTGGTGGGCCTGTAAAGTCATACAACCATGAAAAGGTTGTAAAAGGAGTTTGGCTGTTTCTTATGAGACTCACTATATGATCCAGCAATTCCACTCTGAGTAATCAGTCACAGAAAACGAAAACGTACATGCAAAAAAAGTCATGTAGGTCACTGGTCAGCAGCAGGAAGAGAGAGGTCAGGTCAAGCTGGGGCAATAGATGGCTGGGAACCCATTCCAGGGAGGTGGGGAGATGGCAGGAAGTGAGACCAAGTGGGAGCTGAGGTTCCAAGCTCCTGTGTGTGCTGAGCTGTCGTATTGTACCCTCCTTACAAAGCACAAGCTCTAATATAAAATTACTATGGATTAAAAGACAGTGACCACAGATCATTAAACTGAGCATGGTGTCCATGTGAGCCCAGGGCCCTGAGCTGCTCTCCTGTGTGACAATGAAGCTTCGCTGCTTTTTCAGGGATTCCCAGGAGACACATATGACTTCTAGAGACCTACTGTGCACAGTTCATGCCCCTTAAATGCTGCAGTCAGCGTGTTGCACCCACAAGGCTAAACCAAACTCTGATCGCTGTCTTTTCAACTTGTAGGACCACAGTGATTTGCTCAGACCCCATCTCACTGCACTACATCAGGAAATGCCACCCAGGCAGGGAGACTGGGCAACTGTAGGACTCTCCCAATGACTGCACTCCTCACAGGGATTTCAATTTGTGGTGCTTGTTTTCCAGTGCTCGAAAAAACTGACTCACATATTTATCCAGTTTATATTATTTATGCTGAGAGAGCATACTGGGTACCAGTTACTGTCATAATCTGAAGTAGAAGTTCTTAGTAAGATTTTGTACAACCTACTCAAATACGGAATGACTATCATAAACTTAAGTGATTAAAGCTTTGATATGGTATCAAATTAATACACTGTAACAAACTGATGTTTGAAATTAAGTCTGGGGCCACCAGCAAGTTTGAAAAGATTACCCATGTTTTGAATTATATTACTTTTGGGTGTTACACCTCTAGTGTCAATTTCTTTGTTGTTTTGACCTTTTGCCTTAAAAGTTTTTCCTCCGTTTGGTCACAACTGAAGAGTTGTACATTCAGTTCTAAGGGTACTTTGTGTCAGATATTGAAGTGAGCTTGGCATTGCAGGAAGGAGATGACAGGGCAAAGTAGATCTGTATTTTGGTTGTATTAAAATCTCTTAGGACCTAATATATATTGTTAAATTTTTGTTTGACTTTTGTTTTGTTTAATCCTTAAGGTACGTTATGTTTTAAGACCTTTATGGACTTTTGCAGAGTCAATTTTTATGCCACTTTCTAACTTAGTTACTTTAAAAAAATATTCTGGCCATACTGAAATCTTTATAATGATAACTGTCTTATTATTTTTTAGTAATAAGCACGTGATTAATGAAAATGAAGTAGAAATTATAAGCTGCAACAGATAAATAATCAGTTAAACCTATCTTTTTTATTAGGCAATGTCAAAATTACATCAGCTACTGTTGTGAGTTATATAAATAATTTAATTATGCCAATTTAACATGGATATTTGTTCCCAGGATGTTAACTGCATTTCCACTTGCTGGGAGTTCTAACAGAGTGCAATACTGTTTAGTGTGTCCCTAGATACCCATTCTAATTTCAAAGGCATTTCTATACACTAACAACAAACTATCAGAAAGAGAAATTAAGGAAACAATTTCATTTACTATCATATCAAAAAGAATAAAATACCTAGGAAATGTCAAAGAGGTCCACACTGAGACACATTATAAATAAAATGACAAAAATTAAAGATTAAGGAGAATATTAAAGGCAGCAAGGGAAAAGCAACAACTTATGTACAAGGGAACTCCTTAAGGCTATCTGCTGGCTTTTCAGCATAAGTGTTGCAGGCCAGAGCGGAGGGGCACAATATGTATAAAGTGATGCAAGGAAAAACCTGCAACCGAAAATACTCTACCTGGCAAGGCTCTCATTCAGATTTGAAGGAGAGATACAGAACTTTACAGACAAGCAAAAGCAAAAAATGTTCAGCACCACAAAACCAGCTATACAAGAAATGTTAAAGGGATTTCTCAAAGCAGAAAAGACCACAACTTGAAATATGAAAATTACAAAAAGAGAAGTCTCATTGGTGAGGGCAAACATACAGTAAAGTTAGTAGATCAACCCTATAAAGCTAGTAAAAAGGTTAAAAGACAGAAGTAGTAAAATTACCTGTATCCACAAAAAGGAATTAAGGGATACACAAAACAAACAGATGTAAATTTGATGTCAAAAACATTAAAAATGAGGGGTTGTTAAAATGCATTTGAACTTTAGAGGACAGCAACTAAAAGTAATCATAGACTATCTATCTATCTATCTACCTACCCATCTATGTTGTTATATATAAACTTCGTGATAACCACAAACCAAAAATCTATAATAGATACACACATAAAGAAGAGAAAGGAATCCAGACATAACACTAAATATAGTTAAAAAGGAAGACAGCAAAAGGAAGTTTTAAAAAAGAACTACAAAACAACTGGAAAACAATTAACACAATGGTAATAAGTACACACCTATCAATGATTTTTACAATGTAAATGGACTGAATGCTCTAATCAAAATACACAGAGTGGCTGAATGATACCAACACAAAGCTCAGACATATGCTGCCAACAAGAGACTCACTTCAGATTTAAAGACATAGACTGAAAGTGAGGGAATGGAAAAAATATTCCATGCAAATGAAAATGAAAAGAAAGCCTGGGTAGCAATACTTATATCAGACAAAACAGACTTTAAAACAAAGATTGTAACAAAATACAAAGAAGGGCATTACACAATAACAAAGGGATTAATCCAAGGAGATACAACAATTATAAATACATATGTACCCAACATAGGAGCACTTAAATACATAAAACAAATATTAACAAACATAAAGGGAGAAATTGACAGTAACACAATAATAGTAGGGGACTTTAACACTCCACTTACATAATGAACAGTTCCTTTAGACAGAATTTTGATAATGAAATATTGCCCTTAAATGACACATTAACCAGATGAACTTAATAGGTATAGATAAAACATTCCACCCAAAACAGCAGAACATACATTATTTTCACATGCACATGGGACATTCTCCAGGATAGATGATGCTAGGACAATAAACAAGTCTGAATAAATTTAAGAAGATTGAAATCATATTAAGTATCTTTTCCAGCCACAACATATTGAGACCAGAAATCAACTATGAGAATAAAAACTGCAAAAAAACACAAATACATGGAGATTAAAAAATTGTTAAGAAACAAGCAATGAAAAAATAAAAATAAATACCTGGAGACAAATGGAAATGGAAATACAATCCAAAATCTATGTGACGTAACACAAACAGTTCTAAGGGGGAAGTTTATAGTAATATAAACCTACCACAGGAAACAAGAAAAATAACCTTCTACCTAAGGGAACCAGGAAAAAAAGAAGAAACAAAACCCAAAGTTAAGTAGAAGGAAAGAAAAAATAAAGATCAGAGCAAAAATAAATACAGACAAAAAACAGTAGAAAAATAAACAAAACTGATAAACCTTTAGCCAGAATCAACACGAAAAAAAGGGAGAGGGTCCAAATAAATAAAATCATAAATGAAAATGGAAAAGTTACAACTGACACCACAGAAATACAAAGGATCACAAGAGATTACTGTGAACAGTTAAGTGCAAATAAAATGGACAACCTAGAAGAAGTGATAAATTCCTAGAAACATACAGTCTTCCAAGACTGAATTGGAAAGAAATAGAAAGTATGAACACACCAACTACTAGTAATGAAACTGAATCACTAATTTAAAAACTTCCAGCAAACATAGATCTAAGACTAGAGGTCTTTACAAATGAATTCCAGCAAACATTTAAAGCAGAGTTAATAATACCCTTATCAAATATTCTTAAACTTGAAGAAGGAACACATCCAAACATATTCTATGAAGCCAATGCCATCCTGATACCAAAACCAAAGAAACCACAATAAAAGAACATTACAGGCCAATATCACTGAGGAACACAGATGATGCAAAAGTCCTCAACAAGATAATAGCAAACCAAGTTCAACAATATTTAAAAGGATCATACACCATGATCAAGTGGGATTTATCCCAGGGATGCAAGGATACTTCAATATCTGCAAATCAATCAGTATGATATACCATACTAATAAACTGAAGAATAAAAATCACATGAACATCTCAACAGATGCAGATAAAGCTTTTGACAAAATTCAACATCCATTAATTATTAAAAACTCTCACCAAAGTGGAAATAGAGGAAGCATATCTCAATATAATAAAGTCCATATATGACAAGCCCACAGCTAACATCATACTCAATGATAAAAAGGTGAAAGCATTTCTTCTAAGATCAGGAAGAAGACAAGGATTCACACTCTTGCCACTTTATTCAACATTGCATTGGAATTCCACCACAGCAATCAGACAAGAAATTGAAATATAAGAAATCTGAACTGGAAAGGAAGAAGTAAAACTGTCACTGCTTGTAGGTGATGTTTTATATATACAATCCTAACAATGTCACCAAAAATATTAGAACAAATAAATTTAGTAAAGTTGCAGGATACAAAATTAACATACAGAATTCTGCTGCACTTCTATACACAATGAACTATCAGAAAGAGAAATTTAGAAAACAATCGCATGTACAATTGCATAAAAAAAAAACGTAGGAATGAATCCAGCCAAGAGATAAAGACCTGTATTCTGAAAACTATAAGACATTGTTGAAATAAAGACAACACAAGGAAATGGAAAGACTTGCCATGTTCGTGGATTGAAAGAATTAATATTGTTAAAATCACCATACTACCCAAGGAACTCTACAGATTCAATGAAATCTCTACCAAAATACCAATGGCATTTTCCACAGAACTGAAATAAATAATTCTAGAATTCGTATGGAAACACAAAAGGCCCCCTAGCCAAAGCAATCTTGAGAAATAAAAAAAACTGGAGGTATTAACTCCCAGACTTCAAACTATCCTACAAAATCAAAACAGTATGGTACTGGCACAAAAACAGATACATAGATCAATGGAACAGAATAGAAAGCTCAGAAATGAACTCAATTAATCTATGGCAAAGGTGGGAAGAGTCTCTTTAACAGGAGACATTGGGAATCTGAACAGCTACATGCAAAAGAATCCAAAATGAATTATTTTCTCACACCATATACACAAATAAACTCAAAATGGTTTAAAGACTTAAATGTTAGATCTGAAACAATAAAACTCTTAGAAGAAAATATATGCAGTATACACTTGGACATTGGTCTTAGCAATATTCTTTTGGATCTGTCTCCTCAGGCAAGGGAAACAAAAGCAAAAATGAACAAATGGAACTTCAACAAACCAAAAGCTTTTGCACAGTGAAGGAAACTATCAACAAAATGAAAAAGCCACCTACCGAATGGGAGAAGATATTTGCAAATGATGGTCTGATAAGGGGTTAATATCCAAAATACACAAAGAACTTGCACAACTCAATATAAAAGAAAAACTCAATTAAAAAAATGGGCAGAAGACCTGAATGGACACTTTTTTTGAATCGACATTTTTCAAAGAAGATGTACAGATGGCCAACAGGCTCATGAAAAGATGCTGAACATCACTAATCACCAGAGAAATGCAAATCAAAACCATAATGAGCCATCATGTTACACCTGTTAGAACAGCTGTCACCAAAAAAATAACAAATAACAAGTGTTGCCGAGATGTGATACACACACACACATACAGTGGAATATTACTTAGCCATAAAAACAACAAAAGCTTACCATTTGCGACAACATGGATGGACGTAGAGAAGATTATGCTTAGTGAAATAAGTCAGACAGAGAAAGACAAATACTGCATGACTTCACTTCTATGTGAAATCTAAAAAAACAAAGTCAAACATCACAAGACAGAAACAGACTCATAGATACAGAGAATAAACAGGTGTCTGCCAGATGGGAGGAGGGTGGAAGGATGAATCAAATAGGTGAGGGTGATTAAGAGGTACAAACTTCCAGTTGCAAAATAAATGAGTCACAGGAATAAAATGCACAGCACGGAGAATAGAGTAAATAATACTGGAATATCTTTGTATGGTAACAGATGGTAACTAGACTTATTGTGGTGATCATTTTGTAACGTATAGAAATATCGAACCACTACGGTGTACACATGAATCTAACACAGTGTTGTAGGTCAATTATACATCAATACAAAACAAACAAACATGTAAATAAATATGTGGGAAGCAATTAAACTTAGAGTGGAATAAGAAAAATTAATATCGTTTCAGAATAACCACATATTCTATGAAATAATAGTATATAAAATTTAGGTATCATTGACAAATCTCTTTCATGAAGGCAAAAATTTGTAAAGCTTCCGGAGAATACGTGGGTGATTATAGTGGGTATGAAGCAACATAAATAGAATACTGTAGAAGAAGAATGTGCTTCCTCATTTTTCTCTGATGTTCAGAAACTGACACGTCTAAACACTGGTAATTGGAGGGAAGGGATAGGGCAAATTACGTTTCAAATGGAGTCATTTGTAAGAGGAGCAAAAGATTTTATTGGAAATTCCTGTTGTCTAGGATTAGCTTTTTTAAGCAATGATAAAACTAAAAACTTTGTAGGAGAGTCTAGAGTTGTCAGTGCTGGAGCATCAAAGCAAAACACTGTCCCTTTTTATAACATTTAAATAATTGAAATTGTAAAAGCATTCCTAAAGTGCTTGCAGTCTATTCGTTGAATGGTGGCTGTGTATTATTGTCCTACGAATGGGCAGGCTATGGTTGACACTAGTTTTTATATACAGCACCTGCCCAATTATAAAAGTAAAAATCATGCTGTTTGATACATATTGTTTAAGTATAATGATACTTCTTACTAGAAATCCTTTAGCTTAACATTTAATTTCTTGAAGCTCTGCCGTGTTACTGTGTGATTTTGCAAGGCTCTTGGACTCTATGTTTTGTTATAGGTAAAGGAGAAGATTAAATAAAATGAAAAATTTTCACTTTAATTAATTCTCTGTTATTTGAGTAATAATTTTCTTTTATTAAAAACTATTAAGGGGAGTTCCCTGGTGGGACAGTGGTTAAGACTTCACCTTCCAATGCAGGGGTTGTGGGTTCGACCTCTGGTCGGGGAGCTAAGATCCCACATGCCTGGTGGCCAAAAAACCAAAACATAAAACAGAAGCAATACTGTAACAAATTCAATAAGGACTTTAAAAATGGTCCACATCAAAAAAATCTTAAAAAAAAAAACCACTGTTAAAATCTTGTCAATGATGCGTTAAGGTTACATAATGCTTTTTTTCTTGGCATGTTGATCAATTCCATCTTTTCTTTTCACTAATTCTTAAAATAGCAATAGAGAAAACACCATTCTCTGGCATTTTGTAACTTCTACTTCTTTTTTTGTTCCAAAAGTGAATAACTGCCTGATCGTTCTTCTCTAAAAACAAAATGTTCTTTCAGAGGGTGCCCCTGACTTTCCTGTCCACCCCCTCCTTCCTTGTGTATCTCAGAGTTACAAATCATATTTTGCTCATAGCAAATGTCAGAAGAAAATAGCTTTCCAAAATTATTCTTCTCACAGTTGAATGCATTATGTTTGCCATCCCTCTAATGGGAAAAAAATCAATACAAAATCAAGTTACAATCTAATCTCAGAACTTTTCTCTTCTCCATCCCCAGGGCTCCCTGGATACAATCTAGAATCTCCTATTCCTGAGAGTTGGTAGAAGGAGGTAAGCTGTTCTGGCTTCACAGCTACTCAGGGACGAGGTGAGAAAGAGATTTACTTAAGGTAGTCTAATTAATCAAAGTCTGAGAGGAGGAAATGGTCAGACTTCCTGAATCGTACTGCATTAATTTTTCCTATTAGATTTAACTTATCTTTAGTTTAATTCATTCAGACTGGCGTGAAGAAAATGCCTAGTATTTTATCAAGCACTTTAGGTAGAATATACTAAAAGACACTGCGTAATATGTTAATAATTAAAATGATCATTGGAGAGAGTACTGTCCAGAGGATGAACGTTGTCTTGGAGAGATATCCAAATAAATGACGAATTTACTAAAATGGTATATCAGAATTTTTCTTGTTGTAATAACTTAATCATGATGCCTTATTTATCCTACTAGTGATTAATCGGGTTAAGGTAAATAAAACTGACCGTTACTGAATACAGTTGGAAGAATTTGTATTTACAATTACCAAAAATATCTAAGGAAAAAAAATTCAGAGAACTCTTTTACACCTGCATTGGTTAACAGTAATGCAGGAGAGGCACATTCCCTTGTACTTTTGTAGAATTTTAATGTAACACCGAGAAAACTGAAGTAACCGAATATTTCATTATTTTCAGGACTTCTACTGTGCTCTTCCCGAATTAAAACTTCTTTGAAGTAACTGATGTGTTTATATCCAAAGGAATTTGATGGAGCGTGGCAGAGACTTCAGACTTGGGCAGTGGAGACTGTGAGTGAAAATATTTTAAGGAATGATGCAGAGACTTGATCTGTTTCTCAAAAGGCTTTGAGTGCAATATTAATATCAATGTTGATCCTGATTTGCTTTCTCTTTTTTCTTACACAAATGGATGTTTTAGTATGTTTTTTCCCATTTACTTTACACCAGGTATTTCTGGTTTTAGAGGATACCAGTTCATATCTTCAACTTAATTGAACATACGATTCATACAATGTAAGGCTGTATTCAAGTAATGAAACAGACAAACGTGTGAAATAATGAGAACATTAATTACAATTAAAAACATAACCACCTTTGCTACCTGTAATAGATGACATAGGTCTGACTAAGGTATCTCTAAACACAGTATTATGCATAACACAATAGGCTTTTTCACTGGAAACAATGCTATTTTACAGTAACAGTTGCCTATGATGGGGAAGTATGCTAATAATTGCAAAGTTCCCCTTTATTTTCACCATCATATTGTTTGGAAGAATTCTGAAACGAGCAAACATCTTCTGATCTGTAAAATAAAAGTTTTCAAATATCTACAGCTTGTGCACAGGTAACTTAAAAAGTATTGGCAGTAAATATGCTATTTAAAAATTAACCAACCAACCAACCAACATGTGAAGGATTTTAAAATCAACACTGACTTTTCTTAATCCTAAAAACAACACTGTTTACTTTGGTTTCTGCACTGTGTGTAAAGAGCTTGGAAGTTGCCAATCAGTCTCAAAAAATAAGAAAAAGCTGAATGAACTGTAAAAGCAACTCTTCTTAGATGCATCAGAGAAGTGAGGGCACAGAGGAAACTGCTGCCCCCCAAATGGGAGACACTGACAGGTGCATGCACAGAATCAGAACTCACCAGAGCAGAGACTCAGGAGCAGAAACCAGTACCAGAACAGGAATATCTACACTGTAACCAGAAAACACCTAGATACTCCATGTGGACAAGTCTGAGAGAAGCTCCAAGGGGACCCAGTCACAGGGCTCCACACCCTGAATAAGTTCTCAGAGTAAATATCAGAGGAAAAATCCCCTAAACTATCAGGATTTTTTCCAGAACCTATCCAATCTGGGAAAGGGACATACCAAAATTGAACCCCTACTAGCATGCTACCCGCCATGGTGGGGAAAAACTGAAAGACTTGGGCAGTGCACAATCCAGAGACACAACTCCCTAAAGGATTGAGAACTAATCACAGAATGGTAGAAGCTTCCTCTCCGCGCAACCCTGCCACCACATTACTAAAGGCCTCTTTACAGCAGTTCCTTTTACCCAGGATATTATATCCAGCTATCAGGAAAAAAATTACAAGACATGCCAAAAGGCAAGAATCACAAAACAAAACAAAAAGGTTTGAAGAGAGAGAAAACATCAGAACCAGCATCAGATATGGTGGATACGTTGGAATGATCAGATCAGGATTTTAACACCTATAATTAATATGCTAAGGGCTCCAATGGATAAAGTATATAGCAAGCAAGAATGATGGGCAGGGGCTTCCTTGGTGGTGCAGTGGTTGAGAATCTGCCTGCTAATGCAGGGGACACGGGTTCACGTCCTGGTCTGAGAGGATCCCACATGCCGCGGAGTGACTAAGCCCGTGCGCCACAACTACTGAGCCTGCGCGTCTGGAGCCTATGCTCCGCAACAAGAGAGGCCGCGATAGTGAGAGGCCCGTGCACCGCAATGAAGAGTGGCCCCCGCTTGCCACAATTAGAGAAAGCCCCTGCACAGAAACAAAGACCCAACACAGCAAAAATAAATAAATTAATAAATTCCTACCCCCAACATCTTAAAAAAAAAAAAAAAAAAAAAAGGAATGATGGGCAATGTAAGCAGAGAGTTGGAAATGCTAAGAAAGAACCAAAAAGAAATGCTAGAAATAAAAACACTCTAATGGAAATAATGGGCTCATTAGTAGACTGGAAATGGCTAAGGAAAGAACCCTGGTGCTTGAGAATGGAAACTTCCAAAACTGGAAGGCAAAGAAAAAGATAGACAGAAAAAAATGAACAGAATATCCAGGAACAGTAGAACAACTACAAAAGGTGTAACTAGAGGGAGAAGAAAGAGATAAAGGAACAGAAAAAACATTCAAAGCAATGATGACTGAGAAATTCCCCAAATTAATGTCAGACACCAAATCACAGACCCTGGAAGCTCAAAAAGTACCAAGCAGGATAAATTCCAAAAATGCTACACCAGGGCATGTATTCAAAATCCAGATATCAAAGATCAAAAAAAAAAAAAAAAGATGCTGAAGGAAGCTGGAGGGAAAAATGACTCAACTATACAGGAACAAAAATAAGAATTCTATTCTATGCCTCCTCAGAAACCATGCAAGCAAGAAGAAAGTGAAGTGAAATATATGAGGTGTAGTGAGAAAAAAAAACAACAAAAAGATAAAAACCCATCACCCTAGAAGTTGGTACTCTGCAAAGCTTTCCTTCAACGTGAAGAGGAAATAAAGACTTTCTTAGACAAAAATTAAAGCAATTTCTTGCCAGTAGACCTGCTTTGCAATAAATAGTAGAAGTTCTTTAGAGCAGGGATCCCTAACCCCCGGGCCGTGGACCGGTAGCGGTCTGGGGCCTGTTAGGAACCAGGCCGCACAGCAGGAGGTGAGCGGCAGGCGAGCGGAGGGAAACTTCATCTGCTGCTCCCCGTCGCTCCCCATCGCGCGCATGACCACATGAACCAACCCCCATAGACACATTACTGGCATTACTGCCTGAACTATCTCCCTCTCCACCCCATCTGTCCATGGAAAAACTGTCTTCCAGGAAACTGGTCCCTGGTGCCAAAAAGCTTCAGGGCCACTGCTTTAGAGAGAGGAAAGTACTATAGATCAGAAACTTGTATCTGCAGAAAGACAGGAAAAGCATTAGAGAAGGAATGAATGAAGGTAAAATAAAATTTTTATTTTTCATATTCTTGGTATCACATGTAACAATTTTTTCCACATTATATTACCAACACTGTATTTGACTATGTAGGCATATATAAAAATATGCACATGCATGCTTACATATAAGTTAAATGAAAGATGGCAATTATATAAGGGATAAAAGGGAGGAATTAGGATAATCTTATTATTATCAGGTACTCACACAACCTGTGAAGCAGCATAGGGTATACTGTTATTTGAAAGTGGACTTGGATTAGTTGTAAATATAGTTAGCCAACTCTGGGGAAGTGATTAAAAATGAAATATAACTAATATGTAAGAAAGGAGAGAAAATGGAATCATATAAAATTCTCAGTTAAAACCAAAAAAGGCAGAAAATGATTGGAAGACAAAATTAGGAAAAAAATAAGGCAATGGATAGAAAACAAAAACAAATATCATAAACATTAATCCAATTATATTATTAATCACATTAAACGTCAAATGTCTAAACACGCCAATTAAAACAAAGAAATTGTCACAGTGGATGCAAAAACAAGAGGCAACTAAATGCTATCTACAGGAAACCTACTTTAAATAGAAAACACATATATATTGAAAAATAATTCAGAAAGATAGGTCATGTTAACAAAAGTCAAAAGAAAGCATGAGTAGCTATATTAAATAATTTCAGACAGAGCAGGTTTCAGTATAAGGTAAGTTATTGGAGAAAACTAGGCACATTAAAAATGATAAAGGAGTCAATTATCTAATAAAAGGTAAAATGTGTATGTCTAAAAGCAGAACATCAAAGTACATGAGGCAAAATCAGATAAAACTTCAAGGAGAAATAGATAAATCCACTATCATAGTTACAGAATTCAGCAAGCCTCTATCAGCCATGAACAGCTGTGCAGGCAAAAAATCAAAAAGGACATAGATGAATTCAACAGCACCATCAGTCGACTGGATATAATGAACACCTATCAACTACACCCATTAAAAGCAGAATACAGGGGGGCGGAGCTTCAAGATGGCGGAAGAGTAAGACATGGAGATCACCTTCCTCCCCACAAATACATCAGAAATACATCTTCATGTGGAGCAACTCCTACAGAACACCTACTGAATGCTGGCAGACCTCAGACCTTCCAAAAGTCAAGAAACTCCCCAGGTACCTGGGTAGCGTAAAAGAAAAAACAGAGACAAAAGAATAGGGACGGGACCTGCACCAGTGGGAGGGAGCCGTGAAGGAGGAAAGGTTTCCACACACTAAGAAGCCCCTTCGCAGGCAGAGACTGTGGGTGGCAGAGGCAGGGGCAGCTTCGGAGCTGCAGAGGAGTGCACAGCAACAGGGGTGCGGAGGGCAAAGCAGAGAGATTGCCGCATAGAGGATCGCTGCTGACCGGCACTCACCAGCCCGAAAGGCTTGTCTGCTCACCTGCCAGGGCGGGCGGGCCTGGGAGCTGAGGCTCAGGCTTCGGTCGGAGCGCAGGGAGAGGACTGGGGTTGGCGGCATGAACACTGTCTGCAGGGGGCTAGTGCACCACGGCTAGCCGGAAGGGAGTCTGGGGAAAAGTCTGGAGCTGCCAAAGAGGCAAGAGACTTTTTCTTCCCTTTGTTTCCTGGTGCGCGAGGAGAGGGGATTAAGAGCGCTGCTTAAAGGAGCTCCAGAGAAGGGCGCGAGCCACGGCTAACAGCACGGACCCCAGAGACGGGCATGGGACGCTAAGGCTGCTGCTGCCGCCACCAAGAAACCTGTGTGCAAGCGCAGGTCACTCTCCACACCTTCCCTCCCGGGAGCCTGTGCAGCCCGCCACTGCCAGGGTCCCAGGATCCAGGGACAACTTCCCCAGGAGAATGCATGGCGCACCTCAGGCTGGTGCAACGTCACAGCGGCCTCTGCCCCCGCATGCTCGCCCCGCATTCCATACCCCTCTCCTCCCCCTGGCCTGAGTGAGCCAGGGGCCCCGAATCAGTTGCCACTTTAACCCCGTCCTTTCTGAGCGAAGAACAGACGCCCTCAGGTGACCTACACACAGATGCGGGTCCAAATCAAAAGCTGAGCCCCGGAACCTGTGCGAACAAAGAAGAGAAAGGGAAATCTCTCCCAGCAGCCTCAGGAGCAGCGGATTAAATATCCACAATCAACTTGATGTACCCTGCATCTGTGGAATACATGAAGAGACAACGAATCATCCCAAAATTGAGGCAGTGGACTTTCTGTGATTTTGCCTCTACAGCTTAGCTTTTACCATCTGTCCTAGGGTTCTGTCTGTCCATTTTTTTCTTTTCTTATTATAGTTTTTAGCACTTGTTATCATTGGTGGATTTGTTTTTTGGCTTGGATGCTCTCTTCTTTCTTTTGTTTTCCTTTTCTATTACTTTTTAATTTTTTAATTTTTAATATTATTTTTATTTTAATAACTTTATTTTATTTTGTTTTGTTCTTTCTTGCTTTCCTTTTTCTCCCTTTTCTTCTGAGCCATGTGGCTGACATGGTCTTGGTGCTCTGGCCAGGTGTCAGGCCTGTGCCTCTGAGGTGGGAGAGCTGAGTTCAGGACATTCATCCACCAGAGACCTCCTAGCTGCATGTAATATCAAATGGTGAAAGCTCTCCCAGATATCTCCATCTCAATGCTAAGACCCAGCTACAATCAATGACCAGTAAGCTACAGTGCTGGACACCCTAGACCAAACAACTAGCAAGACAGGAACACAACCCCACCCATTAGCAGAGAGGCTGCCTAAAATCATAATAAGTCCACAGACACCCTAAAACACACCACCTGACGCAGTCCTGGGCACCAGAAAGACAAGATCCAGCCTCATACATCAGAACACAGGCAACAGTCCCCTCCACCAGGAACCCTACACAATCCACTGAACTAATCTTTGCCACTGAGAGCAGACACCAAAAACAACGGGAACTACGAACCTGCAGCCTGTGAAAAGGAGACCCCAAACACAGTAAGTGAAGCAAAATGATAAGACAGAGAAACACACAGCAGATAAAGAAGCAAGGTAAATACCCCCCAGATGAAACAAATGAAGAGGAAATAGGCAGTCTACCTGAAAAAGAATTCAGAGTAATGATAGTAAAGATGATCCAAAATCTTGGAAATAAAATGGAGAAAATATAAGAAACGTCTAACAAGGACCTAGAAGAACTAAAGAGCAATGAAACAATGAAGAACACAATACATGAAATTGAAAATTCTCTAGAAGGAATCAATAGCAGAGTAACTGAGGCAGAAGAACGGATAAGTGACCTGGAAGATAAAATAGTGGAAATAACCACCACAGAGGAGAGTAAAGAAAAACGAATGAAAATAATTGATCACAGTCTGAGAGACCTCTGGGACATTAAATGCAACAACATTCGAATTGTACGGGTCCCAGAAGAAGAGAAAAAGCACGGGACTGAAAAAAATATGTGAAGAGATTATACTTGAAAACTTCCCTAATATGGGAAAGGAAATAGTTAATCAAATCCAGGTAGCACAGAGAATCCTAAAGAGGATAAATCCAAGGAGAAACACGCCAAGACACATATTAATCAAACTATCAAAAATTAAATACAAAGAAAATATATTAAAAGCAGCAAGGGAAAACAACAAAAAAAATACAAGGGAATCCCCATAAGGTTAACAGCTGACCTTTCAGCAGAAAATCTGAAAGCCAGAGGGAGTGGCAGTATATATTTAAAGTGATGAAGGAGAAAAATCTACAACCAAGATTACTCTATGCAGCAAGGATCTCATTCGGATTCGATGGAGAAATTAAAACCTTTACAGACAAGCAAAAGCTAAGAGAATTCAGCACCACCAAACCAGCTTTACAACAAATGCTAAAGGAACTTCTCTAGGCAGGAAGCATGAGAGAAGGAAAATACCTACAAAAACAAACCCAAATCAATTAAGAAAATGGGAATAGGAGCATACATATCAATAATTACCTTAAATGTAAATGGATTAAATGTTACAACCAAAAGACATAGACTGGCTGAATGGATACAAACACAAGACCCGTATATATGCTGTCTAAAAGAGACCCACTTCAGACCTAGGGACACACACAGACTGAAACTGAGGGGACAGAAAAAGATATTCCATGCAAATGGAAATCAAAAGAAAGCTGGAGTAGCACTTCTCATACCAGACAGAATAGTCTTTAAAATAAAGACTATTACAAGGTACAAAGAAGGACACTACATAATGATCAAGGGATCAATCCAGGAAGAAAACATAACAATTGAAAATATTTATGCACCCAACATAGGAGCATCTCAATACATAAGGCAAATGCTAACAGCCATAAAAGGGGAAATTGGCAGTAAAACAATCATAGTAGGGGACGCTAACACCCCACATTCACCAATGGACAGATCATCCAAAATGAAAATAAATAAGGAAACACAAGCTTTAAATGATACACTAAACAAGAGGGACTCAACTGATATTTACAGGACATTCCATGCAAAAACAACAGAATACACTTTGTTCTCAAGTGCTCTGGGAACATTCTTCAGGACATACCATATCTTGGGTCACAAATCAAGCCTTGGTAAATTTAAGAAAATTGAAATCATATCAAGTACCTTTTCTGACCACAACGCTATAAGACTAGATATCAATTACAGGAAAGAATCTGTAAAAAATTCAAACACATGGAGGCTAATACACTACTTAATAACCAAGAGATCACTGAAGAAATCAAAGAGGAAATCAAAAAATACCTAGAAACAAATGACAAGGAAAACACGGTGACCCAAAACCTATGGGATACAGCAAAAGCAGTTCTAAGAGGGAAGTTTATAGCAATACAATCCTACTTCAAGAAACAAGAAACATCTCAAATAAACAACCTAACCTTACACCTAAAGCAATTAGAGAAAGAAGAACAAAAAAACCCCAAAGTTAGCATAAGGAAAGACATCATAAAGATCAGATCAGAAATAAATGAAAAAGAAATGAAGGAAACGACAGCAAAGATCAATAAAACTAAAAGCTGGTTCTTTGAGGAGATAAACAAAATTGATAAACCATTAGCCAGACTCAACAAGAAAAAAAGGGAGAAGACTCAAATCAATAGAATTAGAAATGAAAAAGGAGAGGTAACAACTGACAATGCAGAAATACAAAGGATCACGAGAGATTACTACAGGGAACTATATGCCAATAAAATGGACAACCTGGAAGAAATGGACAAATTCGTAGAAAACCACAACCTTCTGAGATTGAACCAAGATGAAATAGAAAATATAAACAGACCAATCACAAGCACTGAGATTGAAACTGTGATTAAAAATCTTCCAACAAACAAAAGCCCCGGACCAGATGACTTCACAGGCGAATTCTATCAAACATTTAGAGAAGAGCTAACACGTATCCTTCTCAAACTCCTCCAAAATAAAGCAGAGGGAGGAACACTCCCAAACTCATTTTACGAGGCCGCTATCACCCTGAAACCAAAACCAGACAAAGATGCCACAAAGAAAGAAAACTACAGGCCAATATCACTGATGAACATTGATGCAAAAATCCTCAACAAAATACAGCAAACAGAATCCAACAGCACGTTAAAAGTACTATACACCATGATCAAGTGGGGTTTATCCCAGGATTGCAAGGATTCTTCAATATACGCAAATCAATCAATGTGATACACCATATTAGCATACTGAAGGATAAAAACCATATGATCATCTCAATAGATGCAGAAAAAACTTTTGACAAAATTCAACACCCATTTATGATAAAAACCCTCCAGAAACTAGGCATGAGGGAACTTACCTCAACATAATAAAGGCCATATATGACAAACCCATAGCCAACATCATTCTCAATGGTGAAAAACTGAAACCACTTCTTCTAATATCAGGAATAAGACAAGTTTGCCCACACTCACCAGTGTTATTCAACACAGTTTTGGAAGTTTTAACCACCGCAATCAGAGAAGAAAAAGAAATAAAAGAAATCCAATTTGAAAAAGAAGTAAAACTGTCACTGTTTGTAGATGATATGATAATATACATAGATAAACTTAAAGATGCTACCAGAAAACTACTAGACCTAATCAATGAATTTGATAAAGTAGCAGGATACAAAACTAATGCACAGAAACCTCTTGCATTCCTATACACTAATAATGAAAAATCTGAAAGAGAAATTAAGGAAACACTCCCATTTACCATTGCAACAAGAAGAATAAAATACCTAGGAATAAATGTACCTAAGGAGACAAAAGACCTGTATGCAGAAAAGCATAAGACACTGATGAAAGAAATTAAAGATGATACAAACAGATGGAGAGATATACCATGTTCTTCGATTGGAAGAATCAACATTGTGAAAATGACTATACTATCCAAAGCAATCCATAGATTCAGTGCAATCCCTTTCAAAACACCAATGGCTTTTTTCACAGAACTAGAACAAAATATTTTACAATTTGTGTGGAAACACAAAAGATCTCGAATAGCCAAAGCAATCTTGAGAAGGAAAAACTGAGCTGGAAGAATCAGGCTCCTGGACTTCAGACTCTACGACAAAGCTACAGTAATCAAGACAGTATGGTACTGGCAGAAAAACAGAAACAGGTCTTTGGAATAGGATAGAAAGCCCAGAGATAAACCCACACACATATGGTCAACTTATCTTTGATAAAGGAGGGAAGAATACACAAATGGAGGAAAGACAACCTCTTCAATAATTGGTGTTGGGAAAAGTGGACAGCTACATGTAAAAGAATGAAATTAAAACACTCCCTAACACCATACACAAAAATAAACTCAAAATGGATAAAAGACCTAAATGTAAAGCCAGACACTACCAAACTCTTAGAGGAAAACATAGGCAGAACACTCTGTGACATAAGATCCTTTTTTGATCCACCTCCTGGAGAAATGGAAATTAAAACAAAAATAAACAAACGGGACCTAATGAAACTTAAAAGCTTTTGCACAGAAAAGGAAACCATAAACAAGATGAAAAGACAACCCTCAGAATGGGAGAAAATATTTGCAAATGAAGCAACTGACAAAGGATTAATCTCCAAGATTTACAAGCAGCTCATGCACCTCAATATCAAAATAACAAACAACCCAATCCAAAAATGGGCAGAAGACCTAAATAGACATTTCTCCAAAGAAGATATACAGATTGCCAACAAACATGTGAAAGGATGCTCAACATCACCCACCATTAGAGAAATGCAAATCAAAAGTACAATGAGGTATCACCTCACACCAGTCAGAATGGCCATCATCAAAACATCTACAAACAATAAATGCTGGAGAGGGTGTGGAGAAAAGGGAACCCTCTTGCACTGTCGGTGGGAATGTAAATTGATACAGCCACTATGGAGAACAGTATGGAGCTGCCTTAAAAAACTAAAAATAGAACTACCATACAACCCAGCAATCCCACTACTGGGCATATACCCTGAGAAAACCATAATTCAAAGAGTCATGTAGGGCTTCCCTGGTGGCGCAGTGGTTGAGAGTCAGCCTGCCAATGCAGAGGATATGGGTTCGTGCCCCGGTCTGGGAAGATCTCACATGCCCCGGAGTGGCTAGGCCCGTGAGCCCTGGCCACTGAGCCTGCGCATCTGGAGCCTGTGCTCTGCAAGAGGAGAGGCCACAACAGTGAGAGGTCCGCATACCACAAAAAATAATAATAATAAAATAAAATAAAGTGTCATGTACCACAAAGTTCACTGCAGCTCTATTTACAATAGCCAGGACATGGAAGCAACCTAAGTGTCCTTCGACAGATGAATGGATAAAGAAGATGTAGCACATATATATAATGAAATATTACTCAGCCATATAAAGAAAGGAAATTGAGTTATTTGTAGTGTGGTGGATGGACCTAGAGTCTGTCATACAGAGGGAAGTAAGTCAGAAAGAGAAAAACAAATACTGTATGCTAGCACATATATATAGAATCTAAAAAAAAAAATGTTATGAAGAGCCTAGAGGCAGGACAGGAATAAAGATGCAGACGTAGAGAATGAACTTGAGGTCATGGGGAGTGAGAAGGGTAAGCTGGGACGAAGTGAGAGAGTGGCATGGACTTATATATACTACCAAATGTAAAACAGAGAGCTAGTGGGAAGCAGCCACATAGCACAGGGAGATCAGCTCGGTGCTTTGTGACCACCTGGAGGGGTGGGATAGGGAGGGAGGGAGGGAGACGCAAGAGAGAGGAGATATGGGGATATATGTATATGTACAGCTGATTCACTTCGTTATAAAGCAGAAACTAATACAACACTGTAAAGCAATTATACTCCAATAAAGATGTTAAAAAGAATAATAAAATAAAATAAATGTTAAAGAGACATATGTAAGTTTTGAGCAAAGTTCTTCAGGAAAGCATCAATCACAACAAGCAAACATCTTTACGTAAAGCAAAACTACAGCTGTGGAAGTCCAAAGGAAATGAATATCTGTGAAAAATGGGGAGAGGTGATTTTCAAATTGGAACCTGATAAGTAAGACAGAGAATATTCAAGAATCTTAAATGAACTGTCTCTGCCAGGTTGGCACCAGGGAGTTAGAGTGCAAGAGAAGAATGATGTAAGAAAGGAAAAGAGAAAAATATCTTTTCTTTATGGGTTTTGGAATGGATTGAATAAATACACTAAGTGATGATGGCAAATATAAATCAACAGCAACTACAGGTGCTATGAGCAACCACAAGTGAACGTGACCCGTTTGATTGAATAATGAAGCAGCAGGAGCTCCCTAGAGAGGATTCATGGCAAAGACAGAAACAGCATACCCATCATGAATAACATATACTTCCTGAAATAAGAACAAACTTTTCAGGAGAGACTAAGAATTCCCTGGGCTTTCATCACTGTGGTCAACATAAAGAAGAGAAGAAAACTGGATGAGCATTTTTTTTCCATTTGAAAAAAGAAATGGAATTTAAAAACCAAAAATATCCACCATGATTTAGGTTTTCGAGCTTCTTTGCTACTTAAAGGATGTTTTCAGTTCACCAAACCTAAGAGCATACTGTGAAAGCACTGCACTTTTATCTTTAATTTATGATCCCGTGTTTACTTTCAGTTGTGAATATCTCCACATATTTCTTCAGGTTTGTCAGAGTCATTTGAGACCTGGCATACATTTGACAGACGATTACACAAACACAGAACTTTAAAGAGCTTTGTTGTGTTGGTGTCCATTTCATCTGTTTGACAAATGAAGAGAAAGTCCATTAGGAGCTAGTTCATTTTCACAGATTCACTCTAAGGAGTATATGAATCAAAAATTATTCGGTTCCTCATTGCAAACCAGTGTGACTCCCATACTGCTTCTATTTGCATGCCTTATATTTAACTTTGAATTCTGACTTTCCAAGGTTATTATTTTCATATTAATTCTTTTAATTGTGATTTCTTTACATAAATTTTAAGTGTATCTTTGTCCTCTTTTGTCAAGATTCTCAGGCATAGGAGTAATTCCTAAAGAATATAGCTTACTGCAATCAAAAATCATAGTATGCTTGAAACGATACAAAAACAAAACTCATATATATGCTACCTATAAGAGACTAATTTCAGATCTAAAGACACACACAGACTCAAAGTGAGGGGATGGAAAAAGATATTCCATGCAAATGGAAATTAAAAGAATGTCACGGTAGGAATTGTTATATCAGGCAAAACAGACTTTAGAACAAAGACTGTAACAAGAGAAAAAGAAGGGCATTACATAATGATCAAGGGATTGATTCAAGAAAATATGACAATTGTGAATATATATGCACCCAACATAGGAGCACCTCAATACATGAAACAAATATTAACAAACATAAATGGGGAAATTAACAGTAACCCAGTAATAGTAGGGGATTTTAACACCACACTTACATCAATGAACAAATCATCTAGACAGAAAATCAATAAGGAAACACTGACCATAAAGGCAAATTAGACCAATGGACTAAATATATATATATATATATATATATATATATCATTACATCCAAAAGCAGTAGAATACACATTATTTTCAAGTGCACATGGAACATTCTCCAGGAGAGATCACATGCTAGGCCAGAAAACAAGTCTCAGCAATTTTAAGAAGACTGAAATCACATCAAGTATCTTTTCTGACCACAACATTATGAAACTACAAATCAACTAGAAGAAAAAAAAACTGCAAAAAATGCAGACACATGAAGGCTAAACAATATGCTACTAAACAACCAATGGACCACTGAAGAAATCAAAGAAGAAATTTAAGAAATACCTGTAGATAAATAAAAATTAAAATACAACCATCCAAAGTCTATGGGACACAGCAAAAGCAGTTTTAAGGGGAAGTTTATAGAGATACAAACTTATCTCCAGAAACAAGAAAAAACTCAAACAATGCAACCTTACACCTTTTAAAGGTACTAGATAAAGGAGAAAAACAAAACCCAAAGTGAGTAGAAGGAAAGAAGTCAAAGGATCGGAGCAGAAAACATGAAATAGAAACCGAAACAAAAAGATCAATAAAACTAAGAGATGGTTCTTTGAAAATATTTTTTAAAAACCTGATAAACTTTCAGCCAGACTCATTAAGAAAATAAGGGAGATGGTCCAAATAAATAAAATCAAAAAAGAAACAGTAAATGTTACAACCAACACCACAGAAATACAAAGGATCATAAGAACAACTACACACCAATAAAAAGGACAACCTTGAAGAAATGGACAAATTCCTCAAAATGCACAATCTTCAAGACTGAACTAGGAAGAAATATCAATAGACAATATAACATACCATTTAACTTTAATTAAATTGAATCTGTAATGAAGGAAAAAAAAAAAAACTATGAACAAACAAAAGTCCAGGACCAGACGGTTTCACAGGTGAATTCTACCAAATAATTGGGGAAGAATTAACACCTATCCTTCTCGAACTATTCCAAAAACTGCAGAGGAAGGAACACTTCCAAACTCATTCTACAAGGCCACCATCACCCTAATACCAAAACCAGACAAAGATATCACAAAAAAAGAAAATTACAGGCCCATATGACTGATGAGCATATACGCAAAAATCCTCAACAAAATACTGGCAAACCAAATCCAACAATACATGAAAAAGATCATACACCATGAGCAATTGGGATTTTTCCCAGGGATGAAAGGATGTTTTAACATCTACAAATCAATCAATGTGATACAGCACATCAACAAATTGAAGAATAAAAATCGTATAGTCATCTCAAAATATGCAGAAAAGGCTTTTGACAAAATCCAACATCCATTTACAACAAAAACTCTCCACAAAATGGGAATAGAGGGAACAAACCTCAAAATATTTAATAAAGGCCATATATGACAAGCCCACAGCTAACATTGTACTCAATGGTGAAAACCTAAAGGCACCTCCTCTAAGATCAGGAACAAGACAAGGATGCCCACTCTCACCACTTTTATTCAACATAGCATTGGAAGTCCTAGCTACAACAATTAGAAAAGAAAAAGAAATAAAAGGAATCCACACTGGAAAGGAAGAAATAAAACTGTCACTGTTTGTAGTATGACATGATACTACATATAGAAAATCCTAAAGATGCCACCAAAAATCTAATAAAGCTCATCAATGAATTCGGTAAAGTTTCAGGATACAAAATTAATATACATAAATCTGATGCATTTCTATATACTATTAATGTACTATCAAAAAGAGAGTTTAAGGAAACAATTCCATTTACCTTCACATCAAAAAGAATAAAATACCTAGGAATAAATCTAAGTAAGGAGGCAAAAGACCTGTACTCAGAGAAATATAAGACACTGATGAAAGAAACTGAAGATGACACAAATAGATGGAAAGATATAGCATGCTCATGGATTGGAAGAACTAGTATTATTAAAAGACCATATTATCTAAGGCAATGTAGCAGTTCAATGCAATCCTTATCAAAATGCCAATGGAATTTTTTACAGAACTAGAATAATTCTAAAATTTGTGTGGACCCACAAAAGACCCCAAATAGAAAGAGCAATCTTCAAAAAGAAGAACAGAGCTTGAAGTATCAGCATCCCTGACTTCAGACTATACAACAAAGCTACAGTAATCAAAACACTGTGGGGCTTCCCTGGTGGTGCAGTGGTTGAGAGTCCGCCTGCCGATGCAGGGGACACGGGTTCGTGCCCCGGTCCGGGAAGATCCCACATGCCGAGGAGCAGCTGGGCCCGTGAGCCATGGCTGCTGAGCCTGTGCGTCCGGAGCCTGTGCTCCACAACGGGAGAGGCCACAACAGTGAGTGCGAGGCCCGCGTACCGCAAAAAAAAACAAACAAAAACACTGTGATACTGGCACAAAAGCAGACACATAGATCAATGGAACACAGTAGAGAGCCCAGAAATAAATCCATGCACATATAGTCAATTAATCTATAACAAGGCAGGCAAGAACATACAATGGAGGAAAGACAGTCTCTTCAATAAGTGGTGCTGGGAAAACTGGACAGCTACATGTAAAAAAATGAAATTAGAGCATTTTCTCACACCATACACAAAAATAAACTCAAAATGGATTAGAGACTCAAATGTAAGACCAGAAATCACAAAACTCTTGGAAGAAAACGGACAAAACACTCTTTGACATACTTCTTAGAAATATTTTTTGGATCTATCTCCTAAGGCAAAGGAAACAAAAGCAAGTATAAACAAATGATACCTAATTAAACTTAAAAGCTTTTGCACAGCATATAAACAAAAAGACAAGCTACAGAATAGGAGAAAATATTTGCAAACTATGTGATCAATAAGTGGTTAATATCCAAAATATATGAATAGCTCATACAACTCAACAGCAACAAAACATGCAACCTGATTTTTAAAATGGGCAGAAGACCTGAATAGACATTTTTCCAAAGAGTACCTAAAAGTGGCCAATAGGCACATGAAAAGATGCTCAACATCGATAAATATCAGTGAAACACAAATCAAAACCACAATGAGATATCACCTCACACGTGTCAGAATGGCTATCATCAAAAAGAACACAAATAACAAATGTTGGTGAGGATGTGGGTAAAAGGGAACCCTCCTACACTATTGGTGGGATTGTAAACTGGTCCATCCACTGTGGAAAACAGTATGGAGTTTCCTCAGGAAAGTAAAAATAGAACTAACATATGATCCAGCAATTCCAACCCTGGGTCTATATCCAAAGAAAGTGAAGACACTAATTTGAAAAGGTACATGCACCCCAATGTTCATAGCAGCATTATTTCCTATTGCCAAGATATAGAAGCAACCCAAGTGTCCATCAACAGATGAATAAAAAATATGTAGCATATATATGCTTAGTGAGTATTATACTTAGTGAAATAAGGCAGACAGAGAAAGACAAATACTGTACGCCATCCCTTACACGTAGAATCTAAAAGAAAAAAAAAAAAAAAACGAATATAATGAAACAAAACCTGACTCACAGATACAAGGAACAACCGAGTCATTATGAGTGGGTAGAGGGAAGGGGGAGGGGGTTGATAAAGGAAGGGGCGTAAGAAGTAGAAACTACTATGTATAAAATAAATAAGCTGTAAGGATACACTGTACAGCCCAGGGAATATAGACAATATTTTGCAATAACTTTAAATAGAATATAATCTATAAAAATTTTGAACCACTATGTTATATACCTGAAACTAACATAATATTGTAAATCAACTGTACCTCAATTTAAAAAAAGAACGGACTACAGCTTACTGGACACCTGAGCTCTAGCCACTAAACACCAGTGGGTCCCTCTACTCCTGAACTTTGTTTCCATTCTGGCAGCCCAGTTCTTCCTTCTACCATCATGAACTTTCCTGTCTGTTCTGTAGAAGTCATTCATTCTTTTGGGAACAAGAGACAAACAAGTGAGTTATCTGAGTTAACAAGTGTGTGGCTGAGAAAGCAAACATGATACGAAGTGATACTGGTTTGAGGAGATAAGTGCATATATTTCAGGGCAGGGAAAGCTATTGATACTGGTGACGTACAAACTTTCTTCTCCGGCAGATGCATCTACCCTCCCTCTACGCATATACTTGGCAAATCGCAGCCACAGCATTTCTATAAGCAGGAGGGATGCTGCAGGAAGAAAGTGTAAATACGGATATTATCTTCGAGATAGATGTAGGGTAACATACTTTCCATCCTGATGACTTGAATTTCTCTGCTTTCCTAAAATCTTTCCTACATCTTTAATGACTCACAGAATTTTAATGATAGAATTGAAGTAACATTTCCATAATTAGGATTTCCATTATTCAAATTTGTTTTTTTTTTAACAGAGAAAAGCCTAAGTTTCTTTTTTTTTAATGTTCATAAATTGTTAATGTTTATTCACCTGGTGTTTATCGATACAGTCATGTTTTGCATTGTGGACAAGTTAAATAAAATGTGTTGCGATACCTCTGTTACATAACAATGTTTGGTAATTAAGAATAAAACACATTTACAGCTAGATTTCGTGTTAGGTAAAGAGGTCTGGAATGCAGTCACTGTTTTCCCACATTTCTGTCTCATCCCAGGTATTCACTGCCCTCTCATGGTTCAATATGACAGCAATCAAAGATACCTTTTCCAAGCAATTGACCGTACTCCAGACCTTGTCAAGTTCTCACCACTAATACACTTTATCTTTGGTATGCCTCATTCTCTCTCATAGTCCTTCCAAATTTTAGACCTAGGGTGCACTCTAGAAATAACTCAGTTCTGTGTTATACTTTGCACATTTAAGAAACAGAGGAGTAAAGTGATTCACCTAAGGCAACGCTACGGGTGATGGCAGAGCTGGGACTAGGAACTCGGGTGCTTTGTGTCTGGTCCATTCAGGGATCCAGGGCCCTCCTGAGTACATGCCTTTACTGGCATTCCTGCTGCTGCTGCTGGTTCCAGACAGTACAAAACGTGCAACAAGAGAGCCTCCTCAAGCTGCCACCACAAGACCCTGGCGTCAGCTGCTTTCCCTGGTAACGACCAGTCACTGTCACTGACTTAGGGGAAGAATGTGGTATGCATCTGGTGTTACAGCTTTATTTGCCACTTGTCAGATCGCATCTGCCGTGTAAAGCCCATATTCCATCAAGTAAAAATGGGATGCTGAATTTAGAAACACTTACTGAAATTACCATGACAACCAGGTCCCAGTTTTTTTTCCCTTTAAGTAACATTTATTGATTATATTCTGATTCAGTATATCCAAAATCATTTGTGAACAGGAATTTTTAATGTTGAACTGATCAACCCCTAAAAAATCTATACTTGGACTAAACCATACTTAAATCTTCCTAACTTTCATTGCCATTACTGCTGTTAATAGCAAATAATGTCTTTATTTGAAAGAAAATTTCAACCTGGATAATATTTCTCTTCTAATTTTTATAAGCCTTTTTTTTGCAACGGTATGCATACACTGTCAATTGTCAAATTTGAAAAACTATTTCCAAAAAATATACTGATACTTGATTTTTCTGATGTTTTTTGAGGAAATCTATTGATTTAGCAAAATCAATTGATCCTGTGTTACTGTCATACACAAGTTAAATTTTTAGTGATATTTGCAGTAAATAATGTCTTCGGCATCCTTTGACTATGTAGCCTGATTACTCCATTTACCTCTCCCGTTGGTGACATATTTTGTTAGCACTGTATTCCACTTTGTCCCAAAATAATTTTAGTTTGAGCCAAATGTTTTCAATCTCTCATCATTAATTGTCTATGTTGTTGATGAATATGGGAATATGTCAAGTTTAGAGGGATGGGTAGATGATAAAAGCTTCTCACTTGAATTCAACACGGCACTGCACAATGGAATGAATCAACTCTGATGGTAAAATTCTATTCTTCAAGATTTTAACACAAAATGAAAAAATATTACTAGAGAGAATATGAGCTAGAAAAATAGGTATAATTCTGTGTTGGATATTAGAACATATCTCGTAAACTCTGTCATCAAGAATAGAAGTGAAGAGATAAGCGTGCCATGTCAAAACTTCAAGAAGTTACTGTTCATACTGATTACATTTTCTCCATGCTGTAATACATTTTCCCTAGTATCAGGTACCAGCTACAGAAATTTTCTCAGTGGGAAAACATTTCTCAAAATAAGATTCTTCTTTCTGAATTCCTTGGTGCATTGTATGTGTACATACATATGTACATATAAAACCATGCATAGGATATATACATACATACACAGAGAAAACGTTCAAATAACGTATATGATAGGGATAAAACAAAAGGTAAAGCACATCTATTCAGTCACTCCCACCAACCCTCAGCCTACTACCCAAGAAAACAACTGTTTCTTATGTATGGTTCCAGAATTTATTTGTGAATGCATGTGTGTCAGTTTAGAGAATAAATTATAAGAAAACTGACCTGGTCTGAGAACTGAGGCCAACACCTGCCAGCCACCCCTATACTCCTAATAACAACTACCCATGAAAAAATTTAAAAATAGTAGAAAACTCTTTCTATACTTTTCTCACTTCACTGAAGAGAGAGAGATGGTTGGAGTGGAACTGGTGGAACTTGAATATTAAAATCTTTGGATCAGATGCTCAGTGCCCTGAGAGACACAATCCATGTGATCCCACCTGCTTCAGGCCTAGAGAAAGGGCTGTAACGGGATCACCTGAAAAGCTGCTGTCAGTCTCAAAGAGCATGGAGTGTAGTCTGACTGGTGTCTCACTTAGGCTTGAAAAGCTGACAGATCAGGAGACTGAGGTGTGCGAGCTTTTCTAAGGGAACACAGAAAGGTTCCACGCCAGGTAGGCATGCTCTCCTTGGGCAAAGACCAGATGCAAGCTACCTGCAAAAGAATGCTTTTGTAAAACTGTCTTATGTCCTTCCCAAGGAGTCTGCCTAGAGACCAATGAAACCTTAGCATCAAGAATCTGGGGGTGTCAGCACCATGCCTAGGGTATAAAAGGTAGACCCATAAACAACCAGCTGGAAAGACTGGATCATTTTGAAATGCATAGAAATACCGAATCACTATGCTGTGCAACAGGAACTAATGTAGTGTTGTAGGTCAATTATACTTCAAGAACAAAATAAACCAACTCATAGGAAAAAAGATCAGATTTGTTATCAGAGGTGGGGGTGGGGGGGAATTGGATGAAGATGGTCAGGAACTACAAACCTCCAGTTATGGGATAAGTACTAGGGATGTAATGTACCCCATGAGTAATACAATTAACACTGCTCTATTATATATGAAAGTTAAGAAAGTAAACCCTAAGAGTTCCCATCACAAGGAAAAAATAATTTTCTCTTTAATATTATATCTATACGAGATGATGGGTTACTCATTAAACTTACTGTGATAATCATTTCACAATGTATGTAAGTCAAATCAATAGCTCCACGACTTAAATTGATACAGTGCTGTGTGTCAATTATATCTCAATAAAACGGGAAAATAATTAAATTAATAAAAACTTCCCCCAAACCCCCCAAATAAAACAGAAAAAAAAGCCATGAACCTCAACACTATCTGACATTAAATGTGAAATGTGTTAATTTATCAAAAACTCCTTTTTTCCCCAGTTCTTTAGAATAGTTTACTGAAGCTCTCAGCCACCCGGCTAATCTCTAAGTGATTCTAGCTGCGGGAACACAGCGTTTCCTGACGCTGGGGGTTACGCATTATGCACAAATTTTCCCATTGTTACATTCTAACTGCATGTTGCCTACCCACCATTAAATAATTAAGATTTAACTAGAGAACTGAAGATTTTCTTCCTGTTCCTCAATAAACTTACTAAAAGCTCTACATTCTGAAGCCATCTTGGCACAAGTGGCCACCACAAAGGATGAATGAACGTCAAGTGTATTAACTGTTTATCCAGTGCAGCCTCCCACGTGCCCCCTTTCCGGGAGACGGGGATTTCTGAACTTCCCCCCAGCCCTGGTGGCTCGGAGCTACCAGAAAGCACATTCTGGAAAGCTGAGCATATGGCCCAGCCTAGGGAGTTCATTTTCCTACTCCTGTGCTCCCTTACGTCACTTTCAGGGCCAAACTTTGTTCTGGGATCCTCCGCTCTTATGGAATGTAAAGACAGCCGCCTGCCGCGAGGAGAATGTGACTTTGTTAGAAAGTGTTATTTCTTAATAATGAAATAGCTCAAAGAACTTGGTGCATGATCCTTTTAATGTGCTGTTGGATTCTGTTTGCTAGTATTTTCTTGAGGATTTTTGCACCTATGTTCATCAGTGATATTGGCCTATAGTTTTCTTTCTTTGTGACATCTTTGTCTGGTTTTGGTATCAGGGTGATGGTGGCCTTGCAGAATGAGTTTGGGAGTGTTCCTCCCTCTGCTGTATTTTGGAAGAATTTGAGAAGGATAGGTGTTAGCTCTTCTCTAAATGTTTAGTTGAATTCGCCTGTGAAGCCATCTGGTCCTGGGCTTTTGTTTGTTGGAAGATTTTTAATCACAGTTTCAATTTCAGTGCTTGTGATTCGTTGGTTCATATTTTCTATTTCTTCCTGGTTCAGTCTCAGAAGGTTGTGGTTTTCTACGAATTTGTCCATTTCTTCCAGGTGGTCCATTTTATTGGCATATAGTTGCTTGTAGTAATCTCTCATGATCCTTTGTATTTCTGCAGTGTCAGTTGTTACTTCTCCTTTTTCATTTGTAATTCTGTTGATTTGAATCTTCTTTCCTTCTTGATGAGTCTGGCTAATGGTTTATCAATTTTGTTTATCTTCTCAAAGAACCAGCTTTTAGTTTTATTGATCTTTGCTATCATTTCCTTCATTTCTTTTTCATTTACTTCTGATCTGATCATTATGATTTCTTTCCTTCTGCTAACTTTGGTTTTTTTTTTTCTTCTTTCTCTAACTGCTTTCGGTGTAAGGTTAGGTTGTTTATTTGAGATGTTTCTTGTTTCTTAAGGTAGGATTGTATTGCTATAAACTTCCCTCTTAGAACTGCTTTTGCTGCATCCCATAGGTTTTGGGTGGTCGTGTTTTCACTGTCATTTGTTTCTAGGTATTTTTTGATTTCCTCTTTGATTTCTTCAGTGATAACTTATTAAGTACTGTATTGTTTAGCTTCCATGTGTTTGTATTTTTTACAGGTCTTTTCCTGTAATTGATATCTAGTCACATAGCATTGTGGTCAGAAAAGATACTTGATATGATTTCAATTTTCTAAAATTTACCAAGGCTTGATTTGTGACCCAAGATATGATCTATCCTGGAAAATGTTCCATGAGCACTTGAGAAGAATGTGTATTGTTTTTGGATGGAATGTCCAATAAATATCAATTAAGTCCATCTTGTTTAATGGGGTTTATCCCAGGAATGCAAGGATTCTTCACTTATGCAAATCAATCAATGTGATACACCATATTAACAAATTGAAGGAGAAAAACCATATGATCATCTCAATAGATGCAGAGAAAGCTTTTGACAAAATTCAACACCCATTTATGATTAAAACCCTCCAGAAAGTAGGCATAGAGGGAACTCTCCTCAACATAATAAAGGCCACATGTGACAAAGCCACAGCCAACAGCGTCCTCAATGGTGAAAAATTGAAACCATTTCCACTAAGACCAGGAACAAGAAAAGGTTGCCCACTCTCACCACTATTTTTCAACATAGTTTTGGAAGTCCTAGCCACAGCAATCAGAGAAGAAAAAGAAATAAAAGGATTCCAAATCAGAAAAGAAGTAAAGCTGTCACTGTTTGCAGATGACATGATACTATACATAGAGAATCCTAAAAATGCTACCAGAAAACTACTAGACCTAATCAATGAAGTTGGTAAAGTAGCAGGATACAAAATTAATGCACAGAAATCTCTGGCATTCCTATACACTAATGATGAAAACTCTGAAAGAGAAATTAAGAAAACACTCCCATTTACCATTTCAACAAAAGAAATAAAATATCTAGGAATACACCTACCTAAGGAGACAAAAGACCTGTATGCAGAAAATTATAAGACACTGATGAAAGAAATTAAAGATGATACAAATAGATGAAGAGATATACCATGTTCTTGATTGGAAGAATCAACATTGTGAAAATGACTCTACTACCCAAAGCAATCTACAGATTCAATGCAACCCCTATCAAACTACCACTGGCATTTTTCACAGAACTAGAACAAAAAATTTCACAATTTGTATGGAAACACAAAAGACCCCGAATAGCCAAAGCAATCTTGAGAAAGGAAAATGGAGCTGGAGGAATCAGGCTCCTGGACTTCAGACTATACTACAAAGCTACAGTAATCAAGACAGTATGGTACTGGCACAAAAACAGAAATATAGATCAATGGAACAGGATAGAAAGCCCAGAGATAAACCCACACACATATGGTCACCTTATCTTTGATAAAGGAGGCAAGAATATACAGTGGAGAAAAGAAAGCCTCTTTAATAAGTGGTGCTGGGAAAACTGGACAGCTATATGTAAAAGTATGAAATTAGAACATTCCATAACACCATACACAAAAATAAACTCAAAATGGATTAAAGACCTAAATGTAAGGCTAGATACTATCAAACTCTGAGAGGAAAACATAGGCACAACACTCTATGACACACACACACACAAAAAGCAAGATCCTTTTTGACCCACCTCCTAGAGAAATGGCAATAAAACCAAAAATAAACAAATGGGACCTAATGAAACTTAAAAGCTTTTGCACAGCAAAGGAAACCATAAACAAGACCAAAAGACAACCCTGAGAATGGGAGAAAATATTTGCAAATGAAGCAACTGACAAAGGATTAACCTCCAAAATTTACAAGCAGCTCATGCAGCTCAGTATCAAAAAAACAAACAACCCAGTCCAAAAATGGGCAGAAGACCTAAAGACATTTCTCCAAAGAAGATATACAGGTTGCCAACAAACACATGAAAGAATGCTCAACATCATTAATCATTAGAGAAATGTAAATCAAAACTACAATGAGATATCATCTAACACCAGTCAGACTGGCCATCATCAAAAAATGTACAACAATAAACGCTGGGGAGGGTGTGGAGAAAAGGGAACCCTCTTGCACTGTTGGTGGGAGTGTAAATTGATACAGCCAGAATGGAGAACAGTATGGAGGTTCCTTAAAAAACTAAAAATAGAACCACCATACAACCCAGCAATCCCACTACTGGGCATATACCCTGAGAAGTCCATAATTCAAAAAGAGTCATGTACCAAAATGTTCATTGCAGCTCTATTTACAATAACCAGGACATGGAAGCAACCTAAGTGTCCATCAACAGATGAATGGATAAAGAAGATGTGGCATATATATACAATGGAATATTACTCAGCCATAAAAAGAAACGAAATTGAGTTATTTGTAGTGAGGTGGATAGACCTAGAGTCTGTCATACAGAGTGAAGTAAGTCAGAAAGAAAAAAACAAATACCGTACGCTAACACATATATATGGAATCTAAGAAAAAACAAATGGTTATGAAGAACGTAGGGGCAAGACGGGAATAAAGACACAGACCTACCAGAGATGGACTTGAGGATATGGGGTGAGGGAAGGGTAAGCTGTGACAAAGTGGGAGAGTGGCATGGGCATATATACATTACCAAACGTAAACTAGATAGCTATTGGGAAGCAGCCGTATAGCACAGGGAGATCAGCTCGGTGCTTTGTGACCACCTAGAGGGGTGGGATAAGAAGGGTGGGAGCGAGGGAGACGCAAGAGGGAAGAGATATGGGAACATATGCATATGTATAACTGATTCACTTTGTTATAAAGCAGAAAGTAACACACCATTGTAAAGCAATTATTCTCCAATGAAGATGTTAAAAAAAAAACAAACAACTCACGCGTGATCTACCATATAGGCTAAATGGTGACATAAATTCCAGGACACATTCTCTGTGTTTCAGTCTTCGATTCATTTTGGCCTATATTTGCAAGATTGGAAACAAGTGATTATCTGGACAAATTCAAGCTGCTAAACTCTGTTCGATCTTTCCCGAAAAGTCAATTGTTTTATTTTCTAAGAGAGCTAATTACCTAATTATGTACCTGTCATGGGTAGAAACTACCAGAAAAGACAGTACATAATTAATAAATTGCTCAGTATGATTTCATAAACTCACAAGTGTCACGGGTTCTGTCTGCGCGCGAGGGGGGGTGGTGGCGCGCAGAGATAAATAAGGATGATGGGGACTTGTGTGGTCTGTCAGGCTTTACACTTCTTGATAAATGAATCTACTTACACATTATGTTCCCATTTACACTGGAATTACCCTAAGATTGAATTATAGGCTAAAGCTATCCACATTAACCCTCCGAAGAATAGCTTATAAAATAATGTTCCTCACCATAATATTACTAACAACATCAATTATAACATGTGAATGTTTATTTTACAAATTTTCTAAATACAGATAGCACTGAATTATAAATACTCAACGTGCAGGCACACTCTAAATCTAAGATATATATACATATACATGTGTGTATGTATATACGTGTGTGTGTATATATATGTATGTATTGGTCTAGATGTTGATACAACTAAAACCTTTACTTACAGAGATCTTCTATCCGATGGACCACTTGTTGGTACAAAAATTGATTGAGACTGTAAATGCATTCTGATTTACAGAATTCATATCCTGATTACCCATGAACAGTAAGTTTTTGAAGTCAAGTCACCAGGATACACAATCTCTTCTCCAGGATGTGACCGCGGACCAGTTACTTAACCTCTCCTTCCTTTATTTACCTCATGTAAAATAAAGGTAATACTGGCATCAACCTCCCAGCATTTTTGCCAGTGGTAAATGAAGGAATATATGTCAGGAGCTGAGAGCAAAGCCTGGTATATAGCAAGCATTCGATTACAGATGCTTTCATTCTTATGTATCATGCAGGTTTTTTTTTTTTATCACTTTGTCACATGTGCTTTACCGTTAACGTTTATTACTTCTGAACTATTTGAGAGTCGGTTGGACAAATCATACCACGTTTCCCTAAATATTTCAGTGTGTATTTCCTAAACACAAGGGTAGTCTCTTCTATAACCACAGAACAATTATCAAATTCAGGAAATTGTATATTTAGTCTTTTTACGGACTCCTCTGCAGATCCATGTGTACTTGTGTGTGTACACAAGCGAAGTCCAGCACTGATTTTCACTGTGCCTATGACTATATAAGGACCTTGTGGATTGTTTTTGAAAATAATATAGAGACTGAGGCCGGGGAGGCCCTGAGGGTCGGTAGCAAATCTCCACTGAAGCTATAAATGGAAGCAGATTCTATCTTCCAGTCTAGAGCTCAGACTAACAGGAGAGACTTTGCTTCCTCTTACATAGGAGCGTTCGGGCTTTCTGGAAAGCATATGTATTATTCACTAGGCTTAGAAATGCCTAGAATTATTCACCTGGGGACTCAGCAAAAATGCGATAAAGATTTCAGCTGTATGGCCTCGTTTTAAGGGCCTAAAGCTACATACCTCTTCAGAAATAGAGCTGCCAAGGACTATTTTTCTTCCCGTATCCTTTGTAAAATTGCATTCTGCCTTCTTTTTGGTTACTCTCAAAAAATTATAAAATCTCATTAGTTTCTCTTTTGGAGAATGAAACTGGAGGAGCTGCTCTGAGAACACTTTGTTAATAGAACTAAGTTGGTCGGATGACACACATGATGTCTAGCGATAATGCCAAACCTGTCCTGAGCCCTGTGCTCTGGGAAAACGTGATGGTGAGGAAATCCCTGCCACTGCCAAGAAGCATCCTTCCCCTCATAACTCAGGCGAGATTCAGGGACGCCCCTCTTGTTTACCTGGGACACCAGATCCTCCAGATTCCCCTACTTTGTACCCACTGACCAGGATGGACGAAATGCCTGCCGACTTGCCTTGTTAACTTTAGTTCAGCTTCTTTCTCTCCTGAAGGCCCCTGGGCGTCACTGACTCTCAGCATTGCCCAGAATCAACACCTGAAAAGGAACTGGCCTGGTTTCCCAGACCCTCCCTCCCCCAACCAGAGGGCATCTTCTGCTCAAATCTCCCATCAAGCCCCCCTCTTAACGTACTCCCCATACCTGGGTCTTTCTCCTGCAGATAAGAAAAAAGAAGATGTTTCTTTCTGCCTGAACTTTGTGACGCTTGCAGACTTTATGGTCAGGGCATCCTCCCCTTATTCCAGCAATCCTTTTGAATAAAGTCTCTCCTTACCTAAGTCCAGATTTCTTTTATTTGACCATAGAGCACATATGAAAATATGGACGTTAACATTATAATGAGTTTTTCCCACAACAAAGAAGTAAAAGCAGTGCCCTTCCAGCCTCAGTTCTCATAACAGCATTAAGACTACAGAATCCATATTTATGTAAGTTACACTAATGTCCAGGACTTCCAAAGCAGAGAGAAAAAAGATTTGCAACCCAGAGATCCTCAGCTCCAGGTGGTAAAAAGGCTTGCATAAGTCAGGGATGGAGGAGTGAAGACTGGCAGACCTTTTTTGGGGGGAGAGGAATGGTTGATGTTCTGTGAGTCTCACTCACCCACTCCCCGTCCCGAGACAGACACAGACACACACACACTCAGTCTGGGAAGCAGGACCTAAATAGGAGTGTGTGATGACCTTCTCATGGGACCCTGCAGCGTGGACAGGTGCACGCCTGGGTCTCATTTGAGTAATATAAAGGGCGAAGAACTGGATGGCCAGCTACTTATACAGGCACTGAAAATAAAGGGGTTTCACTGGGAGGATGGCAGTCCCAGGGTTTCCTAAAGCAAGAGTCTTGTCTCCCATGAGTTAGACGTGAGCCTCAGGGAGAGAGAGGCCTGGAGTTGCTTCCACACCTGTTCAAGAGACATGGTGGGGACGAGTCCCAGCGAAGAGAAGTGGGTACCTCCCACGTGCTAGAGCGAGGAGAAGGTCACGATCCAGGGAGAAGTAGGTCATCCCACTGAAGGAGTCGCTCTGACATGTCTCAGCAATTAGGGGCTAGGGAGCGTTCGCAAAGGTGCTCCCACAGGGGTGTTGAACACGTCTCCGGATTATGGAACACGCCACCAACTAAGAACAGTGTCAGTCGGCTAATGAGCCCACACTTCCCCCCATGCCGTTCTCCTTTCCATACAAAGCACCTGAAGAGTGAGCTGGATGGGGAGGGGGGTGAAGATAAATTGCAATTCTGGGGGGTTCCTGGCTAGCTCATTCCTTCAGGCGATTCCCACTTTTTCTGCACCTTTGACTAGGCTATTTTCAACTCCATTGAGGTAAAAGCTGCACAAAAATGATAGTGATTCAAACAATTTTTGTCCACAGAAACACATCTTGTATCTCGTAGAATGTGACTGGTATCGATAATGGCCCTTGGCCAGGTTTGCCAGTTTTTCATTGCATTATACATTTATCTAAACATTTCTACAAGAATATAAGTAACTATTTCTGTGGAGGCAGAGATATTTCATATAGAAATCACTGAAATTTCAGTCATCTTGTGTCACGTCTCTTCATTTTTGAATGCTGCTACTTGAATCCAACATCATAGACAGGTAAAAATTTGAAGATAACGTATATTTCAGTGATGTGGAAGGATGCACAGTAACTTCACTCTGGATACTTTTTGTTCTCTAAACAGAATGGAGATGACTCACCTTTGCGGGGGTGGGGGGGTTACCTCCCACTTAAAAAGAAAAGCGACTCTCATTCCTCACACTCACTGCATCTACTCATTGTATCCTTGTGAAATGATGGGAACAAGACACATTCAACATACATGTTATTCTCTAACAAGTTCCAGCTTGAATGAAACCTTAGCAAATATATTCACTAATAACCAACAGCTAAGAATTCAGACCCCACTCTCTTGAAAGAACCGACTCAGGCTGGATCCCACATGTAACATTTGATTGCAAATTTGAGGAGAGAAAAGAGAATAAAATAGCATCTATGTCTAAGGAAATTGACAAGTCATTTTATATGCTGAACTGCTCTCCAATAAGAATTTTACTTTTTAATATACATTAAGGCTTCTTTCCTCACACACAATCTTTCTCTGCCCCTTTAATATTTTAGGGGGCAAAACTTAATTTGTGCAACGTCCTACACACAGAGAAACAGCACATTACAGAGAGCAGCTTGCTACAAGCTTTTGTGAAGAAGAGTTTGTCTTACTGTCATATTCAGGATGATAACGTTTGGTATAAGAACAAAGAAATCTTAAAAACCTAAATGAAGGACTTACTAGGAAAACATTTTAAAATTTTAATAAATATCTAGTAGAGTATATGTGCTGTGAAATTTAAAATTACAGCACATTACACACTTTAGCAAAGTCTAGCCTGGTGAAGACAAACTGAGGGAGGAACTCACATATTTTTGTTCGTAAATGGGAAAAGTAACAAAAGTCCAAATGTAAATTAATATAATCAGAAAAAAGTAATCTTTTAAATATAACATGTTGATATCCTATATAACTTCAAGCAGAAAGAGAACAAAATAGAATATTTTTGACAGTATTTTGCAACTTCAGACAGAAGATTCACAGAATAATAGCACAGAACAAAAAGTAAACACACAGATTAACTTAGTGTTTAGTGAAAACTTGATTTATTTCATCCTCAAATATGTGTTGAATTCTCTGAAGGCACCAGGGAGCCAGCAGTGAATAAAATAGATTACAAATCCCATGGAGTTTACATTATATTGGGAAGGGGGATAGTCAATAGACAGAAAAAACAGTGTGTGTGTATATATGTGTGTGTACACATACACACATATATATGATATAACACAGATGCAATTATATATATTACATATTGTATATTACAAATAGCGTTAAGTAAAATGAAAAGACATTACAGTGGGGGTGGGAGGTCAGCAATCTGTTAGAAGAGTTGCTGTCTGAAATAGATTCAGGAAGAGACACCTCACTGGGAAGAAAAGATTTGTCTAGAAATCTGGAAGTTGAGAACTGTGCATGTGTGAAGGAGCACACTTCAGATAGGGGAGGCCTTTAGGTGCAAAACCTAACACAGGAGCCTAAAGTAAGGGTGGGCAGAAAGAGTGAGAAAGTGAGAAGTGATGGACTTAGACAAAGTGGAGGAACTCGAGTATTTAAGTCTCTATCCATTATTTAAGCGATTCTATCTTATTTGTATAAGGTGAGAGACATTGCACAGCTCTGTTGTTTTTTAATATTTTAGTGATCGTGTTTGTGCCTACAATTTTAAAAATTCTCTTATCATGGAACAATTCAACTATATAAGAAACAAGAAGGGATAATATAATCAATTCCAGTACTCATCACGTGGCTACAGCAATCAACTCAAGGCCATTCTTGTTTTATTCATAACCTTATTCAATTTCTAAATTAGTAATTTTGAAACAAATCCCAGATGTAATATAATTATATCCATAAATACTTCAATATGCATCTCTGAAATATAAGGGTTTCTTTTAAAAAAACCACAATATCATTATTGATAACTTTGGAATTCCTTAAAAACAATCACTTAAATATCTGACAGGTATTAAAATGTTCTTTTAAAAAAACTTTGGCATCGATTTCTTGGATAAGGATCCCAACAAGTTCCACATATCTTCATTTGCTGACATGTATTTTAGGTTTCTATGCACACACACACACACACACACACACACACACACACACACACACACATTCTACCTCCTTTATCCTTTCATAATTTCATTGTTGAATCCTGAATTCTGCATATAAGATGTGTAAATTCTTATGAGAGAGTAAGAATTCCAAAGTCCCTGTGCTCACCAAGTTGCTCCCTCCCACCCCCAGTGGGTGAAAAAGCCGGAGCAGTAAGCAGTCAGATGCCTCATCTTTCTATTTCTGAATCTGGAAGTAAAGTATTGAGCAATGCAAAGATGACTTTAGTAGCACCAAACAAAGTGTCTTATGTAGTTACCTCACAGGAAACTCTTTGAACTTGTGGAAAGTTAAAGTAATAATTAATGGAAGCCATGAAGTTCTGTACCATGATACAGCAGAATTCTGACAAAGTGTTCTAATGCAACATAAAGAAACAAAAATTGAGTGAAAAAAGCATGTTAGTATTTTACTAGCTTCCCTAAATTCACTCCACTGATTTGGAAGAGAAAGTCGCAAATGGAAAAGAAAATTAAAGCCAAAGGGGAAAACCAAAGCTACAGACTTCCCTTCTGTAGGCAGAGATTCCAGAGTTTAGGAGGAAGTAGAATCAGCATGCCTACTGTTGATTTCCAAAGACATTGCAAAGTAGGTGTAATGTTTAGAACTTTGATGTTAAAAAAAAACCCCTAACTTTCTTGTTTCAGAATACTGCATTCCTCAATCATTAAATGTCATCAAGTTTTTACAATGCACTTTATACTGTGGATATTAAATTTTCCGCTGGAAAGTATCTCAAAGGCTGGCTACGTGTAAAGGGTGAAGAAGGGTCAGATAAAGTGATGAGAGAGGCGATGCTACTCAGGAAACAAAGGTGACAGAAAAACAGATGTACACTACCTGTAAGTGCCATAATTGTGGAATTGCTGAGTAAAGATCCTTTACAGATTCCAGTGCCTGAGAACCAGAAAATGAGATGAAATGAAATGCAATAAAATATAAAATACAACAGATACATGTGAAGAATTTAAGTGTAAGGTTTTAAAAAGTCAACCACATAAAAGGAGGAAGGAAAAGAGGGAGCTAATGGCAGCAAGCCCCCTCCCACCCCACTGCTCACCTGTGGCTTCAGCTACAGGTGGGCTCAAAGGTTCAGTGGAGCCCATTCAGGGGCAGGGGGTAGCCTCTCAGAGGCTGCAGGAGAGAGTCCCTGTCCTGTGTCTAGAACAGGACAGCCCATCATCACCTATCAGCATGTCCTCTTTCCTGTCTCTGTTCTGTCTTCCCTGCTCCCTGGATCGCGCTCTAGATGAGCTACCTGCACCCACATGGCTGTGCCCTGCTCTACCTCCAGAGGAACACACGCTGAAGTACTGATTCACGTGAAAAATACCAGACTTCAGCTGAACAGAGACAGAATTAGCACATGCTAACAACATTCCCTTAAGCCAAAGCCTAATCCAGAGCAAGGCTCTACTTGCTCCAATTCTATGAAGGTTAAGAGAGGTGAGGAAGCTGCAGAAGAGAAGTCTGAAGCAAGCAGAGGTTGATTCATGAGGTTTAAGAAAAAGAAGCTGTCTGTCTCCGTAGCATAAAAGTACAAGGTGAAGCAGCGAGGTCTGATGTAGGAGCTGCAGCAAGTCATCCAGAATATCTAGCTGAGATAGTTAATGAAGGTGGCTACACTGAACAACAGATTTTCAATGTAGATGAAATAGCCTTCAATTGGAAGAAGATGCCATCTAGGACTTTCATAGCTAGAGAGGAGAAGTCAATGTCTGGCTTCAAAGCTTCAAAGCACTGGCCTCTTGTTAGGGGTTAATGCAGCTGGTGAGTTTATGTTGAAGCCAATGCACATTCACCATTCCGAAAATCCCATAATTAAGAATTATGCTAAATATACTCTGCCTACAAATGGGACAACAAAGGCTGGTTTACTGTTTACAACATGGTGTACTGAATATTTTAAGCCCACTGTTGAGACCGATTGCTCAGAAATTTAAAAAAAAAAAAAAAGATTTCTTTCAAAACGTTACTGTTCACTGACAGGCACCTGGTCACCCAAGAGCTCTGATGGAGATGTACAACGAGATTAATATTGTTTTCATGCCTGTTTCACGCACAACATCCATTCTGCAGTCCATGGATCAAGGAGGGATTTCAAGTCTTACTATTTAAGAAATATATTTCATAAGATATAGCTTCCATAGATAGCGATTCTTCTGACGGATCAGGGCAAAGTCAATTGAAAACCTTTGGAAAGGATTCATCATTCTAGATGCCTTTAAGAATATTCATGATTCATGGGAAGAGCTCAAAATATCCACATTAACAGGAGTTTGGAGAAGTTGATGCCAACCCTTGTGGATGACTCAGAGGGGTTCAAGATTACAGTGGAGGAAGGAACTGCAGATGTGGTGGAAACAGCAGGAGAACTAGAGTTAGGAGTGGAGCCTGAGGATGTGCCTGAACTGTTACAGTCTCAGGATCAAACTTTAATGGATGAGGAGTCGCTTCTTATGGGAGAGCAAAGAAAGTGGTTTCTTGAGATGGAATCTACTCCTGCTGAAGCTTCTGTGAAGACTGCTGAAATGACAGCATTTAGATGGTTTAGAATATGACAAAAACTTAGTCGTAGAGCAGCAGGGTTTGAGAAGATTCCCTCTAATCGTGAAAGAAGTTCTTCTCTGGGTAAAATGCTATCAAACAGCATCTCATGCTACAGATAAACCGCTGGTAAAAGGAAGAGCTAATTCGATGCTGCAAATCTCATGGCTGTCTTATTTTAAGAAACTGCCCCAGCCGCCCCAACCTTCACAACCATCACCCTGGTCAGTCAGCAGCCACCAACATCAAGGCAAGACCTTCCGCCAGCAAGAAGATTACAACTTGCTGAAGGCTCAGATGATGGTTAGCGTCTTTTAGCAATAAAGTATTTTAAATTAAGGTACGTTCATTGTTTTACTTAAGACATAATGCTATTGCGCAATTAATATAATACAGTATATTGTCAATATATGCACTGAGAAGCCAAAAACATTCATGTGACATTTTTATTAAAATAGTCACTCTATGGCAGTGGTCTGGAACTAAACCCACAGTGTCTTTGAGGTATGTTTGTTCCCAACTCCAGTCTAACCTAGCCATCCTATCTCACCTGAGGAGGGAGGAAAAAAAAAAACTCAGAAATACTTGTGAAGTTCACAGTCCAGAGGCATAAGCTCACTAAAGGCTGAGACCGAATCACAGGACTGGAGAACGCTTCCCTCCCCCACAGCTCCCACCACATCACTAAAGGCCTATTTCCACTTTTATCCAGTGCATTACATCCAGCTATCAAGAAAAAAATTATAAGTTGCGCCAAAAGGCAAAAAATGTAATTTGAAGAGACAGAGCATGCATCACATGACCAGAACAAGACGTGGCAGGGATGTTGGAATGATCAGACTGGGAATTTTAAAGAGTGATTAATATGCTAAGAGCTCTCATGGATAAAGTAGACAGCATGCAAGAACAGATGGGCAACCTAAGTAGAGAGATGGAAATCCTAAGAAAGAACAAAAAAAGGAGAAGTGCTAGATACATACATATTAAAAAAAAAAAACACTATAAATAATTTTAATGGGCTTATGAGTAGACTGGACACAGCTGAGAAAAAAAAATCTCTGAGCTAGAAGATGGATCAAAAGAATCCTTGAAAACTGAAAATCAAAGAGAACCAAGATTGAAAATACTTACCAGAATTTCCAAAGTCTGTGAGACAACTACAAAAGGTGTAATATATGTATAATTGGATACCAGAAGGAGAAGAAAGAGAGAAAGGAAGAGAAGAAATATTTGAAACCATAGTGACTGAGAATTTTCCCAAACTAATCTGTGACATCCAAACGAGTTCCAGGAAGCTCAGAAAACACCAAGCAAAATAAATGCCAAATACACCTACACTAGGCATAACATCTCAAGCTATAGAAAGTCAAAGATAAAGTAAAGAGTCCTCAAGAAGCCAAAGGAAAAAAATCTTACCTGCTCCACTAGGCCTCTTTTTAATGGTTGATTTTAACAGTATAATTGATTTGCAAATGACATGATATTATACATAGAAAATCCTTAACACCCTACCAGAAAACTACTAGAGCTCATCAATGAATTTGGTAAAGTTTCAGGATACAAAATAAATTCCAAGAAATCTGTTGCATTTCTATACACTGAAAATGAAAGATCAGAAAGACAAATTAAAGGAACACTCCCATTTACCATCACATCAAAAAGAATAAAATATCTAGAAATAAACCTACCTAAGGAGGTCAAAGACCTGTACTCAGAAGACTATAAGATGCTGATGAAAGAAATCGGATATGACACAAAGAGTTGGAAAGATATACCATGTTCTTGGATTGGAAGCATCAATAGTGTGAAAATGACTATACTAACCAAGGCAATCTATGGATTCAATGAAATCCCTATCAAATTACCAATGGCATTTTTCACAGAACTAGAACAAAAAATTTTTAAATGTATATGGAAAAACAAAAGACCCCAAACAGCCAAAGCAATCCTGAGAAAGAAAAACAGAGCTGGAGGAATCACACTCCCTGACTTCAGACTATACTACAAAGCTATAGTCATCAAAATGGTATGGTACTGGCACAAAAGCAGAAACATAGATCAATGGAACAGGATAGAAAGCCCAGAAATAAACCCATGCACTTATGGCCAATTAAACTATGACAAAGAAGACTATACAATGGAGAAAGACAGTCTCTTCAATAAATGGTGCTGGGAAAACTGGACAGCTACACATAAAAAAATAAACTTAGAAAATTCTTTAACACCATATGCAAAAATAAGCTCAAAATGGATTAAAGACCTAAATGTAAGACTGGATACTACAAAACTCTCAGCGGAACACACAGGCAGAACACTCTTTGACAAAAATCGCAGCAATCATTTTATACATGTCTCCTAGAGTAATGGAAATAAAAACAAAGCAAATGGGACCTAATTAAACTCAAAAGCTTTTGCACAGCAAAGGAAACCATAAACAAAAAGACAACCCACAGAATGGGAGAAAATATTTGCAAATGATGTGAGCAACAAGGGATTAAACTCCAAAATTTACAAATAGCTCATCCAGCTCAATATCAAAAAAGCAAACAACGCAATCAAAAAATGGGCAGAAGATCTAACCAAAGATTTCTCCAAAGAAGACATACAGATGGCCAAGTGGCACATGAAAAGATGCTCAACATCACTAATTATTAGAGAAATGCAGATTAAAAGTACAATGAGGTACCACCTCACACTGGTCCAAATGGCTATTATCAAAAAATCTACAAACAATAAATGCTGGAGAGTGTGTGGAAAAAAGGGAACCCTCCTACATTGTTGGTGGGAATGTAAATTGGTGCAGCCAATATGGTGAAGAGTGTGCAGGTTCCTCAAGAAACTAAAAATACAGGTACTATATAATCCAGTATTCCCACCACTGGGCATATATCCCGAGAAAAACATGATTCGAAACGATATGTGCACCACAATGCTCATTGCGGCGCTGTTTACAATAGCCAGGACATGGAAGCCACCTAAGTGTCCATCGACAGATGAATGGATAAAGAAGATGTGGTACATATATACAGTGGAATGTTATTCAGCCATTAAAATGAATGAAATAATGTTATTTGCAGCAGCATAGGTGGACCTGGAGATTATCTTACTAAGGGAAGTAAGTCAGACAGAGGAAGACAAATATCATATGATATCGCATATATACTGAATCTAACAAAAAAATGATACAAATGAACGTATTTACAAAACAGAAACACACAGACTTAGAGAAAGAACTTTATGGTTACCACGGGGGAAAGGTGGGGGGTGGGATAATTAGGGAGTTTGGGATTGACAGACACACACTGCTATATATACAATAGATAACCAACAAGGACCTACTGTACAGCAAAGGGAACTCTGCTCATTATTCTGTAATAAACTAAAAGGAAAAGAATTTGAAAAAGAATAGATACTTACATATGTACATCTGAATCACTTTGCTGTACATGAGAAAGTAACACAATGATGTTAATCAATGATACTCCGATATAAAACTTTAAAATAGTATAATTGATATACAAAACCTGCACATATTTAATGTATTCAATTTGATGAGTTTGGACATATGCAAACACCGATGATACCATCACCACAATCAAGATAACAGCTATATCCAACACCTCCCAGGGGTTCCTGTGTCCCTGCTTTTGCTTGTTTGATTTTTTGTGGTAAGAACACTTAACATGAGATATTCCCTCTTAAAATATTTTGAAGCGTATAATACAGTATTGTTAACAATAGACATGAGATATTACCTAAGATGGCTGTTATTAAAAATACAACAAGTGTTGGCAAGGACGTGGAGAAACTGGAACGCTTACACATCGTGGGAATGTAGAATGGTGCAGCCACTATGGAAAACAGTATGGAGAGTCCTCAAAAAATTAAAAATAGAACTACCATATGATCCAGCAATTCCACTTCTGGTTATATATCTAAAAAATTGAAATCAGGATCTTAAAAAGATATCTTCACCTCCATGTTCATTTCAGCACTATTCACAATAGCCAAGATATAGAAACAACTCCAGTGCCCATCAACAAATGTCAGACAAATGGATAAAGGAAATGTGGCACAAACATGCCATGGAATATTGTTCAGCCTTAAAAAAGAAGGAAATCTTGCCATTTGCAACAACATGAATAAACCTGTAAGACATCATGCTAAGTGAAATAAGGCAGCCACTGAAGGACCAATGCTGCATGATTCCACTTACATGAGGCATCTAACATGCTCAGACTCATAGCAGCAGAGAATATAATCGTGGTTACCAGGGGCCAAAAGGTGGGGGACATGGGGAGTTATTATTCAATAGTCATAAAGTTTCAGTTATACTGGATGAGTAAGTTGTAGAGATCTGCTCCACTGCACCTCTGCTGACACCACCTCAGGGGGTTGGGACAGAGGTACCTCACTCCTGCCAGGTGTGGGTGGAGGTCTGGGCTTCTGGGTGGTCTCCAAGGATACCATTGGGTTGTTGGTGGGAGTGTCCTTTCTACCTGGTGAGAATGGAGGCCTCAACTTTCGACATGGCTCTGACACTGTCCTGGACGAGGGGCTGAAGCACCCCCATACCCAGCCTGATGAGGATGGAAGTCTGGGTTCCCTACTTTGCCTTTACTGGAGTGGACAGAAGTGGGGCCATAGTTTTCTGTGCTGTTTAGCTAGAGGGGGGTGATAATTGTCTAAAAGATTTCTGTTTTGCTAGGGTGCCCATTTCCTGGATATTTGGCTAAAGAAAGTGGGATTTTTGGAGGTAGAGGGGTGTGTGTGTGTGTGTGTGTGTGTGTGTGTGTGTGTGTGTGTGTGTGCGTGAAACCACTGGCATTTCTGGGCTGTCAGCTTCTTTAGCACTGAGTCTGGCATATATAAGGCAAAATGAAAACACAAGAACTCACTGCCATGTCATTCTTGGATTCCAAGGACTCTGGCCAATTTTTCCTCTCTCTGCCTTTCGGAGTCTTCATGTTTCTTCTGTATATAATGTCCAAGATTTTCAGTGGTACTTCATGTGAAGAATGGGGAAAGTACATGTACTCCATCATCCCAGAACCAGGATTCCTTTTATTCACTTTTAAAAATCTATTATGAGGGCTTCCCTGGTGGCACAGTGGTTGAGATTCCGCCTGCTGATGCAGGGGACACAGGTTCGTGCCCCGGTCCGGGAAGATCCCACATGCCGCAGAGCATTAGAAATTAGACAAATGCCATTCACTCATGTGGAATTTAAACAAAATAAGTAAATGAATTAAACAAAAACAAACACCTAGATAGAGACAACACAGTAGTGATTACTAGGGGAAGCAGGGGAGGGCAAAATGGGTAAACGGGATCAACTATATGGTGACAGCGGAAAAACTTTTGGTAATGAGCACACTGTAGAGTATATACAACTAGAAATATGTTGCACGCAAGAAACATGTAATATAAACCAATGTCACTTCAATTAAAAATACTCGGGGGCTTCCCTGGTGGCTCAGTGATTGAGAGTCCGCCTGCCGATGCAGGGGACGTGGGTTCGTGCCCCGGTCCGGGAGGGTCCCAAGTGCCGCGGAGCGGCTGGGCTCGTGAGCCGTGGCCGCTGGGCCTGCGCGTCCAGAGCCTGTGCTCCACGACGGGAGAGGCCGCGGCGGTGAGGGGCCCGCATACCGCAAAAAAACTCGGAAAAAAAACAAGCTTATATGATTTATCCTTCCTTGTTAAAGAAATGATAGCTTATAATACACATATTTCTTCACTTTATTTAAAACATATATTTTAGAAATCCACCCTCTATCAATACTTGAAAAAGTAGCTTAATTTATTTTCATCTCTGTATGGAATTTAACTGTATGGATTTACCAAAATTTATTTAACATTTTATTATTATAAGAGGACCATATATTTCTTCCACCCTATAACTGTATGCATACCCCTTGATTACGATTTTGCCACCTCCCATTGGACGGTGGAGACTACTTCTCCAACCCATAATTTTAGTTCTCCCTGTGAATTTCTTTGCACTGGGGCCTTGAGAAGCCTTTCAGTTTCTGCTCTCACATTTGTGGAATTCTCAGACTGTCATGCGTAAAAGACCAAACTAGCCTCTCTCATTCTTTTTTTAATGGTTCTTTATACCTGTCTTCTGGTTCCCTAATTCTCTCTTCTCTGTCTAATCAGCTATTAAATCCATCCATTATCTCTCAATTTTAATTCTGTACATTTAGTTTTTATTATCTTTCTTTGATTTTTTTCTTATGTGCCAGTTTTATGCTAAAATTCTCAATTTTTCTTTATAATATCTTTAAATATATCAGACACAGTTATACTTTGGTATGCATGTTACAGTTTATTTGTATCCTCTAGGAGTGCGTTTCTATAATCTATTTCTTCTCTTGCTTTTTTGATCATTTTTGCTTTCTTGTCTCCTTGTGTGTTGGTTATTTTATTACCGAAAGTCAGAAATTGTATAGAAACAAGTTAAAATTAATACAAAGAGAAGCTTTTTTCAGAGAGGATTTACTTTACATGTATTTGTATGTGCATGTCTGTGTGTGTATTTTTGTGTGTATGTATGTGTGTGTGTGTATGATGAGTGGATGTTTTGAATTTTTGTTTTAGGACACACATTTCTGATTATAAATTTATATATCAATCCACTGTTTCTTTAGACAATACTGATTTCCTACTTTACACAATGCTAAGTATAATATATTTACTTCCTCACCTCTCCCACTGCTTTCCAATATTTGATTTCTTTAAATTATAAATTTTCATTATTTTGTGTTTTTCATATATATATGTTTACTTAATTGAGCTTAAATGATAAATTTGCTCAAATGATACATTTTTACATGTGGCCTTTAAAAATGAAAACAAGGGCTTCCCTGGTGGCGCAGTGGTTGAGAGACCACCTGCTGATGCAGGGGACACGAGTTCGTGCCCCGGTCCGGGAAGATCCCACATGCCACAGAGCGGCTGGGCCTGTGAGCCATGGCCGCTGGGCCTGCGCGTCCAGAGCCTGTGCTCCACAACGGGAGAGGCCACAGCAGTGAAAAGCCCGTGTACCGCAAAAAGAAAAAAAAAAGAAAACAAGAGGGAGAAGCAAGAGGGAGGGGATATGGGAATATATGTATATGTAGAGCTGATTCACTTTGTTATACAGCAGAAACTAACACACCACTGTAAAACAATTACACTCCAATAAAGATGTTAAATAAATAGAAATGAAAACAAACCCACAAAATGTTGTGCTTATACGTTCTATGATTTTTTTCAACCTACCCTCACAACTTTTTTTTTTCTTCCCCATTGCACAGCATGTGGGATCTTAGTTCCCCGATCAGGGATCGAACCCACATCCCCTGCAGTGGAAGCGCAGAGTCTTAACCACTGGACCGCCAGGGAAGTCCCCTCATAACTTTTCTTAGATAAAATTTCTGTATTATCAGAGCCTCTGATATCTAAGTTATAAACTGCCCACAATTCTGACAACAACTCCAAGTTCAGGGGTCCCAGACAACCACCCTTAGTATCAATCATTCACTAGAAAGATTCATGGGACTCCCTGAAAGCTGTCACACTCATTGTTGTAATTTTTTACAAGTAAAGGATGCAGATTAAAACCAGCCAAGAGAGGGGTGTTAGCCACAGTGCAGAAAGTTCCCGCCAAGAAGCCCCTGGCTGTCCCCTCCTCAGAGACTCACTCTCACATGTATGTGCGACAACGTCCTTGGAGAATTACCTAACCCGGAGCCTGCCCAGCCTTCAGTGTCCAGAGTCCGTACTAGTGCTCAGTCACAAAACCTATCTGGCCACCCGGGCACTGCCTCAGCATCCATCCCCTCTGGCCCAGCCCAATCACTGGTGTGGCCCAAAGCCCCCATTTTTGTCACACATGACATTCCAAGAGTTTAGGAATAAACTTCCCCCCACGGAGAAAGCAAAAGGCAGACTCCTTTGGGGGCAGAGTTAAATTCTTTCACCACACAATTCTTCTCGAAGCATAATCTCAAGATGTCTTTTTGTTTTTGTGCCAAAGTTCATTAATTTTTATCACCAGTCATTTCACTACAGATGTTCCACCCATAGCTTATCTGGCTCCATGTCATCATCTAAACATTCCTTTAAGAAAATATAATTTGCACTATTTTTCCTGAGTCTGTATTATATCATTTTTCCTGCGGCCTTACACTCAAATGACACTCTGGTTACATATATACTTATTGCTTCAGTTTCTTGTGGATGTCATAAAAAATACTTCTTGCCTTCTAGCGTTAAATGCTGCTGTGGAAAAAGTCTATTTCCCCTTTTAGATTACTTGATCTCTTTGCCTAATTTATAAATTGATTTCTTCTTTAAATTTTAAATCTAGCAAATTTTCACTAAGACATATAGGAGAGTTAGTAGTACTTCGTCAGTGTTTCCCTTGGATAGAATTTAACCTTTTACTTTGTAGATTCAAGTTTTCTTTTATTATTGGACTATTTTTCTTAATGATATCCAGTATTTAAGTTTCTTAATTGCAGACACCAACTATGCATATATTGACTTTATTTTGATAATCTTTGTCAATTATAATCTCAAAATCCCTTTTCACCTTTTGTTCATTTCTACTGTATTCTGTGCAATTACCTCATTGTTACTCTCACTGTGTCTTAATGAGTTCATAAATTTGACATTCATTTTTGTGATGCTTTTTTTTTTTTTAGCATTTCTTATTTTGCAAGATCTTCAACTCAAGATTCTTTTCTTCCTAATTTTCTGATAAACGATCTCCCAGTCTGTGTTCTTGTTTGATAAAGAAAATTCCTATACAACATTTTTTAAGAATAAATTTAAATAAATATATTTGATCACACTTTTCATCTGTTCCATAGAAATTTTTGCTGCCAATTTTTCTTCTACTGTCATTTGTTTCTCGTATTCATACATTTGTCAGTATCTTTCTTGGAAATATGTGAATATTGTTTATTATTAAATAAAGTATTTTCTTGCTTGACCAGCTATCTTCAGGAGGTTCCTGTCAGCTCAGGATGGGGACCCTAGTCCAGACTAGTTAGAATTCTCTTCATATCACCATGTTTATGTGCACACACACACACGTGTGCGCAATAAATATTTCCGGTTTTTCTCTCTTCACGGAAATCTCAGACCAGCCCTGCAAGGATGCGGCTCACATGGAGCCTGCTTTCCACCTTCCGGCACCAACTCTTCATTTCGAATAAAGGATTTTCTGTCAATTTCACATTAAACCCGGCCTTGCAGCTTCCTTTTTGACTTTGTGTTAAACCAAATCCACAAAAGTTCCTGGTACCAGCCCCCCTTTCATGTTCTTGATGTTGTAAAAAACGGACTTTTGGTTTTATTTATCAGAAGTTCCACTGGCAGTTCTCTGCCATGTCTCCTCGTCAGTATTACCTCAAATCTTCCCACTACTGTGGGATGTATGCCCATAACCCCAGTAGTAAATGGTTCTCATTTTAATTTTATACTTTGATGAGTTTTGAGAAATGTATACAGCCACTTAACCATCAAAATAAAGAACATGCCCAGAACTCCCACCAGTTTCCCCCAATCCTTTGTGGACCATCCAGCCATCTTCCCCCAAATCCTGATTCAGGGCAACTTCTAATTTCCTTTCTACTACTACAGGTTCATATGGACCATTCTAGAATCTCACATAAATGGAATCCTACATTGTTCCCTTGTCTCTGGCTTCTTTTTTTTTTTTTTTTTTTTTGTCTCTGGCTTCTTTCAGAAGAGTTTTGAAATACTACTGTGTTATTCTGTTTATCATTTGTTTATTACTTTTCATTCCTGAGTAGCATTCATTGTGTGAACACGTTACAATCAGTTTATTCATTCATCTTTTGACGGACACTTGCATTATTTACTATTTTCTGGACATTGTGAATAAAGTTACATTGTATAAACCTTTATGGCTATTTACTCTCATTTATCATAGATAAATATCTAGGAGTGCAATGTCTTTGTAAGGAACTTTCAGATTTCCAAAAACATTGCTATTTTCAATGCTTGTCAGTTGTTCTGCATCTTTGTAAATATTCAATATTATCTGTCTTCTTAATTAGAATCTTTCTGATACTACACAGTGGTGTCTCCTTTTGTTTTGCTTTATATTTCCTTGAAGACCAGAGGTGTTGCGCATCTTTTTGTGCTCACTGAACTATCATATACACTCTATTATGTGTGAATAAAAAGTTGTGTATTTGCCTTGTTAAATTGTATTCATTTTATTTCTTTTCCTTGCCTCACTGTTCTACCTAAGACCTCCATGAAAATCAAAATAGCAGTAAAGAGAATGGATATCATTGCTTTTCTCCAATTTTAGGGAAGACTTCTTTTAGCCCTTCACCCTTAAACACGAGAACATTAGGTTCTTATTAGACGACTTTTATCTGGTTGAGGAAGGGGTATCCCTTTCCTTAAAAATGAATGAGTATTGAATTTAATCGAATGTGATTTCTGCAACTACTGAGATGGTCCTTTGTTAATGTGCTGAACTGTATTGTTTGATTTTTGAATATTGTCAGCCCAGCATTTCTGGAATAAAACCTATTTTTGCATAATGTGTTATGTTTCTAATATACTGTTGGATTCAATTTGCCAACATTTTAGTAAGCATTCTTTTCATCTATGTTCATAGGGACATTATTCTTCAGTTTTATTCTCTTGTAATATATTTGTATAACTTTAGGATCAGTAAAATCCTGTTCTCATAATTGAATTGTGAGTTGTTCTCTCTTCTACATTTTTCTAAATGAGTTTGTGTAGGATTAGCATTCATTTTTCCTTGAATATTTGATGGAACTCACCAGTGAGGCTATCTGAGCCTAGAGATTCCATTGTTGGGTGATTTTTAATTATGAATCTATTATTTAAGTTGATATAAGTCTATTCAAATTGCCAGAAAAATATTCTCTTACACTTGTTATACTGCAGTGTCAAAATTCTGTGGCTTTTGTTTGGCTGAAAAAGTCTCCATGTCCAGTTTTCAAAGATATTTTTAATGGATAAGGAACTCTAACTTCACATTTTTTTTCCTGCCAGAATTATAAAGCATCACTCCTTTCCTTCTGGCTTGCATTGTTTCCAACTGGAAATGTTTGGTTATTCCTTGTTGCTCTTGTCCCCTTATACTAAGGTGTCTTTTTCCATGGTTACCTTTAAAATTCTTCTCTTTAAAACTCACTTTCATGAATATGATTACAATGTGCCTTGAGGTAGTTCTCAGTTGGATTCTATTAAACTTCTTCAAGCTGTGGCTTTACAGTTTTCATCAATTTAAAAAAAAAATTCTCTTTTCAACTTTTTCAGCAGCTTTTTTTTTCTATTTTTGAAACTGTGATGACACATATGTAAGATTAATATTGTTCCACAGGTCACTATAGCTTTATTTACTTTTGTCATTAAAAAATAATCATTTCGGGGCTTCCCTGGTGGCGCAGTGGTTGAGAGTCCGCCTACCGATGCAGGGGACACGAGTTCGTGCCCCAGTCTGGGAAGATCCCACATGCCACGGAGCGGCTGGGCCCGTGAGCCATGGCCACTGAGCCTGCACGTCTGGAGCCTGTGCTCCGCGACGGGAGAGGCCACAACAGTGAGAGGCCCACGTACCGGGGGAAAAAAAAAATCATTTCTTCATGTGATTCAATTTGGGTAATTTATATTGCTATATCTTCAAGTTCATTTATCAATGACTAATCCACTATTAAGTCAACTCAGCAGATTTCATGTCAGACACTATATTTTTCAGCTCTTAAAATTCCACTTGTTTTGTAAAATATCTTTAATTTTTCTCCATAATGTTCATGTTTTTCTTTATATCTATGAGTACATTTAAATAGCTGTTTTAAAGTCCTTCTCTGCTAATTCCATCATCTTTGTCACGGATAAATTTCTTTCTACTGGCTGATTTTTATTTTCTCTTGGTTTATGTTTCCTTGCTTTGATCGTCTAGCAATATTTGATTAGATACTGAACACATTTGGGGTATCATGATCTTAAGTAACTTGATTTTTGCTTACATTAAGGCATGTTGAAATTTGATCTTGCAAATGGTTAGGTTACTGGGAAATTAGCTTTACATTCTGAGGCTTTTTTTCCCTAAGATTCCTTAGAATCTGTCAAGAGTGGACTCTATTCTAAGGTGTCTTAGCTGTACTAAGAAGGTGAAAACATATGGAGTCTCTACCACATGCATTCTTGTTGGTCTGCTCTCAGAATGTCCCCACAGTGAATTGGCATTAGGATTATACAGGCTGCAGTCCCCTGGTCTTTGTTCTTTTCTCAGCCTCTTGGATTTTCACCCTGTGCTTGCAGTGTCTTCTTCTGAAGAGATTTTTTTTTAACATCTTTATTGGAGTATAATTGCATTACAGTGGTGTGTTAGTTTCTGCTGTATAACAAAGTGAATCAGCTATACGTATACATACATCCCCATATCCCCTCCCTCTTAAGCCTCCCTCCCACCCTCCCTATCCCACCCCTCTAGGTGGTCACAAAGCACCGAGCTGATCTCCCTGCGCTATGCGGCTGCTTCCCACTAGCTATCTATTTTACATTTGGTAGTGTATATATGTCCATGCCTCTCTCCCACTTTGTCACAGCTTACCCTTCCCCCTCCCCATATCCTCAAGTCCATTCTCTAGTAGGTCTGTCTTTATTCCTGTCTTACCCCTAGGTTCTTCATGACATTTTTTTTTCTTAAATTTAAATTAGACTTGTTTTTTTCTATATCAGTCTTTCCTAATTTTTCTCTTTGTCTCAAACATACTGGTCTCTTTCTCATTGTTGGTCCTTATACATGTAGTTGCCTCTACCTAGAATACCCCTTTTTGTAAAACTTTCCCCTTTTTGTAAAACTACTTTTATTTCGTGGCTGTACCAGGTGATCCAGGATTCCTGTATCTTCACCATCATTTAGTACTATAGGTATTTTCCATTTTGGCCGTTGTGATAGTGGTATTTCATTCTGGTTTTAATTTGCATTTCCTTAAGGGCTAAAGATATTGAACTTCTCTTTGGGCAACGGTTAAGAGCCTGACATATTTGAAAACTTATAAGAAATGGATCAATTCTTCAAAACCCACAAACTACCAGTCACCAAACTCAAGCAAGATAAAATACGTTATCTGAATATTTCTAAAACCGTCAAAGAAATTAGATTTATAATTGAAAAGTTCCCACAAAAGAAATCTCCAAGCCCTGATGGTTTGACTGAAGAATTCTGCCAAATATTTAAAGAATAATCAACACCAATTTCACATACTGTCTTGGAAATGGAAGAGGCTGGAATACTACCTAAATCTTTTTTATGAAGCTAATATTACCTTAGTACCAAAATCAGACAAAGAGAGTAGAGAAAAACAGCAAACTACAGATCCATATCTTTCATTAACTGAGATGCAAAAATTCTCAACAAAATATTAGTTGATATCTTTTTACTGCTAAGTAATATTTCTTAGTATGAATGTACTGCAACTGAATTCTCCCTTCCTCTGTTAGTGGATGTCTGGGTTGTTTCTGGATTTTAACTATTATAAATAAGGCAATTATGTTTATTCACATACATGTCTTTCTACTGGCATAGTTTTCATTTCTCTTGGGTAAATGTTGAGGAGTGGAGTGGTTCAGGTACCTGCTGGGGGGTATATTTAACTTCTAAAGAGAAAGTCAAGCAGTTTCTCTAAGTATTTGTACCATTTCAAACATCCACCAGTGCGTTTTCCTGTTCCTCCACATTGTTACCAACACATGATACAGCCAACTTTTTAAATTTTAGACATCCAAATAAGTGTGTAGCAGAATCTTATTGAGGTTTTAAATTTTATTTCCATAATGACTAATGAGTTTGATCATCTTTTCAAGTTCTTGTTATCTTAAGATTTAGATTGTAAGACTTAGTTCTTGCTTTTTGTCCAATCTACCTCTACCTTTAAATAGGGGTGTTGAGATCACGTTTTCTATGTCTTCCAACAGTACTTTGTTCCTTTTGTCTTTGTTTCTGACTCTTTTTGGATTAAGAATTTCTTACTGTTCCATTTTATCCTCAGTATTGGTCTATTAGCCTTTATTTGTTTGCTTGTTTGTTTATCTATTGTTGTTGGGTTTGTAGTCTATGTCTTTACCTTAGCAGTCTTCCTTAAAGTGACCTGATAGCACTTCACGGAGATAAGTGCTTTACAATAATACACCTGATATTTTTAGCTCCAGTTTTATGCTCTGCTTGTCATACCTTTGACTTATGCATGTTACAAATTCCACAGTTTATTATTAATGTATTGTCAATGGTCAGATATCTCTTGCAGAAATTTATATACTAAGAAAAAATCCACATTCAGTCTTTACTCTTTTTTTTAGATTCACATTTCTATTTGGTATCATTTTTCTTTCAACATTTCAATATTCCACATACTGTAGGCCTGCTCATTATGATTTCAATTTCTATATGTCCAAAGTATTGAAAATTACCTTTGTTTACGAAAGGTATTTATTCCACACATATAAATTCTACATTGTGTTTCTGGTTTGTTTGTATGTTGTGTTTTAAAGATTTTACTCCATTGTCCTCTCATTTCAATTATTTTTGGAGCAATCTCTGCTGACATCCTCATCTTCCTTTCCATGTACCAGTTGTGTCTTTTTTCTCTTGCTGCTTTTAAGTTTTTCTCTTTATTACTATTTCTGAGCAACTTTATGATGATATTCCTTGCTGCAGTTGTCTTTATTTTTGTGTGTGTTTGACATGTTTTGAGCTTCTTGGGTCTCTAGGTTCATAGTTTTTATCAAATTTGAAAAATAAAAAAGGACCAATATTTCTTCAATTGTGCTTTGCTTCTCCCCAAAAGAGACTTCAATTACCCCACAGCTCACCAATACCCTTTCAAATTTTCAGAAGTCTTTATCTTCATCTGTGTTTCATTTTGGATAGACTTCCTTGCTTCAACTTCACTAATGTGTTCTTTTGCAATATCTAATCTACCAATATCTAATTCTACCCAGTGTACTTTTCATGTAACAAATACATTATAGGTTTCATCTCCAGAAGTTCAACTTGGAATTTTGACATATTCAATGTCTCTACTTAACTTTTTGAACCTATGAAGAACAGTGATAACAACAGTTTTAATATAACTGTCAGATAATTCTGACATATATTTCAGTTCTGTGTTGGTTTTGCCTGATTGACTCTTCTCATAATTTTGGGTGATATTTATTGTGTTTGTGCATGCCTGGTAAACTTTGACTTTATGCCACATATCATGTACTTACCTTGTTGAAGTACTAAATATTTTTATTCTCCTGTAAAACTGTTGCTATGTTTTGGGACCCAGTTTAGTTACTTGAGAATAGTTTGATCCTTTTGTGTCATTTTAAAGATATGTTAGACAAAACCAAAACTGAAAACTGTCCATTTTTAATAGCTAAAATAGAACACGACACCAAGTTGATATTAGAAACTTCTGAAAATTTTTCTTCATAAAGTTATACTTTAAACCAGAAAATATTTGGTTAATCTAACTCCTACATGGAAAAAGAGACACTAAGGAGTAATAATTACAAATTAATTAATAAATATAATTGCATTTAATAGATTTGTATTATATTATTAATTCTACAAAAGGAATAATTAGTTGGATTTTAATACAAAATCTGTGTGAGAAAATAAAATGCTAAGCTGATATTTATTGCTAAGAAAATAAATGTATGTGTTGCGTATATTAGGCTTTGTTCCATTAAGAGAAAAATCCTACTATACCTGAAAATTGTAGATAAGACCTTTCTTATACCTTTTCACCTGAGTTCCGCATTTTTCCCCTTCTTGGAGTCAAAAAAGAGATGCAGATTCCTTCACTGCCATCTCTACACAAACTTTCATCTCTCTAGTCATCTACGTTTTCCCTTGATGTTACAATATTTTGTATCTCAATGTAAGAGTAAAACTAATTTTATATATTTATTTCCTGATTGTTGTGACTTCCAATGCATACATTATATCTTTCAAGGGATAATATATACAACAGAACAAAACAAAATGAAAAATAGACTTGAGATTAAAAATAAGGCAACAGAAGCCTCGTAAAAGATAAAGAACAACTACATATTTAAAGATTTCAGGCACATTGAGATTTTGATTTTGTTTACAAATTTGGGGATATAGTTTTATAAACCTGGGAAATCTACCCAGTGAAGAATCCTGCTTTTAAGCACATGGTCAGCATGGCATCTGGAGACTCCTAACTCACTCCCAGCCAGATTGGTACTGAATTACTCAGACAAAAGCAAGAGTTTTATTTATCCCTCAGTGGCCATGCTTATGTTTCTATTTCCAAACCCAAAGAGCAAAGTAAGGTATTACAAAGCACAGGAATTCCCAAGTCCCTAGCACCTCTGCTGAAGGCAACAGGAAACCAAGTTTCTCACTAGTTCTTAGTTTTCTACTAGATCCTAGCTGACATTTCTTGTGATTTGTGGGGTTCCGAATCTACTGAGATAATCTATGACACCCACTTATCTTAGTGAAGCTAAATCTGTGTACTGCCATACATAAATCCTGATATTTCACTGGTGTAATACAGTGGCTTGTCTCTTACTTCTACAGAGTATAAAGTGTAATATGTCTTTCATCCACATTCTACTAACCAGAACTCAATCAGAGGACCACACCTCATGCAGACTAGCCTGTGCTCAGGAGATGGGAGCAGCTTGCTGAACAGCTAGCAGTACCGGCTGCTACATTTAAGTGAGATGAGGTGTCACGGTACCCGAGGCCCAGGACTTAAATATCCCCACAGGATGAAGCACCATCTAGATGCTTTGGCGTAGAGATGGTAAGAAAGCACTTAAGCTTCGAAAACAGAGGCACCAGATTTGAATGCCGGTTCTTCAGTTCACTTGCCAAGTGATTATGAGAAATGATACTGTCTCTATGAGTCAATGTTCTCATTCATAAAATGGAAATTACAGCACCGATTAGAGGCTAAGCTGTGTCCTCCCCAAATCCATACATTGAAGTCCCACCTCAGAATGGCACTGTATTTGCAGGGAAGGCCTTTAAAGAGGTGATTAAAGTAAAATGTGGTCATGTGGGTGGGCCTTAATCTAAGCGACTAGTGTTCTTATAAGAAGAGATTAGGACACAGACACACACAGAGGAAAACCATGTAAAGACACAGGGAGAAGACAGTCCTCTAAAGCCAGGGAGAGAGTCTACAGAAGAAACCAAACCTGCCAACACCTTGAACTTTGGACTTCCAGCCTCCAGACCCCTGAGAAAATAAATTGCTGTTGTTTAAGCCACCAGTCTGTGGTGCTTTGTTATGGCAGCCCCAGCGAACTAACACAGTACCCAACCCCAAATACAGTTTTGATGACAAAGTTGAATATTTAGGCTGCCAACTAAACTGCTTCCTATATAGAAATCCCTCAATAAGTGACAAGTCTTTCTACTTCGATTAAGACATGAATGTTTAATTGAAGTTTAGTAACTTGCTTTAAAAATCTCTGACTGTGGAAACCATTTTAGAAACAGATTAGAATCTTGGAACAAAAGACCAAAATCTCTGATGGCATTTGATTTGAAAGAAAGATAATAATAATCATTGTTTTAATTATAGTATCAACAGCTAAAACTTACTGACTGTCTATAAATGCCAGGGCCTCATTCATGTTGACTCTATAAGTGCCTGGTTACTAGTCAGAGCTCAGACCAAGTCCAACCACAGCCCAGAATCCCAGAATCAAAGAGCTTTGTTACATTCAGGCTCTAAAAATACAAAGGATCCTAAGAGACTACTACAAGCAACTCTATGCCAATAAAATGGACAACCTGGAAGAAATGGACAAATTTTTAGAAAAGTACAACCTTCCAAGACTAAACCAGAAGAAATAGAAAATAGGAACAGACCAATCACGAGTACTGAAATTGAAACCATGATTTAAAAACTCCTAACAAACAAAAGTCCAGGACCAGATAGCTTCACAGGCAAATTCTATTAAATATTTAGAGGGGATTTAACACCTTCCTTCTGAAACTGTTCCAAAAAATTGCAGAGGAAGGTACACTTCCAAACTCATGCCATGAGGCCACCATCATCCTGATACCAAAACCAGACAAAGATACCACAATAAAAGAAAATAACAGGCCAACATCACTGATGAACATAAACGCAAAAATCCTCAACAAAATACTAGCAATCTGAATCCAACAATACATTAAAAGAATCACACCATGATCAAGTGGAATTTATCCCAGTGATGCAAGAATTTTTCAGTATCCACAAGTCAATCAGTGTGATACACCACATCAACAGATTGAAGAATAAAAACATATGATCATCACAATAGATGCAGAAAAAGCTTCTGACAAAATTCAACACCCATTTACGATAAAAACAAACAACAACAAAAAATCTCGCCAGAGTGGGCATAGAGGGAACATACCTCAACATAATAAAGGCCATATAAAATAAACCTACAGCCAACATCATTCTCAATGTTGAAAAGGTGAAAGCATTTCCTCTAAGATCAGGAACAAGACAAGGATGTCCACTCTTGCCAATTTTATTCAACGCAGCTTTGGAAGTCCTAGCCATGGAAATCAGAGAAGAAAAAGAAATAAAAGGAATTAGAAAAGAAGAAGTACAACTGTCACTGTTTTCAGGTGACATGATACTATTTACAGAAAATCCTAAAGACACTACCAAGAAACTACCAGAGCTCATCAATGAATTTGGTAAAGTTGCAGGATACGAAATTAATATACAGAAATCTGTTGCACTTCTATACACTAACAATGAAAGAGCTGAAAGATAAATTAAAGACACAATGCCATTTACCATCGCATCAAAAAGAATAAAATACCTAGGAATAAACCCACCTAAGGAGAAAAAGACCTGTACTCTGAAAACTATAAGACCCCGATGAAAGAAATCAAAGATGACACAAACAGATGGAAAGATATGCCATGTTCTTGGATTGGAAGAATCAATACCTTCAAAATGACTATACTAATCAAGGCAATCTACAGATTCAATGCAGTCCCTACCAAATTACCAATGGCATTTTTCACAGAACTGGAACAAAAAATTTTCAAAATTTAATGGGTCACAAAAGATCCCAAATAGACAAAGCAATACTGAGAAGGAAAAACAGAGCTGGATTGATCAGGCTCCCTGACTTCAGACTATACTACAGTCATCAAAACAGTATGGTGCTGGCACAAAAACAGAAATATAGATCAACAGAACAGGATAGAAAGCCCAGAAATAAACCCTCGGACCTATGGTCAATTAATCTATGACAAAGGTTGCAAGACTATACACTGGAGGAAAGACAGTGTCTTCAATAAGTGGTGCTCGGAAAACTGGACAGCTACATGGAAAAGAATGAAGTTGGAACATTCTTTAACACCATACACAAAAATAAACTCAAAATGGATTAAATAGCTAAGTGTTAAGACCAGATACTATAAAACTCTTAGAGGAAAACATAGACAGAACACTCTTTGACATAAATCACAGCAAGATCTCTTTCAAACTGTCTTCTAGAGAAATGGAAATAAAAACAAAAATAAACAAATGGGACCTAATTAAACTCAAACGCTTTTACACAGCAAAGGAAACCATAGACAAAAAGACAACCCACAGAATAGGAGAAAATACTTGCAAACAATGTGACCGACAAGAGATTACTCTCCAAAATTTACAAACAGCTCATGTGGCTCAATATCAAAAAAACAAACAACCAATCCAAAAATGGCAGAAGACCTAAATAGACATTCCTCCCAAGAAGACATGCAGATGGCCAACAGGCACATGGAAGATGCTCGATATCGCTAATTATTAGAGAAATGCAAATGAAAACTGCAATGATGTACCACCTCACACTGGTCAGAATGGCCATCAGTAAAAAGTGTACAAATAACAAATGCTGGAGAGGGTGTGGAGAAAAGGGAACCCTCCTACACTGTTGGTGGGAATGTAAACTGGTGCAGCCACTATGGAGAACAGTACGGAGGTTCCTTAAAAAACTAAAAATAGAGTTACCATATGATCCAGCAATCCCACTGCTGGGCATGTATCTGGAGGAAACAATAATCTGAAAAGATACATGCACCCTAATGTTCACTGCAGCACTATTTACAATGGAAGCAATCTAAATGTCCATCAACAGAGGAATGGATAAAGAAGATGTGGTACATATATACAATGGAATGTTACTCAACCATAAAAAAGAATGAAATAATGCCATTTGCACCAACATGGATGGACCTGGAGAGTATCACAGTAAGTGAAGTAAGCCAGACAAAAACATATGTTATCACTTATACATGGAATCTAAAAAACAAAAGATACTAATAAACTTATTTACAAAACAGAAACAGACTCACAGGGTTACCAGGGGACAAGGGTGTGGAGGGAGGGATAGATTGGGAGTTTGGGACTGACATACACACACTGCTATATATAAAACAGATAACCAACAAGGACCTACTGTACAGCACAGGGAACTGTACTGAATATTCTGTAATAAGCTAAATGGGAAAAAGATTTGAATTCTTTTCAAAAGAACAGAAACATGTCTCACTGAATCACTTTGCTGTACACCTGAAACTAACACAACATTGTTAATCAACTGTATTCCAATACAAAACAAAAATTTTTTAAAAAGTATAAGGACAGTGCTGATGTTTTCTACCAGTTACGTGCAAATGGTGAGAAGACAGGCACAAGTCCAGTAAATAAAGCAATTAAGAGTGGCCAGGACTATGTAAATCTTCCTGGAGAACAAGAGTGAGCTGTCTGAAACATCTAACACGATCCAGACCACATCAGGCTTTATCACAGAAGCCGCTACTGCCTTTGTGCCATGAGAGCCAGGGAACCTGGTCCTCTCAATGGGACATGCTCTTTGATGTCCTCTGCTTTATTCAGCTGTCTGTGAGCAGGCAATTTCTTGAATTATTTAATTACCATAAAAAGAAAATGTATCATCTGCCAGTAACTTTTTTTTTTTTTTTTTTTTTTGCGGTACGCGGGCCTCCCACTGCTGTGGCCTCTCCCGTTGCGGAGCACAGGCTCCGGACGCACAGGCTCAGCAGCCATGGCTCACAGGCCCAGCCGCTCCGCGGCATGTGGGATCTTCCCGGACCGGGGCACGAACCCGTATCCCCTGCATCGGCAGGTGGACTCTCAACCACTGCGCCACCAGGGAAGTCCAGTAACTCTTGCTCTCTGTCAACCACTGTCACACCTATGACACCTACACAATCCTTACCTTCATTTTACAAATGAGACAACAGTCAGACAGGGCTTAAATGGCTTGGCCAGGGTCACACAGATGGTAGGTGGTATAGTCAAGGCTTGAATTCAAGCAGTCAAGACTGTGTTTCTTTAACTACTGTGCAATGCTGGTGTTCAAGGCAGGCGGTGGTATAACAACAGAGCCAGAGCGAGAGTGTGAAAATCTCAGAGAGAGAGAGAGAAAAATCATATGTCTATCATACATATATAAAAATATATGTAAGTCTTTGAAAAGACTATTAGAAGGTATAATGGTCTAAGATTATCACTAGTTATGAAGCACAAGCAAGGATGAAAACCTAAGGGATCAAACTGAAGAACAGTCATTGGGAAATTTATGAAAAATTAATGATTCCTGACCTAGCACTATACATTCTGTATCTAAATTGTATAAGCAAACTGTTTAGCTTGATTCTCACAGAAATGGTGACTTTGGACCTAAGTAGGATGCCCAGCACAAGGTAATTTGGGGAAAGGCAATTCCTTCTCCTTTCAGGTCTTCCCTGTGATATAAATCAAGGCCTCCAATACACCTACAGAAACATTTGGGAAACACACCTATTTACACAGAATGCTAATTTTTGCTCATACCTCTTTTGTGAGTCTATATGCAGTACCCGATTCCTTATATTTAGAATATCTTTTGTTTGTTCATTTCTTTTCATTTCTCAGCTGCTGGGGATCTGAAAACATGATAAAGGTGATGTTTATAGGACGCACTGAATGTCATTAGATATAAGTATTTCTATTTAGAGAATTTGAGAGTTACAGAGAAAAATATATCTGCTGCTACCACTGAGATCCTAGTCCCTATGTTTCTTATACTTTCAAGAGTATTTGAGATTCATAGATTCAAGTACTTTAGAAAGTCTCTTTTATGTGTTCATCAATAGTTCAGCCAATTTCTCCTGAGGCTTTAGGCTAGTCAACAACAATATAAGTAACCACTTACTTAGCCAGATAGTTTTCATTCTTATAAGTAAAAATCCCATTACGAAAGTGGGCTGGAAAAAGATTTAAAAAAGGAAAACATTTGAGAGAAAATTTGCTGCATAGATATAACAAAGGCAGCGTGTTTTAAATACCTTTATTTTCTGTTCTCTGTATAAAAATGTTTTCGTCTAACGTAAATGCAGAACTGGCTCATGTCCTTTGTAAACTGGGTGTGTATATGTGCACATTTGTATGCCTGTATGCATGAGTGTGGTGTGTTTGTGGGCTTTCTGATGCTATCTCATAAGTTGGAGTCGCTGTGGTTCTCCCCAAGCTCAGGATAATGTGTTTAAGCAGCCACTGCCTCCTTAACATCTTTACACACAGGCTGTGTGATTTCCTTCCCCTGACGCACTGACAAAACAGGAAGAGTTGGAGAGCAGCAGCATATTTCTCAATCTTTCAAATAAGATTAAGTAAAAAGAAAGCGTCTAAAGCTACTGAAAGCCATCGCCCTAACCAGGGACTTACCAGATGTGCGCTTGAATACTTTTCATCCTTTTAAAAAAATTATCAGCTTAGAAGTTTTTTTCTTACAATTTAAAGTCTCAATCAAGTCGATCCCCACTTAATACAAATCATCTTTTGGCGTTTTAGTATAACACTGCCCCTATTGTTGAGTCATCAAAAAATCCTACTGAATACTTTTTACATTTATTTTTTTATTTTTTACTGAAGCATATACATGGCATATGTATACATAGCATTTACAATGTTGTGTACGTTTCCGGTGTACAGCAGAATGACTCAGTTACACTGAGTATCTTCGGTAGTAACGTTAATTGTCCCTTTGACTCATTAAGACTCTACCTTTCACCTTCCATTGGTTTTCTCCATCTGGTTCTCATACTATTACGACCAGATTTTTATTAGTGACTTTTTATTTTCACTGGCCTTGGGGAATTGAAATTCAGCTGCAGCCTATCCTAGCAAACTTTTAAAAAATATTAACTAAAGTTAATCTTTTGTTCAGGTTTCATGAGCTTTGCCTACTGCCCTTTTTCTGTCCCAGGATCCAATCCAGGGCATCACGTTATATTCAGTTGTCATGTCTCTGTTGTTTCCTCTTGGTTGTAACAGTTTCTCAGACATTCCTAGCTTCTGATGAGCTCAAAATATTTAAGAAGTACCAAGTGAGTATTTTTAGCATGTCTTTCAATTAAGATTTTTCTGATTTTTTTCATGATTATACTGGGATCATCGAGTTGGGGGAAAGACCACAGAGGTGAAGCGTCATTCTCACTACATTATACTGGTATCAAGGCTACGTAATCCCAACATCACGTCACTGTTGGTTTGACTGATCCTCTCACTGAAATTCAGTTTATCCGATTTCTCCACTGTAAATTTACTCTTTCCCCTCCTTTCCACATTATACTCTGTGGAGAGAAGTTGCTGTGTGCAGCCAGAGATGAGTCTTTCTTCTTCCTGTTGGGCTGGGCTATGTCACAGGGCATGAGGGCTCCCCCTGCTGGTTTCCTGACCCTATTTACTGGTTTCTGCTTAATATTATTATTTTTTACAATATATTTATATCAGTGTAGATTCATGGATATTTATTTTACACTTTAGCTATAATCCAATACTCATTTTAAAAAATTTTGTTACTCAAATCACTGTTCCAACTTTGTCCATTGGGAGCTCTTTCTATTGGCTTCTGTGTCCCTTTAACTCAGCCACTTAAATGTGGTGTTTTTTTTATTGCTTTGCTTTTTTGATTTTTGGAGTACTTTCTCTTTGGCACTACAGATGCTCCGAGGAAGGTTGTATATTCTCTGCCCAATCCCAGAATCAGCTCGTGCTCCAAGCAGCCTGGTCTCTTGCTAATGAAGAACAGTTTGAGAAGCCAAGATGTAGCTGCTAGATTTGCTTGTTGCTACTGGATGTCATTGCTTCTAGACGCTCTTAGAATCAGCATAGTTTTAAAATAGTGAATTCCTGGAGTCACCAAAAGACACTCCCAACCCGAAGAAATATTGCCGATGAGGTGTACTTGTTGTGGTATTTTTTCTCCAGGCAGAAGTTCACTTGGTCAAATGGCACCAACCTATAAGTGGCATTCCCCCGTTTGCAAATAATTACTGGTGAAAATTTGTTTAGCCCTGATGATGAAGGCTTACCATGTCCTTAATGAAAAAATGCTATGTTCGGCAGTTTTCCCTTAACAATTTAAAAATTGGAAAGGTGACATATAAACACAATGTGCTTTATCCTGAGAATCAAAAAGAGAGAGTACTATTATGTCATTTCTATAATTGAATTCAGCAAGACTCAGGAAGATGAATGGATTTCTCCAAGTTCTCACACGTAGGCAGAATCTAGTATTTTAATGTATTTTTCATTACAGCACACTGCTTTATAAAAAGATTTTATTCATGACTACATTATTTTCAATAAAACAAGATAAAATTTTGCACCTCTGATTTATTATAAAAATGTAAAAAACAATGTGAACTATATACTCCTCCTTTATACATCCCAGATAAAATATGGTTTAAGAACAATGTGTCTAAAGTTTAGTCTTAGATAAAGCGTTAAAATCAGATGTTCTGCCGAATTCTACAAACTGTAATGTAAATCACTCAGAAAAAAAGAAGCACCTGCTCTCACGCTTCTACACCTCCCCCCCTCCCCGCCTTAACTAGCTTCCTTGAAAGAGATATTTAATGGCTATTTTTGCCAGGGCCTTCAAGCTACAAAACATTGCCCACTGGAATCATGGAGTTTTGTGAAATTCAGCTGCAGCTTATTAAGGCACTGTTTTTTTTGTTTTTTTTTTACATTCTTATTAACTATCCCCGTGACTAACCGCCATTACTCGGCAAATATTCTTTGTACTATTTAAAACCGCATGCTGCTGCGGCATCTTTTATCTGTTAACCTAACGAGTTTGCTGGCATGCTATGTTCCACACTTGTCATTTTTCCTGTACACCATTTGTTTTCTTTCTAGTTGCTTTCCAAAACAAGAATGTTCACATTTCTTCTACATGCACAAAATTTTCCCTTTGCATCCCTAAATTTTGTAACAAGATAATAAGGAATAATTTTTTTTTTTTTTTTTTTTTTGCGGTACACCGGGCCTCTCACTGCTGTGGCCTCTCCCGTTGTGGAGCACAGCCTCGGGACGCGCAGGCTCAGCGGCCATGGCTCACGGGCCCAGCCGCTCCGCGGCATGTGGGATCTTCCCGGACCGGGGCACGAACCCGCGTCCCCTGCATCCGCAGGCGGACTCTCAACCACTGCACCACCAGGGAAGCCCCAATAAGGAATAATTTTAAATTATTACTGATAAATATCCCCACCTCCTTCCTAAAATACCTTCATCTTTGTTTTGCAATCTCAAATTTTCTATTACTTTTACTTGACTCTCCCCTCCATTAAGGCATGAGGGTTATTAAGGCATAAAGGTCACCTTTCCTGTCATATGTGTTCTCCATAGTAATGCAGAATTTAGAGACATCTGATTAAAACTGTATTATCTGCTAATACAATTTAGTGAAAAACTGACACAGGGACTCTTTTCCACATACATCACCCACCATTTTGCACACTCAAAAAAAATCTGTGAGCATTTTAATGCATGTTTTTTCATCCAGGTAACACATGAATTTTGGAAACCTGGCTCTGCCATGTACCTGTGTTACCAGGGGCAAGCTTCCTCATGAAAATCCATTATTTAATCCTTTGCTTATCATGTTCTCTGCCTGATTGGTGTTTTTCTGACCTCTAACTTTCTAGTCAATAAGAACTTCTTCCAGTAATGTCTCAGAATATTTGGCTTCTCTAGTATGTTGGCATTTATTTTAGGTTAGTTTGTATTTTTACTAATGTAGTTTACGTAAGTCTAAACTTTTTTGCTATCTTATTAGTCAGCACCAAAACTTACACATAGAAGGTGTCCAGACAAAGTTAACACATGATGTTCACACATTTCATTAGCAAACCCACTATAATCCCACTTTTTAAAAATATAACGTAAAATGTTCATTCACAATGGAAGTTGTCTTGCTTTCAGCAAAAGCAGTTAGGATTTTTTTAAGTTGTTTTTCCTCCCTAAATTTTAGATTTCTCAAGAAATCAACTTGGATATTGCATGCCCACCTTAAAAACAGTTTCAACCTATTTTTAAAATAAAAATGTATCTTCTATGTTTATTCTTTAGCTCATATATTTATTCAAGGAAATTTACCATAAACTAGCTGATGCCTTCTCTGCTGGATGTAATTCACTCTTTTATAAAATGTATATTTCAATAGTGCAATGCAGCTTAGACTGACATTTTACTGGCACATTCTTAGTTGCTGGATTCATTTGCATTTACATGCAGTATAATATCTACAGTCGTCATCTGTTTAGGCTTTATTATGCTTGCCTCTTGCATCTTCACCTCTGAACTACGCTTTTTCTGTCGTTAGCAGTAGCCACCATGGAGTGGTTCCAATTGCAGAGTAACCCTAGGTTGCTTAGAGTGATGGAGAGGTCTCCTGATGAGGGTCCCAAGTCCAAGAAGTCAGAAGATAGAAAGTTGAGAAGTTTAAGTGTCAGGCAAAATGCAGGGAGCCTGTCTTCATCATGGAAGCAGAAGACTAACATAGACTCCAACCAAGTCCCACTCAGCCAGTACTAAGATTCACCATGGTTCGCAATGATATTATGAGGGAATTTCTTATTTTTATGAAGAATAATATTCTATTAGAAAACAACGCAATATGCTTTATTATTAATATAAAGATTTCGAACAAATCATGGCTGGTTGGATCACTGGTGAAAGCCACTGGTAAAGAGTGAATCTCAGTTTCATACCAAACTACTATATTCTCTGTTCTCTAGAGCTAAGAGCGTAAATTAGAAATATTTATTATTCATATAATATTTTGGAAATATTTCTTGGTCTGTATGTATGACTCCCTAAGCTATAAGGACATATTTCGTATTGTTGCAAAATGGTAGCTTTAGATTAACAAAGCATATTTTTAGTTCACAAAATTGATAAGCAACTCATACCATATATGAAATAGATAAATGACGTCACAAACATGAGAAAATAAATGCAAAATTAACAGTACCAGAAAGTGTGGGTCTCTATTAATATATATGCTCATTTAATGAGATAATATTTAAAGTGTCAAATATTCATGACAGTAGAAGAGTACTTAGAAGTATAAATAAATATTGCTTCTTTAATAGACACCTTTTTAATAAATCACTGTTATAGAGCAAGATAAACTACTAACTAATGATAAATATGTTGACGAAGAACTGGATGGTCCTGATGGTAAAGTAATCAGACAGTCTCAACTCTAAGGTCCCACAGAGATTCTTTCTATAATTTCTAAAGGTCGCAATACATTATTTCTAGTCTACGTTAATGAAGGAGCAAAGCCTCATAAATAGCAACTGAAGTATAAGGAAGACACCAAATATTAATAAATTAAATGGTGAACTAAAATAAACCACTTATATTCAGATTCTCTAAGACCTGCATACTTTAATGTAAGGGTGAAGCAGGATTGATTATGTAGCTTCATTTATTTTGTGGACCTTATGGCAGACCATTCTGTTTCAGAGAGGGAAGACATCATCTACTAAGAATATGATAACTGTGCATTAGCTTTGTGATTCTAACCTATGGAATTCTTTATTTGCAATAAACCACTTAATGAAGGCAATAAACCACTGTTGTCCAAAGGCAAAGCGGCCAGTATACTTCCATTGAGATTCATTTGTCTCCTATTATGTACGTCATCCAAACCATCTAAAAATGTTGCTTTGTGAAACGTTTTTTAAAAATTGAGTAGAAAGAAGCAAACAATCAAAGGTTTCAACAAGCTTTTGTCAATATGCTGATTGGACAGGTACTCAGCTATGAACACGGTTACCTAACTCAGCAGTCTGGTTTTATGGTACTTTTTTTATGATTCACATATCTCCAAATTACGCTCACATTAAAAGCAAACATCTGGTATACATCATTTTATGATATACGCAAATAAATCTACTTACTGCAATATGGTAAAATATATTGATCTATAAACTACAACACTGAACAACAAATCAACCATAAACTAAACCCCAAGCATCCCTTCAACACTAAAACTCTGTTCCAGGTTTCCTCCCGGGAAGTGTGAGCTGTCACTGGGTCCCAGCCCCGAGGTGTGACAATGACCACAAGTGAGTCCTCCCTGACAGTACAGCCAACTTCACAGCTTAGACAACCTTTCGGGAGGACACATAGAGGATATATACACATACTGAGCTCATACAGGCTCTGTTACCCTATGTGTTGAATATTCTATTTCCTAGAGTTACAGCTGAATGTTTTCCAAAATTTGCTTTGAGGAAAAAATTACAGTTTGGGGAAATCACTGTTAGCTGAGTGATTAGATTTCTTTGTGTCATGTAGCCCCTTCCAGATTTTATGTAAAAAAGTCACTGGGCTTAGCAGATGGATAATTCAAAGACATGCGATATTAATTCTACCTCTAGTTTCAATACATTTTGAGAATTTATACAATTATAATGAATTTTTTAAATATAGGTAAGTAAAAAGAAGCAAATTAGAATCTCCCATAAAACTGTCAGCAATTTAAAAATTCTTGTATATGTTGGTACATGGTCAGCTAGATAACTAAACGCATATTATATGAAGGCATTATAAACTATGATCTCATCTAGAGCATCTTCCCTTTCACTTCCCTTTATTCCATGGCTCTCTATGTTTGGGGTAATATAAGATTGTGTTTTTACATATATGAAATTTACCTGTACACATTTTCATGACTACAGACACGTCTGGACTTATGTTACATATTATTGAACATATTATTTGTACGTTCAAGTTACAGTGACTTCTGGATATATTTTTATTAGCTCTAATTGTCTATTAGTCAGGGTTCTTAGTGTCAATATGATAGATCCATCCATCCACCCTCTTTAAGGAACTGGCTCACAAAATTATGGTGACTGACAGTCCCCAAGATCTGCAGTGTGTAAGCTGGAGACCAGGAAGAGCCAATAATATAGACCTAGTCCCAAAGCTGGCAGGCTCAAGAAGCAAATACCGTACGACATTCCTTATATATGGAATCTAAGACTACAAGGAGGCACCAGCTCACACCACTTGAGTCTGAAGGCAGGAAAAAGCCCATGTCCAGCTCAAAGGCAGCCAGGGAGGAGGAATACCCTCTTACAAGGGGAGGTCCAGTCATCTTTTTCTATGCAGAACCTCAGCTGATTGGATGAGGCCCACCCATAATAGAGTGCAATCTGCTTTACTTAGGCTATCAGTTTAAATGTTATACACTCATCCAAAAATGCCCTGACAGAGACAGCCGGGATAATATTTGACCAAATATCTGGGGACAGCATGTCCTAGTCAAGTTGACAAAATAACCATCATAACTTGGATTGGTTGAGATTCCTGTTAAAGTTTTGTTTTCCAGTTCATACAACTCAACAACAAAAAAACAAACAACCCAATAGAAAAATGCGCAGAAGACTAAACAGCCATTTTTTTCAAAGGAGACATACAGATGGCCAACAGGCACATGAAAAGATGCTCAACATTGCTATTAGAGAAATGCAAATCAAAATTACAATGAGGTACCAACTCACACCAGTCAGAATGGCCATCATCAAAAAGTCTACAAACAATAAATGCTGGAGAGGGTGTAGAGAAAAGGGAACCCTCCTATACTGTTTGTGGGAATGTAAACTGGTGCAGCCACTACGGAGAACAGTATGGTGGTTCCTCAGAAAACTAAAAATAGAACTACCATATGACCCAGCAATCCCACTACTGGGCATATATCCAGAGAAGACTATAATTCAAAAGATACATGCATCCCTATGTTTACAGCAGCACTACTCACAATAGACAAGACATGGAAGCAACCTAAATGTCCACTGACAGACGAATGGATGAAGAAGATGCAGTACATATATATAATGGAATATTACTTGGCCATAGAAAAGAATGAAATAATGCCATTTGCAGCAACGTGGATGGTTCTAGAGATTATCATACTAAGTGAAGTTAGTCAGAAAGAGAAAGACAAATACCATATGATATCGCTTATAAGTGGAATCGAAAATATGACACAAATGAACTTATCTGTGAAACAGAAACAGACTCACAGACATAGAGAACAGACTTGTGGTTGCTAAGGGGGAAGGAGAGTGGGGGAGGGATGGACTGGGAGAGTGACATTAGCAGATGCAAACTATTATATATAGGATGGATAAACAACAAGTTCCTATTGTATAGCACAGGAAATTATATTCAAAATCCTGTGACAAACCATAATTGAAAATATAAAAAAGAATATGTATAAGTGAATCACTTTGCTGTACACAGAAATTAACATTTTAAATCAACAATACTTCAACTAAAAAATAAAATTTGGGGGCTTCCCTGGGGGCACAGTGGTTGAGAATCTGCCTGCCAGTGCAGGGGACATGGGTTCAAGCCCTGGTCTGGGAAGATCCCACATGCCACGGAGCAACAAGGCCCGTGAGCCACAACTACTGAGCCTGCGCGTCTGGACCTTGTGCTCCGCAACAAGAGAGGCCACGACAGTGAGAGGCCCACACACCACAATGAAGAGTGGCCCCGGCTCGCCGCAACTAGAGAAAGCCCATGCACAGAAACGAAGACCCAATACAGCCAAAAATAAATAAATAAATAAGTAAATAAATATTAAAAAATAATAACAAAAATAAAATAAAATTTTGTTTTCCCCCTGAAATAGATTGGAAATTATTAATATTACTTTCTTTTCTTCTATTTCTGGGACTTTATTCATTTTATTCATCTTGATTTTTTGCTTGTTTGTTCTTACTTACCATACCTTGAATTTTGTGTTCCTCCAAATAATCATTTTAGTAATATTATAGAAGTCTCTTATTCTAAGAAGCCTTATTTTATTATTCTCCCCTCCACTGAAGGCCAAGTTAACTGTTTCTCCTGTGCTTCCATCACCATCTTTAAAAAAGATGCATTTACTATTTATCACAAAATAATACAACTGCTGGAAGACATATCTGCACATGACTACAAATGCTTCAGAGGCAGGCAGGATGTCTCTTATAGCATTTTATGTCCAGTATAACACACTGTCTGGCAAATAGTAGTCTTCATTACATGAAGAAAGGCATGAATGATGCTAGCCATGTCTGTCTTCTGGAAATCAAGAATAACTCTGTAGAAAATAGATACTGAGCCCAACAAATTATGCTGTGTTCCTTCAGTTCTCTGCATTTGCAGTTGTTCTCAAATAATTTCAGGCTCATTTTTCTTAGTGTTATTGATAGTGGTAACTTCTGAATATGACATTTTCACACAGCTTTTTAAAAATTTTCCCCATCTCTTATTTTGCTTCTTTGTGGTGAATAGAAGCAAGACCTGAAATAAAGTGCACCAGAAGATAATAATTTCTTAGAAATTTCAGCTTAGCTTTATAACCTCTAAATTACATGCTTTCTTTTTATTATAATAAAATACTTATAGTTTCTTCTGCCTACTCAAAAACATGACTTTAAAATTTGACTCTCTACTACAGAATTCCCCAAGTCACTGAAAATATAAAGTAGTGAGACAATTTATTCCACTTTCCAGGATACGATTTCCACAAGTGGCATCTCTTATGACCTCAACACGTGAGCACGAAAACTGCCACATTCTCAACTCCCTCAGGCTTCACACAGCTGTTTATGTTTTTGGTTTTCTTTAGAGGTTCCTTTTTATTATTGGGGTGTAGTTGATTTACAATGTTGTGTTAGTTTCAGGTGTACAGCAAAGTGAATCAGTTACACATATACATGTATCCACTCTTTTTTAGATTCTTTTCCCATATAGGCCATTACAGAGCATTGAGTAGAGTTCCCTGTGCTTGACAGTAGGTCCTTATTAGTCATCTATTTTATATATAGTAGCGTGTATCACATGGCTGTTTAAAGTAAGGATATCCCCTGGAAAACCCTGTGGTGTCTGTTGTTCCTGTACTTCAAGGGAAGTCTGCAGTTGAAATTTCATTATAACTATTTCGTTGCATTTTCAAGACGCTTTTCTAAAAGTGAAGCCCCCTCACCCCTCTATTTAACCACTAAGCACAAGCCACAGTGTTTCTCTGGGAATTCATCCACAAAGCCATCCAGCATATGTGTTGCAGAGCAACATGAATCGTTCCTAAATGGGCTATAACTACCATTCCCACATAGAGTAGAAGGTGACGCTTCCTAATATCCAGACAGACACATGCTCCAGACTCCCTGATGGGCTAAGATTCGCTATAGCAAGAGAGAGATGTGCACTGTCACTAGACTTAGCCTGGCCTGGCCTGAAGCCACATACGCCCGTGATTAGGGGCTGAAGCAGAGAAAACTGGTCAAGACTGAAACCAGAGAATTGTCCTGGAAGGAAAAAAGCCATCATTGAAAAAAAAAAAAAAAAAAGAGTTACTTGGAAGTAGGAAAGGAAACAGAGGTGCAGGTTCCCAGGAATCACGCACATTCATACTCCGGTTTAGGGCACCTAGGTTCACGCCTCAACAACACAGAAATGTATGTGTCACAGCCTATTAAGCCAAACTAATTTCAGGCAAAGTTGTGCAAAGATAATTTTATCTTTTTTCTTCTAATCTTTCAGGATCTGCCCTCCTCAGACAGGATTTTGCTCTCCTCACGTCTCTTTCGGACTCCATGTGTTCCTATGGTGCCACTTCGTCTCTTGACAGGGACCCTGTTTCAACATCTGTCTGATTATTACCATTTATCCTTCGAAAGGCTTAGACTGCAGGAAGCTCTGTCAGCGTGCTCTCACACAGGTGGTCAGAAACTACTATGAAATAAGATGTTGCATATTTGCACAAGGTCATTTCTAAGTAGCACTGGAGAGATAACTGCCTATTTAACGTTTCTGACATTTTAAAACAATTATCATCTACTGTAACAGTCTAATCACTGAATTGCACTGAAATACAACTTCACCTATAATACAGTAGCTTTTACAGAATGTATAGGTATTACCGAAGTTTAGAACTGCAGCAGTGTTTTTGAGGTCACTACGTAAGGAACAGGGTTTATAGAGGTGGAAAGGCTGGAGAGAGCTGCTCAGTAAAACAAAGTCATCAGGTAGCAACATTTTAACTTGAACCAAGAAATAAACCTAGAGAATAAAGCAGGTCACAAAGTCAGAAGCAGCGATGAATTAGATCAGCTCAGCTGTTTAAACTTGTCATTAAAAAGTGGGCTGTGGCTAATATAAAATCATGGTAAGATTGGCTACAAATTATCTTCAGCTGGCATGACTGCCTCCTAGAAAAGGTGGAGTTGGGAAGCACTAAGATTATGTGTCTTCAAGATAAAAGGGAAGAGAGGAAAAACCATGGAGAATGGAGAATCTGACACTCCAGTTAGAGTTAGGTTGTGAGAAAGGGGTTGCCACTGTTAGAGTCGAGATAGGAGGGTATGACACTGGTGAAGCTGACCCCTCACTGGGTCTTGTTCCCAGAAAGAGGGTAGCATTTCACAGGGATGGCGTGTGCACAGAGAGAGTGTCCATTAATAAAGGGAGATTCATGGGGAGAGGGTGGGGGAGGGAAGAGAATCAGACAACTGTCTTGGATTCATTATGATATACAAGCAAATCTATTTTAGATCCCACATCAAACCTTTGACTCCATTTATTATGGTTTACAGCACCACATCGTTGAATGTTATACACATAAATTTTCTCTTAAAACTGTTTTGCTCTGGACTACCAGTTTCTGCTTGAAGATATAGAGAACTAAAAGGAGAATCACTCCTACCCCTATGATAAGAATAAATGGTGTCTTTAGCCCATCTGATAAATAAGTTCATTCACCAAGCAAGTAACGCAAAATTTGGAGACAGGCACGTGCAGAGAGAAAAGACCTAAGCACTTGCTCACCTGGGGCAGATGTCACCAAATGCCATGTAAGCTGGTAAGGAGAGTTCTACGATATTTATAACAAATTGTCCAAGCAAAGTGTAGGATAGCTTAAGAGTGTGAATCCTGGGTCCACAGAAAGAGGAGACTATTCCACAGTCTTGTAGGCCTTTCACCCAGGAACCCACCAAGCAATCTCCTGACAACCCCACAGGGAAGTCGGGTTGAGAAAGCTTCCCCAGTGGAGCCACCTGGGGAAGGAGAGAGCAGCCACTGTTTAGAAAAACAGCATTTTGGCTGAACACTGCAAGGCTAAAGACACACACACACACACACACACACACACAACTATGCACAAATTGTATGTTCTCATTAGGAAAAGTATTTTTCATAAAGGGGTGGGTCAGGAATTCTGAGACTAAGTTGTAAGACTGTATGTATACTGTAGGATTGAGCAAATAAATACATTGGACACTAAGAGCAGGGTTTTCATGTTTGTAGAAAGATGCTACAAAAAAGGAAGGGGGAGGATAGAGTTAACCCATGGTGTTGGGACTTTAAGGCATCAGGACAATGCATGGTTTTCATTATGCAAATATACAAGTAGATGGATACCGACAGATACAGACGCATGTACTTATACACCAAATTCTCCCACCTCTTCCACTGGAGGATCTAGAAGCAATAATAACAAATTAGCAATTAACACACCTGGTACTGTATCTTGGTTCCTAAATACCATTCTCCAATAAAAGGTCCAAGACTTATAAAAATGGCAGAGTTCAGGACAGGAGAACAGAAAGACCAAGATGTTCTTGGCACATCTCGTGGTACCAGAAAGTAAAGCGCTAAAAAGGTGGGGTGGAGGGTCTTATCAAAGATACTGGAGCCAGCTTGAAGGAGCTCCATATTGGGACAACTTGAACATCTATATAAATAATATTATTGAACTGTAACCCATAGAAAAAAATATATACCAATGAACAATAACAGGAAAAATACAAACAAATAAATAGGGACAAAGGTATATAACTCTTCCTTACTGTAAGATTCTAAATAGTAAGTGTGGAATGCCTGAGGAATGCAGAAACTCACCATGTGCCGATATCAGAGTAATCATTATCACGCACAAGAATCATCGATACTAAAATTTGATGCTGAATTAGATAAGAAACAGGATAATGTGCAGACTTGAAGTTTTATTTTAAAGGCAAAAATTAGTAACTCCACGGATGAAATATCTGTCAAGCATCACCTTCACCAAGTGATCAAAGGTAACATCACTCGTACTGAGACACATCAACATCACGTACTTCCTGATGTGATGCACTGAGAAGGATGCATCACATTTGTGGAATTCCTGCTAAAAATTAATAACATGAATTTAATACAGAAGAAATATCAGATGAACCCCAAACAAGAAACATTCTATAAAGCAACTCTTTGAAAATATCAAGTCATGACACTTAAAAAGATTGAGGAACTGTCCTGGATTGGAGGACACTAAGGAGATAGGACAAATAAATGCAATGTGGGTTAGTGGACCAGTAAAATGACATTGATGGGACAATTGGTAAAATGTGAATAAGATATGTGGATCAGTTAACGGTATTTTTCAAGTTATTTTCTTGTTTTTGATAATTGTGCTTCGGTTATTTAAAATATTAACATTCAGAGAAGCTGGGTGAAGGGTATGTAAGAACTAGTTGCAGCACTTTGGGAGCTTTTTTCTATGTCAGGAAGTATTTCAAAATAAAAATTTATAGGAGATTGAAACAAGATAACCGAGTAGGAAGATCCTGAGTTCACCTCCTCCCATGGACACACTAAAACTACAACTACACATAGAGCAACTATCTCTGAAGGCCAGCAGAACAGATTTTCTACAACTAAGAATATAAAGAAAAGGTCACATCCTGAGGAGGAGGGTGGGCAGAGATGTGGTCTAGTCAGAACCCACACCCCAAGGTAGGCAACCCACAAGCAGGAGAGATGACACAACTGTGAGTCATACCACCCCAGCTCAGGGGGCTTCACTGGGAAGATGAGCCCCCATAATATGTGGCTTTGGAAATCGGAGGGGCTTACATCCGGGAGAGCTGGGGGGCTGTGGGAAACCAAGACTCTGCTCTTAATGGGCATGTACACAAACTCACTCACCCCCAAGTCCCATCACAGAGGCAGCAGCTTGAAAAGCACCTGGGTCATATGGGAATGAGATTCACTGAAAATTTTAGGGTGTGTGTTGGAGGGTCAAATATCTAGCGGGACTTTCTCCAGGGATGGAAGTGATGGTGGGCACCAATTTTTCGTTAACTCTCCTTCCACCTACCCGACTCAGCGCTGGTGGATACCACTCCTTTCACTCTCCATCAACTTACCTAACACCATGTGCCTCACCCTGGCTTTCCCTGAGTACAAGCTCCACGCAACCCATCCACCCCTTGCTGGCCCCTCCAATGCAGTTCCCACTCCAGGGGTCCAGCCCTGCACACCAGCACACCTGCAGCACTCATGGCCCAACCACAACGGGAGGGTGCATGCAGCCCACACATGAGACACCCCTGGAGCACCTGGCTCTGGTGACCAGGGGGGATTACACCACTGGACCTCAAAGGACACCTTCTACATAAGGAAGCCACTCTTTCGAGACTGGGAGATGTAGTTTATATACCTAATAGAGAATTAAACATGGCAAGTTAGGCAAAATGAGAAGAGAAAAAAAATACCTTCCAAATGAAAGAACAAGAAAAAACCTCAGGAAAAGAACTCAACAAAACAGAGATAAGCATTTTCCAGATAAAAATTTCAAGGTAACAGTCACAAAGTTGCTCACTGAACTCAGAAGAATGAATGAACTCAGTGAGAACTTCAACAAAGATAGAAAATATAAAAAAGAACCAATCAGAACTGAAGAATACAATAACTTAAATGAAAAACTACATTAGTAGAAATCAATAGCAGATTAGAGGAAGGAGAACAGTTCAGTGACTTGGAAGGCAGGGTAGTGGAAATCACCCAATCAGAAAAGCCAAAGGAAAAAATAATTTAAAAAATGAGAATAGCATGAAGGACCTCTGTGACAACGTCAAGCATATTAACGTGCATTATAGGGGTCCCAGAACAACAGAGAAAGGGACAGAAAACCTACTGGAAGAAACAGTGACTGAAAACTTCCCTAACCTGGGGAAGGAAATGGACATCCAGACCCATGAGGCCCAAAGGACTTCCAATCAATTGAACCCAAATAGGGCTACACTGAGATCCGTTATAATTAAAATATCAAAAGTTAAGGATAAAGAGAGAATCTTAAAAGTAGCAAGAGAAGCACATCTAATTATACAAGGGCCCTGGCCCTTCCCCATCAGACTACTAGCTGATTTTTTTTTAGCATAAATTTTACAGGTCAGAAGGGACTGGCACAATATACTCAACATACTAAAATGAAATAAATAACTTACAACCAAGAATACTCTATCTAGCAAGGTCATCATTCAGAATTATATGAGATAAAAAGAGTTTCCCAGACAAGCAAAAGCTAAAGGGCTTCATAACCACTCTACAAACCTTACTAGACATGTTAATGGAACTTCTTAAATGGAACTTCTTAAATGGAAAAGAAAATAATGATAACTAGAAACAAGAAAATTATGGAAGACAAAATCTCACTGGTAAAGGCAAACATATTAAAGGTAGTTCAACCACCAATGATAAAGCCAGTAAGAAGGTTAAAAAGACCAAAGTTGTAAAATTGCCTATATATAAAATAATTAGTTAAGTGGCACATAAAACTAAAAACATAAAATATGACACCAAAAATGTAAAATGGCAGGGGAAACTGTAGTGCTTTCAGAATGCACAGAAATGTAAGTGACCACCAATGTAAAATAGACATCTGTATGGTACACACAGGTTGTTATATGTGAACTTCATAGTAACCACAAACCAAAAACCTAGAAAAGACACACAAAAAATATATAAAGAATACAAACCTAACACTAAAGAAAATCATCAAATCACAAGGAAAGAGACAGAACCGAAAACAAAAACAACCATAAAACAATTAACAAAATGGTAATACGTACATGCCTATAATAATTACTTTAAATGCTAATGGACTAAATCCTCCAATCAAAAGACCCAGGGTGCCTGAATAGATAAAAGAAACAAGACTCGGGCTCCCCTGGTGGCACAGTGGTTGAGAGTCCACCTGCCCATGCAGGGGACACGGGTTCGTGCCCCGGTCCGGGAAGATCCCACATGCTGCGGAGTGGCTGGGCCCGTGAGCCATGGCCGCTGGGCCTGCGCATCCGGAGCCTGTGCTCCGCAGCGGGAGAAGCCACGACAGTGAGAGACATACGTACCACCAAAAAAAAAAAAAGAAAGAAAAAAGACTCATTTAAATACTTCCTACAACCGGCTCACCTCAGAGCCAAAGACGCACAGACTGAAGCTGACAGGATTGAAAAAGATATTCTGTACAAATGGGAACATAAAGAAAGCTGGGGTAGTAATACTCATAGTAGACAAAATAGACTTTAAAACAAAGACTATAACAATTGACAAAGGACACTACATAATGATAAAGGGATCAATCCAACAAGAAGATATAACAATTATAAATATACATGCACCCAACATAGGAGCATGTCAATATATAAAGCAAATATTAACAGACACAAAGGGAGAACTTGACAGTAATGCAATAATAGTAGGGGATTTTAACAACCCACTATATCAATGGATGACAGATCATCCAGACAGAAAATCAATAAGGAAACACTGGCCTTAAACGATGCATTAGACCAGACAAACTTAATAGTTATCTGCAGGACATTTCTTCTAATAACAGCAGAATACACATTATTTTCAAGTGCACATGGAACATTCTCCATAGTAGGTCACATGTTAGGCCACAAAACAAGTCTCAATAAATTTAAGAAGGTTGAAATCATATAAAGCATCTCTTCCAACCACAAGTTATGAGACTTAATTACAACGACAAGAAGAAAACTATTAAAAAAATACAAACACATGGAGGCTAAACAACATGCTACTAAAGAACCAGTGAATCACTGAAGAAATCAAAGAGGAGACAAAAAATAATACCTGGCTACACACGAAAACAGAAACACAATGATCCAAAATCTATGGGACACAGCAAAAGCAGTTCCATGAGGGAAGTTCACAGCAATACAGGCCTACTTCTGGAAACAAGAATCTCAAACAATATAAACTTACACGTAAAGGAACTAGATAAAGAAGAACAAACAAAGCCCAAAGAAAGGAAATAATAAAGATCACAGTAGAATAAATGAAATAGAGAACTAAAAGACAATAGAAAAGATCATTGAAACTAAGAGTTCATTCTTCGAAAAGATAAACAAAACTGATAAATTTTCAGCCAGATTCATCAACAAAAAAAAGAGACAGGGCCCAAATAAATAAAGTCAGAAATGAAAGAGGAGAAGTTACAAGCAACACCACAGAAGTACAAAGATTTATAAGAGATTACCATGAACAATTATACACCAACTAACTGAGCCACCTAGAAGAAATGGGTAAGTTCCTAGGAACATACATGCTCCCAACACTGAGCCAGAAAGAAATAGAAAGTCTGAACAGACTGATCACTAGTAATGAAATTGAATTGGCAATCAAAATACTCTCAAGGAAAACGTTCAGGACCAGATGGCTTCATTGGTGAATTACACAAAACACATAAAGAAAAATTAACACCTATTGTTCAAGTGATTCCAAAAAACTGAGGAGGAAGGAATGCTTCCAAACCCATTCTACAAGGCCAACATTACCCTGATACCAAATCCAGATAAAGGCACTACAAAAAAAAAGAAAATTACAGGCCAATATCCTTAATGAACACAGATGCAAAGATACTCAAAAAATATTAGCAAATTGAATTCAACATTACATTAAAAGAATCATACACAGTGATCAATTGGGATTTATCTCAGGGACGCAAGGAAGGTCAATATCCACACAATCAATGTGGTACACCATATTAACAAAATGAAGGATAAAAATCCCATCAATAGAAGCAGAAAATGCATTTGACAAATCTGATATCCATTTACAATAAAAACTCTCAACAAAGTGGATATAGAGGGAACATGCCTCAACACAATACGTCATATTATTATGATAAACCCACAGCTAACATTATACACTTTAACCAAAAAGAATGAAATACCTAGGAATAACTTTAATAAGGAGGTGAAAAGCCTATACTCTAAAAACTATAAGACGTTAAGAAAATAAACTGAAAATGACACAAAGAAATGGAAAGATATCTTGAGTTAATGGATTGGAAGAATTAATATTGTTAAAATGTGTATACTACCAAAGCAATCTACAGGTTCAATCCAAGCCCTATTAAAACACCAATGGTATTTTTCACACAAATGAAACAAATTATCCTAAAATTTGTTTAGAACCACGAAAGACCCCACACAGTCAAAGCGATCTTCAGAAAGAAAAACAAAGAGGGAGGCATCATGCTCGGTATCTTCAAACTATACTACAAAGTTACAGCAATCAAAACAGCATGGTACTGGAACAAAAACAGAAACACAGGTCAATGCAACAGAATAGAGAGCACAGAAATAAACCCATACTTATATGGTCAATTAATTTAGAACACATGAACCAAGAATACACAGCGGGAAAAAGACAGTCTCTTCAATAAATTGTGTTGGGAAAACTGGACAGCTACATGTAAAAGAATGAAACTGTAACATTTTCTTACACCATATACAAAAACAAATTTAAAACGGAGTAAAGACTTAAATGTAAAAGCTGAAACCATAGAAGTCCCAAAAGAAAGCATAGGCAATACACTCTTTGACATCAGTCTTAGCAATATTTTTTGACGCAATCTCCTCAGGCAAGGGGAACAAAAACAAAAATAAATAAATGGGACTACATCAAACTAACAATCTTTTGCATAGCTAAGGAAACTATCAATAAAACAAAAATGCCACATACTGAATGGGAGAAGATATTTGCAAACAATGTATCAGATAAATGGTTAACATCCACAATACACGAAGAACTCATACAATTCAATATCCAAAAGAAAAAAATCAATCTGACAAAAAATATCAACAGAGGACCTGAAGAGACATTTTTCCAAGGAAGACATACAGATGGCCAACCGACACATGAAAAGATGCTCAATATCCCTAATCATCCATGGAAATGCAAATCAAAAGCACAATGAGATGTCAACTCACACCAGTCAGAATGTCTACTAACAAAAAGACAACAAAAAGCTAATGTTGTGGAAGCAGCCTAAGTGTCCATCGACAGATGAATGGATAAAGAAGATGTGGCACACATATACAATGGAATATTACTCGGCCATAAAAAGAAATGAAATTGAGTTATTTGTAGTGAGGTGGCTGGACCTAGAGTCTGTCATACATAATGAAGTAAGTCAGAAAGAGAAAAACAAATACCGTATGCTAACACATATATATGGAATCTAAAAAAATAAATGGTTCTGAAGAACCTCGGGGCAGGACAGGAATAAAGACACAGACGTAGAGAATGGACTTGAGGACACGGGGAGGGGGAAGGGTAAGCTGGGAAGAAGTGAGAGAGTGGCATGGACATATATACACTACCAAATGTAAAATAGATAGCTAGTGGGAAGCAGCCGCATAGCACAGGGAGATCAGCTCCGTGCTTTGTGACCACCTAGAGGGGTGGGATAGGGAGGGTGGGAGGGAGATGCAAGAGGGAGGGGATATGGGGATATATGTATATGTATAGCTGATTCACCTTGTTATAAAGCAGAAACTAACACACCATTGTAAAGCAATTATACTCCAACAACAATGTTAAAAAAAAGCTAATGTTGGCAAGGATGAAGAGAAAAAGGAACCTTCATGCACTATTGGTAGGAATGTAAATCGGTACAGTCACTATGGAAACTGGTGTGGTGGTAACTCTAAAAATTAAATATAACTACCAGATGATCCAGCAATTCCACTTTTGCGTATTCACCTGAAGAAAACAAAAACACTAATTCAAAAAGATATATGCACCCTATGTTTACTGCAGCACTATTTTCAATAGCCAAGACATGGAAGCAACCTAAGTGTCCATTGACAGATGAATGGATAATCAAGAGTGGTGTGTGTGTGTATGTATATGTATATGTGTATATATATATATATATATATATATATAAATAATTAAAATGGAATATTACTCAGCCATAAAGAGAATGAAATCTTGCCATTTCTGACAACATGTATGGATCTAGAGGGTATTACACTAAGCAAATTAAGTCAGACAGAAGACAAATACTGTTTGATTTCACTTATATGCGGAATATACAAAACAAAATGCAAAGAGACTCACAGACAGGAAACACAGGCGGTTGCCAGAAGGGAGGGGGTTGGGCGACTGGGTGAAAAAGGTGAAGGGGATTAAGAGGTACTTATTTTATAACTGAAAGTTTGCAAGTCACAAGGATGCAATGTACAACATAGAGAATAGAGCCAATAACATTACAATAATTTGGTGTTACAGTTACTAGACTCATCCTGACAATCAATTCATGATGTACACAAGTAGCGAACCACTATGTTGTATATCTGCCACTAACATTGTATGTCAACTCTCCTTCAATAAAAAAAGAGAAAAATCAATATATTGCCAAATAAGTAACAGTTAAAATTATGATAAAAAATAAAGGTATATTCTTTATATAAAAACAAAATGTAACGTGAAAATCTGCGTACATTATTAAATGGCTATTTCTACCTAGGATTAAGCAGAAGACATTAACGGCACAGCTAGAAAGGTAACATACATTTTCTACTCATTTGCTTTCTACTACGCAAGCAAAGCAGAATCTCAAATAATTCTGCAAGAGCTGGCCAGTTCAGTTATGCAGACATCAAAGGCATTGTGTCGAGCTCTATACCTTTCCTTGTCCCTTTCTGTGAACACCTACAGTGAAGGTGTTTCATTCAGGCCACTCATTTTAAATAAATTAAATATGTGGACTTTTGATTTATTTCACCTTTAATGCTAAACATCCAAGATTATGTTAGGATGGCAGAGACGATATCTCAGATCTCTTTCCACACGCATTCCCCCTCTTCATTGCCAGTGGACGATAAATAGTTAATTAACTGAGCTAGCATTTAGAACAGCGCCAGTATTCGCTATTTTTGTTGTCACTGCTGTTACTATTATCATTAATGTCAGTGCCCTGACCTTTAATAAAAATACCTCAGCAGTCTAGTATTAGCTTTCCTTTAAGCTCTTCAACACTGAAACACTTATATTTTGAGGTGTTAAGTGATTTAACACAAGCAAGTAGAAGGAGCACCACTGAATTATTCAGAAGTTAAATTGTACAGCCCCCAAGCATCAAGGTGGACCGGCTGAAACTGGCAGGTCTCAGTCTCCCCAGCTCTCCTGCTTGGTGACCTTTGCGAAGGCAACGATCTTTACGTCATCTTGTTCTGCTTCACGCTCTGCTCTGCGTCTGGCACGTAAAATCATCTAAAATTATCACCACCCATGAATGTCAGTGGAAGCGGGCTATGCTCTTTTATCGACTTGGTCTGCGTCACGGAATACAAAAAATGTGCAGAGAGGGTGTATGAACACTTCCCTCAAGTGTGAGAGATGCTCATATTAAAAGCAGCTTAGGCTGGTCTTCAGCTATATCAGGGTAAACTGTGGAGGAGGCCTTGTGAGAGCTCTGGAGGCAGAGCTGAGAAACGTACACTGGCATGCTTAGAAAGGAGCATGGTTTCCCTAGACGTAATGCATAACATTTGTTTGCAATCCTGGGCATGAATTAGTTTGGACTTATTCCTGCGTAGAAATAACACAGAGGTTGGAGGGAGGGAGGGGTCGGTTATGAAAGGCCTTTGGGAAGATTCCTTCAGACACGGTCTCAAGAAGACAGTAATTCCTTAACAAAAAGTATAATAATAAACATAACATACAGGGCCTTAGTGCAATCCAGTTCATTGAATAAGTGTATTTTTAAATCTCTCTGTTGTAGGGTTATATTTCAAATACTTACATTTATAATCAGGGATAAGGTTTTGAATTTATTTTGTGTTTTTTCCCCAGCACATTCTTTTGTATTATAAAAAATGTAAAGGGAGAAACTAAGTTATGGAAGTGTCATCTCAAAGAAGAGCTTTGGGAACAATGAAATAAATGTAAGAACTATTTCAATATTCTGATCTGCTTTTTCTCATTTTGAGTCATGAAATGTTCTCAGTCTGAACTGAACAGGACCTCTAGGGAGAGCTGATCACATACCTTTGTTCTGGTGAAGAGAAAGTCTAGTAAGTAGGACTTGTGTGTTCAGCTTACTGATAAGACAGGAAAACGGTGCTTTAATTCACCCGTTATTTAAGCAAGCATTTATTATCATCCTGTACTGTGGAAGTGGTGGGGAAAATATGAAAAGGGAATAAAATCTGTCTTCACAAAGTTTACTACATGAAAGTCACGGAACACTTATACGTGCAACTACAACGCAGCACAATTACCACAAACTTGGTGCCTTACAACAACGCGACACACGTGTTACCTGGAGGTCAGAAGTCAGATGCGGGTGTCCCTGGACTAAAGGCGCGGTGATATCAGCGCTGCGCTCCTTCCGGCGGCTCTAGGGTGGGATCTGTAGAATCCTGGTCTTCCCCAGTTCCCAGAGGCTGCTTGCGGGTTCTTGGAAACGTGACCCTTCCCCGCCTCTTCTGTCTGGTTCTTCCCTCCCTCCCTCCTCGGCTTATAAAGGCCCTGGTGGTTATTGGGCCCACCTGACAACGCAGGGTCATCGCCCCACCCCAAAGCCAGCTGATTAACAGACGTCATCCCATCAACAGCCTGGCTCCCTCGTTGCCAGGTAACGGAGCACGGGCACAGGTGTTGATGATGAGGGTGTGGCTCCACCTCAGGGGCGGCAGGATGCTGCCCATCACCTCTGTGAAATCCGTGTTTTCTACAACAGGGAAAGCTGTCTTCTAACTTTCGCAGCACAGTTCGTGTTAGTTTTCTTAGCAAGTCCTTTTAACTTGAGTGAAAAAGGCAGTATTCGTTAAGGACATTTTACTTTTTTGATTCTGCGGCCCCTCTCCTGGACTCAGTAAAGTAAAAACATAATGAAGTCAGGTGATTTTGTTCCCCTCCCAGGAAGCAGGGTCCTTAGTCTTACAGCAAAGACATTCCATGGGCAGTTTGAATTTAGCCCTTTTCTCCTCTCCTCCTAAGTGTTAACCTTTCTGCTTTTCCTCTCTGAGTTTCTCCCAGACACGCTCTTATAACTGCTTTTCTCTTATATTTCAGCTCTACTCTAGCTGCCCGCTCTCATCTTCTTTATCTATTCTACTGCGTTACTTCCACGCTAGGGCAGTAAGATGTGTTCCCTTGGTTTTGTAGATTTTAAGATGTGATGATGACTCCCCAGCTGAATCTCCCTTTTCCGGTAAAAATCATCATCTGGAAGTCTCCCTGAAGAACAGAAAACCTCAGAAGGACCTATATAAACTAAAGCAAAAATATTCACCCTCAAAGCATAGTTTCGGGAAACCACCTTTTTGGTTCAAATGTTTAGAATCTTTTTTTAATTAAAAACCACCAATAAGTACCAAAAAATGATAACGAACAAGTTCATACAACATGTGGATTCCAGAAGACACTTCGTGATGATCATTTTTTTCTTTACTTGAAACAGTCTTGGGAGCTTATATACAAAATCTATATTTAATTATTCCAAGTTCTTAAGGACATTTTCTTTTAAAAATAATCTCCGCAAGAGTTCAATGTCCTTGTCAAAATGTCATCAGCTTGATTATTTTATTGTCAGATTTTTTGCAGGGATGGATTCAGGATTTGGGATATTTCCATAATTTTTGGAGAACATTTTAAGAAAAAGAATGCAAACATTAGAAATACTATGTATATATAATATTTGTTCAATGTTTTTAGAATGAGAAATCACACTTAGAGTTATTTTAAAAAGCTGAAAACATCAGAAATGTAACAAAATTCTGAAATAATTAAATATATTTAATAAGTAACTCACACCTCAACAATCCTTTCTTTTCCAGTTGCATTCAACATGAAAATTCTGAAAATTTTTCATTTCACCCCTTTCAAAATAAATGTGCATTTACGAGAAATTAATGGTAAGCTTACAATTATCCAACTGATGAACAGAATAGGTTTGAGTGGCTTCCGGGTCTATAGGTTTCCTCTAATGTTTCCCTCCACCACCTGAGACCATAGGACAGATGTAAACCACAAGGTGACCTTTGGCTTAAGACCTTCAACCCATGACCCAAGGGGGTCAGCAAGGGGGACTCAGGAGGGGGACATCGGACAGGAACTGTGTGCACACGGGGCTGTGTCATTTTCCTCTCAGCGCCAAAATCACCGTTCATTGCTGTTCTGTCAAAATTGATCTAAACCTTTTTTTAATTGAAGTATAGTTGCTGTACAATATTACATAAGTTACAGGTGTACAATATAGTGGTTCACACTTTTCAAAGTTTATGCTCCATTTAGAGTTATAAAATATTGGCTATATTCCCTGTGTTGTACAATGTATCCTTGTAGCTTATTTTAGACATGATATTTTGCATCTAAACCTTTTAAATATGATTTTTGCCAGCTGGCACAATGTTAAGCTATTTAAGTAGAGGGTCCAAGCAAGACATTAAAAAGGGGAAGGTGTTTCATTTTCTGATTTCAGCTGCTATGCTTTTGCCTTTTCCCCCTTTCTTTCCTGCATGCTTGGGCCTGGTGGCTAACGGTCCACAGCCCTTCCAGCAAGAGCACAACAAGCTCCAGGCCTCTGACACATTCCTGAGCCCTGAACACACACCCACCAGCTGACACCTGAAGGGATCCCTCCCTGCCTGCCTGGTGCTGCAAACTGACGCTGCATGAGACACCCAGAGAAATTCTCCACATCCTGTGAGCTGCAACCACACTTCCTCCAGAAATATCCAAACTCAACTGGAGGACTCTCCCTCAGCCCTGGGACACTGCTGGGTTTCCATTAACATTTTCATGTTTACTCTCCTATTTTATAACCTAAAATGTCTTTACAATAAATTTCCCAATTTAAACTGCAGGGTGGAATCTGTCTCCTGACTGCACACAGACTGAGACAGAGGAATTACTGAAAACCATATAAACATATCCCATTAAGTCCATACTCATTTCTCCTTAGCTTGGACCCAAAAATGTCATAGCATTTGTCATAGGTGGCCATTGAAACACCAGCCAATGTTATGAGATGGTGACGTCAACTCATAGTTGAAAGAGACACTTTTAATCAGTACATTTAATTCTCTCTTATCTATATGGGGGGGAGGGAGAGGAGGAGGGGAAGAGAGAGACAGAGACAGAGACAGAGAGACAGAGAGAGAGACAGACAGACAGACAGACAGACACACACACACACACACACACACACACACACCACACACACACCACACACACGGCCATGAGAATTAACTTAATGAAAAATTCTCCTCAGCCCTGGGAAGTCTAGTTTCTGTCCGGACAGTCATTTCCCAATGAAAACTCTATCCCAGGATTGGCAAACTACTGCAAGCAGGACAAATCCAGTTTGCATGTGCTTTTGTAAATAAAGTTTTATTAAAACACAATAGGTCTTTATTAAAACACAATTTAAGTATTGCCTATACTATGCTATAATTTCATGCTCTACTAGCGTCGTTGAGTAGTTGCAACAGAAATACTATGGCTCACAAAACCTCAAGTGTTTGCTACTTGGTCCTTTACAGATAAATCAGCTGATGGCTGCTCTGTACCACTGACACTGGAAGTTTTAGGAGGCTGCTGGCCATTTAGGTCACATACACACAAGGAGACGTGAGTCCTTTGAAGTCAGCCGTGAGTTTCTGATCTAAGAACCAAGAACAGCTCTATGTGTTTCTACGCCAAGTCAAGAGGTTGATGGCGACTATTTCCTTACCACTCAGAAACCTTTAAGTTTTACATTCGGTTCCTCTACTATGCTATGAAATAGTGTTAATGTCAGAAGTGTGAGCAGTGGATTATATGTTACCTTTTAAAAGTGCTTTTAAAAGACCAATATATTTAGAGAATTCTGTAGTGGAAGCAAAGAGAAATGGACTTGAGAACCACTGCCGATAAAAAAAGAAAGCTATTATCAAAGCACAAAGGGCAGGATTTGGGGAAGCATATTGGACAAGTGGAGTAGAAATGTAAGATGAGACTGGAAAAGTGGATTAACCAGGCACTTTTAAGACTTCAGTCTACAGTGTCTCTCCTTTTAAATGACTAGCATATATAAACGACAGTATTAAGGAAGGTTTACATAAGAATTGGAACATAATAGAAAGGCCACTTATTTAGTGAGATCTGGCAGAATATCTTCCCTTCGAAGACCATAACATCCAGATGGTTCCGAAAATAAATGAGAAGCTTAGTAAGATGGAAATGAATGCAGGGGCTAGAATCAAATTTAGTCTTACTTTGTTTCTAGAACAATATGGGAGAAATAAATCTGAGATGCCAGATGCTTCCTAAATAGAGAAGAAGAAAAATGTGAAAAAGACACATCTTTCTCAAATAATGGAAATTAGAATAAAAGATGCTAATTATTTGGCATCCTTCTTTCTGTTCCTAAATATGTCTTGGAGAAATATCTAAATACATAATATATATAAATATTTAGGCTCAATCCTTTCTTTATCCATTAATTTGAATATAATGAGATTTAAAAGCAAATTTCCTTCCTGAGGCTGCCTAGAGGAAAACAGATGTACTTAATTTAACAGTGAATGTCTTTAACTGTGCGGTGTGATCACAGAGGCAGCTAGTTTTCATGCTGATTTACACATTGAATCTGTTTGCCACAAAGCATGACTCACTACATCAGGAAAGAAGAGTGGCCTAAGCCGATGAGTGTTTGAAATGTCATGGGAGGATAACAAATGCCTGATACTTAGAATAAAAAAGTTAGCTCACGTATAGTGTAGCAGGCATTGCATCTGGTGTGAATAACCTTTCTTCTGAGCTTGTATTTAGATGCAAAACAGATGGTGAAAGTTTCTTTTAAGTCATCTGTCCATTAAAGTACTTAATCCAAGCAGTTCTGTTACTCCTCAGTACACAGAAGTTTTGTTCGTCACAGATTTATTTCACTACTAATATATAAGTAACCATGATAACATTAGTATCTCAGAATTATCATAGGTCTCACAATAAGACATACTGGGCATCAACTTATTCATATGGGCATTTATCATAACCCCTGTTACTATGGTGTCAGTCTACTGCTTTTCTAAAGGAGGAAACAGCTCAAGGAAGAAAGTTAGTGATAGACTCCAAGAGATGCATTTTCTTGGTGAGGTTCTCTAAAGCTAGGATATAACTTGACTCTATAGGTTAAGAAACTTATTTTTGTCAGTTTAGGCCCACCATAATAAGATATAGGAAAAAAAAAAAGAGAGAGAGAGAGAGAGAATGCCAACTAATTAATGGTAAAATGAAGCTCTATCATTTGTTGGTGAACAAACTCAAGTCTCTCTTTTACGACCCCTCTTAGTGTCAAGGCACCCAAAAAAACACAAAAGAATCACACGACATTTACTTAGCATGTGAGATGCACAAAGAAAACAATATCTATTCCTTACAGGTTCTCCGTCTCATAAGAGCTTATACTCTTTTAGGGACTGGGGTTCTCTCTTTCTCACTATCCTTCAGACAGCGCTAAACGCTGACCAAGTCTAATATGTTTTCTTTTTCCTTTTTCTCCACATTTAGCCCACCACTCTCCTAAGACACACTACCTTCACATGGCTTCAAGGAAGAGAACGTTTTTCATCCTTCTTTGGTTCTATTTCATACATTAGTCCTTTCCATTTCAAATAACCACCATGATTTAGCATCGATTTTGGTCATAGCCATTCATCTCATTCACGGGGCTTTAGTTTATGGTCTTTTGTCTCAGAGAAGGTAAATTCAGTGTCTGCTCCAGCAGGAGGAAGAAGAGAATCCCCTGGAGGCTTGCGAAAGCATCCCGGTGGAGAAATTGTCCGCAAAACCCAACAACTAAGAGTCCCAAGTCAGCACAGTCAGGGCACAGCCCGAGTTGGAAAGTTAGAGAACGTTTTCTTAGTATAGTGGTATATAGACTTTCTATGAAAATACTTTTCAATAATATCGCCCTTTTGCTTGTTAGTTTATCAATAAACTTGCAGTGCAGGCCTGCTCTGTGCAAGGATGGTTCCAGGCACTGAGAACACGTAGTTGGACAAGAAAGTAAGGAGGCTACTCTTAGGGAATTTGCCTCATTGTCAGGGGAAATGAGAGGAAGGGGTCAACTGTAAGTCATGCTTATCCACTTCAAGTTCTTCCAGCTGAAGAAAAACAACCTTGCAGAGGGCTAGGATCTGTGGGTAACTCTTTTTATATTCTCCTTTACCAATAATGTTAGAAGCACGTGACACTATAGAAAAATGAGTCCCCTGCTTTGGAGGCAGGACTATTAAGAGTCAGTCAGTCAGTAGAAACTTCTATTTCGATTACATATTTAGGAGAACTTGGTAATTTCTTTAAGATTGCTAGGAATTAAACAACAACAACAAGACCCACCTGAAATTTTCCACCTGTTGAGATCAGTCACACCTTTTCACATCGTTTTGGGAACTGTTAGCATCCTGCCTTCAGGTACGGGTCTCAGCAAGCTTGCTCTGTAAAGGACCAGACAGTAAATATTTTGGCTTTGGCGGCCCAGCGACAAAACTGAAGATATTATGTAGGTAATCATATCGCTGAAGAAAAATAACTCTTCAAATTTGAATTGACGAAATGAAAAATAAAATAATGGAGCATATTTTTTGTAATACAGGTCTACTTAGGAGAAGGGAATTTTGGAGGGAGGGTAATATTTCACTTAGTTGGGGTTCCTTCCCTTTCATCAAAATACGTTGCAAATGATCGTTGGTTAATGCTAATTTGTAACGATATTTACATACAACATCTTTGAAAATGCCTTCTCATGTAGACCCGCCCAAATACTGCCAGACCACAGGCAAACGCTCTTAATGGAGCGAACCCGGGTCTCAGAAGGTGCTTATACGATTCTGTTAGGCTCTGTTCCTGACATACTCCTTCAGCCCATCATCACACTGCAGACCACCACTTCCAGCTGAAAGCCAGGTGGAACTCCTCAATTACATAATTATATGGAGGTTGAAAGATGAAAATTTCCTTTGCGCTTCATTGGGCTTTGAAATACACTGCTGGAGGTGTCGCCTGAGTTTGGAAAATCTATGAGGTGCAACTTTGTGAGTGAATAAGGATCCTGCTTCGTGTTTTAACTTTTGATACAACACGAAACATATAAAGTAGCTTGACTGTACTTGTGATTCCAATGACGGTCGTTATCACCAAAATGGCTTCACCAAAGAGTAAATTTAACATTTGTACTATTTCACCTTCTAATTTTAGGCTGAACTCATCAGGAAACATTATCAAATGCAGCAGAAGCTAATTCAATGCTATTTCGAGTCTGAAAACAGTGGTTGATGGCAATTCTTCCGTTCTGGAAAATTTCAGTATCAGCTCTGAGTTCAAAAATATCCTAACGACAGGTTACCGATGCTCAGTTATGGAGGTGCTGTGAGGCAGGGCAAATCAGGATATTCAGCCTCTATTTCAGACAAAAATTCATGGAACTGAGCATGCTGGGTCCACGAAAGGGAGTGGGGTTCACAGTTGACACTACTGATTCAGTAAAACGTGAGAGAGTCAAGTATTTTCCTCAAAGTACCTTCTGGTGAATTTATGGAAAATCATAGCCTTTAAACAACTCACACTTTCATAAGTCCTGCAAATTTGCCCAAATAAGCATTTTCCTGCTCGATACACACATTTACCACTATCATTGCACACACAGATCCCGCACCAAACTGTGCTGAATTAGGGCTTTCTCCACGCCTTTAAAGACACCCTTACCTCTCCGTCCCAGGCACCTTTTCATAGACGTTCAACTCTTCATCGCTTTGAACTCCGTGTCGACACCTCACATCAACTGAGGCGTGTCAGCAACACCCATCGACTCACCAAGCACAAAGAGAAACAGCTGGGAGGCGTTTGCCTTGCAAATACGAAGCCACTTTGTTTCCTGAGGCTGCTTCCAAGGGCCTCGCTCTTCACGCAGCCGCTCCTGCTGAAGGAGATCAGCTAAACAAGCTCCTTTCCTGAAAGTGCGCCTCTTCAGCTGCTGCAATCAAGTATAATTGAACGAACCCAGCACTGGTGAATGGCTTTTCTTGCTGGGCTAATAAATGAGACAACTGGAAATTTATTTCGGTGGGAGCCTCATTTCAATTTTTATTTTTGTGAAGAAATTCTGCTGTGATGAGGTACGCTGTTTTAAAGTTTCTAGTGTTTCCGAACATGGCTGGTCTGTGAGCAGGGCCACGCGAGGAGTGCTTACTCATGTCAACACGTATTCTTCAGCACAGGTCGTTGCATGATAAACGATGATTTGCTGTCTAATTTGGGACGCAATAATGCACACTCCACTATGCCTGAAGAATGCAATATTTGAGCCTCGGTAAATTTAAGAAAATTGAAATCATACCGAGTATCTTTTCCGACCGCAACATTATGAGGCTAGAAATCAACTACAAGAAAAATGCTGTAAAAAAACACAAACACGTGGAGGCTAAACAATATGCTACTAAACAACCAATGGTTCACTGAAGAAATCAAAACTTACCTAGAGACAAATGACAACGAAAACACGACGACCCAAAACCTATGGGATTCAGCAAAAGCGCTTCTAACAGGGAAGTTTATAGCAATACAATCCTACCTCAGGAAACAAGAAAAATCTCAAATAAACCACCTAGCCTCACACTTAAAGCAACTAGAGAAAGGAGAGCAAATGAAACCCAAAGTTAGTAGAAGGAAAGGAATCGTAAAGATCAGAGCAGAAATAAATGAAACAGAAGCAAAGGAAACAATAGCAAAGATCAATAAAACTAAAAGCTGGTTCTTTCAAAAGATAAACAAAATTGATAGACCTTTAGCCAGACTCCTCAAGAAAAAAAAGGGAGGGGTCTCAAATCAATAAAATTAGAAATGAAAAAGGAGAAGTTACAACAGAAATGCAAAGGACCATAAGAGACTACTACATGCAACTCTATGCGAGTAAGATGGACAACCTGGAAGAAATGGACAAATTCTTAGGAGGGTGCAACCTTCCAAGACTGAACCAGGAATAGAAAATATGAACAGACCAATCACAGCATTTGATGTCCACTCTGCTTTTTTTGTTTTAACATTATGAGTGTGCCCTGGTATAAAAAAGTAAATAAAATGTGTTAAGGTGACTTGTGGTATTTGGAATGCTGCCCACTTATAGCTGTGTCCCCACAATGTGTAAGTGCCGAGAAGCAGGATGGAAAACAGAGAGTCACAGGCACAGGCTCTCCACACCTACAGGAGGTTCCTGTACTTCTGCTGCAAAGCAGCCGGATGGCCCGAGATGACCGAGTGTGGCTGCCTTCCAGCAACCCGTATTCGTGGTTTCATATAATTTTCATGTGTCATAAAATGTTATTCTTTTGATACTTTCAACTATTAAAATATGTAAAGCCATCCAAGGCTCACAGGCCACAAGAAATAGGTGATGGGCCATGTGTGGTCCACAGGCTGTAATGATAATTTGCCAAAGTATTCCTTGCGATTTAGAAAACAAAGTACAGGTGTTTGATGTTTATAAGACAATTAAAACCTAATAGTGAAAGGTGTATAGTAAAGTATAAAAGAAGTCAATCAACAACCAAAGAAAGCTGGTAGCAGTATGTCGTTAGTTTTCCACTATTTGATGTGTCGTTTTTAGTTTATCCTCAATGGGATTTTTGAAGCTTCTAAAGTCAGTAGTTTGATATCTTTCTTCGGTTTTGGAAAATTCTCAGGCATCAGCTCTTTTTTCTTTCTTTCTTTTTGTGACCACAATAAGAGGTATTGTGTAATATCATTATGGGTATTATTACTTGATGTCAAATAATCACACCCAATGTATTTATATTTATATTTCATTTCTAACATTTCCATTTGGTCACTTTTATCATGTTCATATCTGTGTTGAAATTCCCCATGTGTTCATGCATACTTTCATGTTTTATTTACTAGGCTATTGTAGTTATTTTAAAGTCCTTGTCTGATTATTCCAATATCTGGGAAATATCTGGACTTGATTCCCTTATTGAATATGGGTCTCATTGTTTCCTCATGTGTCTTTTAATTTTGGCTTTTATGTTGGACCAGTATAAAGAAAAATAGAGATGGAATAAAATAATATTTATGTTGGACCAATATAAAGAAAAATAGAGGCTGAATAAAATAATATTTAAACCCAGGAAAAAGCATAGTAATTCTATTGCTGCATTACTAGTGTAGGGGATTGAGTCGATCTAATCTACAATTTAGCTGAGCAGGGATTTGTGGAAATATTAGACTCAATTCATCACTTGTTTCTAGTAGTTGGAGGGTAGAGTCAGAATCAACTTTTCATTGAGTCTTAGGCTCTGAGCTCTGGTGAGAAGGAAGTGTGCTCACTGCGTTTAAAGCCAAGTCAACAGCTTTTTTTTTTTTTTACATCTTTATTGGAGTATAATTGCTTTACAATGGTGTGTTAGTTTCTGCTGTATAACAAAGTGAATCAGTTATACATATACATATATGCTCCCATATCTCTTCCCTCTTGCGTCTCACAAATCAGCGGCTTTTTAAGTCTTGGGATCTCTGTCTCTATCTCTCTGTCTCTATCTCTGTGTCTGTCTCTCTCCCTTTCCTCTCCATCCGCTTCCTCCTCCCCCTTCTCACTCTTTAAAGCACATCTGTCAGTTTTTCAGGTTTCACAGAGCTCTCTTCATCACCTTGTGCCCAGATTTCTGAGCATCTCTGCATTGTTACCCAACTTTGAGCCTTTGCCCCTGATCAAAGTTTGCGATACCCAGAAAAGACTTCTCTCAGCCCTTCTGCCCGCCTTAATTTTCTAATAGCCTGCTATGCACTCCACTCATAATCTCAGAAGAAGTTCTCTGAATTCTCTTGCCCTGGCCCCAGACTTTGGAACACTACCGCCCACACTCAGCAGAAGGCTGCTAGGAGGTGCAGGTGTGTTTTATTGCTGGGACTTCTTTCGATTCTAATCAGTCCTGCCAGCCTGCACGTGGCAGCTGGTTTGTCCTTACTTCTGTCTATAATAAAGCGATCCTTGTCCTATTGTTCTATTCAACATAAGAGCAACTATGGACCTCTTTTTGGATATTTCAATCTTTGGATCTCCTCTCTTTGGATCTCTTCAGGAAAGGCTTGTTACTTTCTGGAATTTAGTTCATTTTGATTTCCTCCTGACGCCAGCTCTTTGATGGATTTTTAAGAGGAAACCACAATTTTTTGTTTATCCAGCTTGTCCTCACTGTTAAGGTATATTACTTGAAATAAGTGAATGTTGCAAAAAGTCTTCTTTCACCATAGTTCCTACCTTCACTAAGTTCATGCCTTCCTTAATCACTCATGTATCTATGTGTATTTTATAGGCTATCATAGAATGCCACTATATTTATTGACTACTTATGCTGGAAACATTGATGTTATCTGTGTATTGTCTCTTTTTCTCATCACAGTAACCTCAAGAGCAAAGTACTCTTACTGTTCTCATTTTGTGGATGAGGAAATAGAGCCACCGGGATGTCAAGTCATACAAACAAGGTTATTATGTTAATAGTTGCTGGAGATCATATTTGAACCACAAACTGTGATTACAGAACCCATTTTATTAAGCACTACACCACACCACTAAACAAATATTTGTAAAGCAAATGGTAAATATAATCCAAATGCATCAGAAGTTTTTAAAAACTCCTCCTTTGGTCTAACACATTGTACTGAATTCTGCCGTTATCCATAATTAATTGTATCACTCCATTGGCATCGTTATTGAAAGAATTCCTCACTTCGGCTTGATCTCTGGAACTGTGAGATGAATTGATGCTGAACTAATACAGTATTGTTTGTACAGCTTCACATCTTTGTCTTGTTTCTTTTTTGCCTTACGAATTCTGTTGCAAATTTATTTCTGTTCCCATTCATATTTTTAAATTCTTACTATCAAAATCTAGTCATACAAAAAATCTGAGAATTGTTTTGTATTATTCTGTTGACTGCCCATATATAGTCTTTCTTTTCTTTCCACTTCATGAATTTTCAGAATAGAAACTTCTGAAATTTTTCTTTTACCATAAGATGAAATAGTAGTGAGTATTAATGGAATGTGTTTTATGGTGACTCATGTATTAACTATATATGAGTGAGGTGATTCTCGAGTCTAGAAATTATAGTATGTGAGTGAGACATTTATTTATATTTAACCTAGCAGTACTCATTAGGAAACAATTATTTTACCACTGTAAAATCATTCCCTATATACCAGGTTGTGAAGCAAATTCTAACTTTTATCCAAATTCATTCCATCTCAGGCATCTGTAGCTAGAATCACAAACTAGAAGCCACAGATTTAGTGTTCTAATATTTATACTTCCAGGGAAATTCTTCCAAGTCAACAGAGTGTGAGAAGCCCGGAAGATAAACTTACATAAAAAGATCATGGATCATTTTACCAAGAGACTCCTAGATTAAATACTAACCAAAAAAAACTTGTAAAAAGTGAGATGTTTTACCTAATTATACAAAGGATATGCTACAGAGTATTATGTATATTTATTAAAGATCTGAAGATAAAAACATAAAAAATTCTGCTAATTTCTTACTTTTATACTAAATTCCTACCTTAAATTGACTCGTGATACAGACAAATTTACATGTATCTGGCATGCAGAGGTGGCTTATATGGTGAATTCTCTAACCATTGTTAAACACAGAAATCTTAGCATCACTATTAACTTCAATATTTTATAACACGAATGTTTAAAAGAATCACCTTGAATTTCACATGTACTTTTCTTTTTCCTAGTTGACGTCAATAAATTTTATGTTAACTTCGTTATTGGAGTATAATTGCTTTACAATGGTGTGTTAGTTTCTGCTTTGTAACAAAGTGAATCAGCTATACATATACATATATCCCCATATCCCCTCCCTCTTGCATCTCCCTCCCACCCTCCCTATCCCACCCCTCTAGATGGTCACAAAGCACCGAGCAGATCTCCCTGTGCTATGCGGCTGCTTCCCACTAGCTATTTTACATTTGGTACTATATATAAGTCCGTATCACTCTCTCACTTTATCCCAGCTTACCCTTCCCCCTCCCCATGTCCTCAAGTCCATTCTCTACGTCTGCATCTTTATATCTGTCCTGCCCCTAGGTTCCTCAGAACCATTTTTTATTTTTATTTTATTAGATTCTATATATATGTGTTAGCATACGGTATTTTTCTCTTTCTGATTTACTTCACTCTGTATGACAGTCTCTAGGTCCATCCACCTCACGACAAATAACTCAATTTCGTTTCCTTTTATGGCTGAGTAATATTCCATTGTATACATGTGCCACATCTTCTTTATCCATTCATCGGTCGATGGACACTTAGGTTGCTTCCTTGTCCAGGCTATTGTAAAGAGAGTTTCAATGAACCTTGTGGTACATGACTCTTCTTCGATTATGGTTTTCTCAGTGTATATGCCCAGTAGTGGGATTGCTGGGTCATATGGTAGTTCTATTTTTAGTTTTTAAGGAACCTCCATACTGTTCTCCATAGTGGCTGTAACAAATCACATTCCCACCAACAGTGCAAGAGGGTTCCCTTTTCTCCACACCCTCTCCAGCAGTTATTGTTTCTAGATTTTTTGATGACGGCCATTCTGACTGGTGTGAGATGATACCTCATTGTAGTTTTGATTTGCATTTCTCTAATGATTAGTGATGTTGAGCATCCTTTCACATGTTTGTTGGCAATCTGTATATCTTCTTTGGAGAAATGTCTATTTAGGTCTTCTGCCCATTTTTGGATTGGGTTGTTTGTTTTTTTGATATTGAGCTGCATGAGCTGCTTGTGAATTTCGGAGACTAATCCTTTGTCAGTTGCTTCATTTGCAAATATTTTCTCCCTTTTTGAGGGTTGTCTTTTCATCTTGTTTATGGTCTCCTTTGCTGTGGAAAAGCTTTGAAGTTTCATTAGGTCTCATTTGTTTATTTTTGTTTTTATTTCCATTTCTCTAGGAGGTGGGTCAAAAAGGATCTTGCTGTGATTTATGTCAAAGAGTGTTCTGCCTATGTTTTCCTCTAAGAGTTTTATAGTGTCTGGCCTTGCATTTAGGTCTTTAATCCATTTTGAGTTTATTTTTGTGTATGGTCTTAGGGAGTGTTCTAATTTCATTCTTTTATGTGTAGTTGTCCAGTTTTCCCAGCACCAGTTATTGAAGAAGCTGTCTTTTCTCCATTGTATATTTTTGCCTCTTTATCAAAAATAAGGTGACCAAAAATAAAGCCTTGGTAAATTTAAGAAAATTGAAATCATATCAAGTATCTTTTCTAACCGCAACACTATGAGAGTAGATATCAATTACAGGAAAAAATCTGTAAAAAATACAAGCACATGGAAGTTAAACAATACACCACTAATAAACAAGAGATCACTGAAGAAATCAAAGAGGAAATCAAAAAATACCTAGAAACAAATGACAATGAAAACACGATGACCCAGAACTTATGGGATGCAGCAAAAGCAGTTCTAAGAGGGAAGTTTATACCAATACAAGCCTACCTCAAGAAACAGGAAACATCTCGAATAAACAACCTAACCTTGCACCTAAAGCAATTAGACAAAGAATAACAACAACAACAAAAACCAACACAAAGTTAGGAGAATGAAAGAAATCATAAAGATCAAATCAGAAATAAATGAAAAAGATATGAAGGAAACAATAGCAAAGATCAATAAAACCAAAAGCTAGTTCTTTGAGAAGATAAACAAAATTGATAAACCATTAGCAAGACTCATCAAGGAAATAAGGGAGAAGATTCAAATCAATAGAATTAGAAAAGAGAAAGGAAAAGTAACAACTGACACTGCAGAAATACAAAGGATCATGAGAGATTACAACAAGCAACTCTATACCAATATAATGGACAACCTGGAAGAAATGGACAAATCTTAGAAAAGCACAACCTTCCAAGACTGAACGAGGAAGAAACAGAAAATATAAACAGACCAATCACAAGCACTGAAATTGAGACTGTGATTAAAAGTCTTCCAACAAACAAAAGCCATGACCAGATGGCTTCACAGGCGAATTCTATAAAACGTTTAGAGAAGAGCAAATACCTATCCTTCTCAAACCCTTCCAAATACAGCAGAGGGAGGAACACTCCCAAACTCATACTATGGGACTACCATCACCCTGATACCAAACCAGATAAAGATGTCACAAAGAAAGAAAACTATTGGTCAATATCACTGAGGAACAAAGATGCAAAAATCCTCAACAAAATACTAGCAAACAGAATCCACAGCACATGAAAAGGATCATACACCATGATCAAGTGGGATTTATCCCAGGAATGCAAGGATTCTTCAATATACGCAAATCAATCAGTGTGATAGACCATATTAACAAACTGAAGGAAAAAAACCATATGATCACCTCAATAGATGCAGAAAAAGCTTTTGACAAATTCAACACCCATTTATGATAAAAAACCCTCCAGAAAGTAGGCATAGAGGGAACTTACCTCAACATAATAAAGGCCATATATGACAAACTGACAGCCAACATCGTTCTCAATGGTGAAAAACTGAAAGCATTTCCAATAAGATCAGGAATAAGACAAGGTTGCCCACTCTCACCACTCTTATGCAACATAGTTTTGGAAGTTCTAGCCACAGAATTCAGAGAAGAAAAAGAAAGAAAAGGAATCCAAATCGGAAAGAAGAAGTAAAGCTGTCGCTGTTTGCAGATGACATGATCCTATACATAGAGAATCCTAAAGATGCTACCAGAAAACTACTAGAGATAATCAATGAATTTGGTAAAGTTGCAGGATACAAAATTAATGCACAGAAATCACTTGCATTCCTATACACTAATGATAAAAAATCTGAAAGAGAAATTAAGGAAACACTCCCATTTACCATTGCAACAAAAAGAATAAAATACCTAGGATTAAACCTAGCTAAGGAGACAAAAGACCTGTGTGCAGAAAACTATAAGACACTGATGAAAGAAATTAAAGATGATACAAACAGATGGAGAGATTTACCATGTTATTGGATTGGAAGAATGAACATTGTGAAAATGACTATACTACCCAAAATAATCTACAGATTCAATGTGATCCCTATCAAACTACCAATGACATTTTTCACAGAACTAGAACAAAAAATTTCACAATTTGCATGGAAACACAAAAGACCCCAAATAGCCAAAGCAATCTTGAGAAAGAAAACGGAGCTGGAGGAATCAGGCTCCTGGACTTCAGACTATACTACAAAGCTACAGTGATCAAGACAGTATGGTACTGGCACAGAAACAGAAATATAGATCAATGGAACAGGACAGAAAGCTCAGCAATAAACCCATGCAAATATGGTCACCTTATTTTTGATAAAGGAGGCAAGAATATACAATGGAGAAAAGACAGCCTCTTCAATAAGTGGTACTAGGAAAACTAGACAGCTACATGGAAAACAATGAAATTAGAACACTCCCTAAAACCATACACAGAAATAAACTCAAAATGGATTAAAGACCTAAATGTAAGGCCAGACACTATAAAACTCTTAGAGGAAAACATAGGAAGAACACTCTATGACATAAATCACAGCAAGATCTTTTTTGACCCACCTCCGAGAGAAATGGAAATAAAGACAAAAATAAACAAATGGGATGTAATGAAACTTAAAAGCTTTTGCACAGCTACGGAAACCATAAACAAGACGAAAAGACAACTCTCAAAATGGGAGAAAATATTTGCCAATGAAACAACTGACAAAGAATTAATATCCAAAATATACAAGCAACTCATGCAGCTCAATATCCAAAAAACAAACAACTCAATCCAAAAATGGGCAGAAGACCTAATAAGACATTTCTCAAAAGAAGATATACAGGTTGCCAACAAACACGTGAAAGGATGCTCAACATCACTCATCATTAAAGAAATGCAAATCAAAACTACAATGAGGTATTACCTCACACCAGTCAAAATGGCCATCGTGAAAAAATCTAGAAATGATAAATGCTGGAGAGGGTGTGGAGAAAAGGCAACCCTCTTGCACGGTCGGTGGGAATGTAAATTGATACAGCCACTATGGAGAACAGTATGGAGCTTCTTTTAAAAACTAAAAATAGAACTACCACACAACCCAGCATTCCCACTACTGGGCATATACCCTGGCAAAACCATAATTCAAAAACAGTCATGTACCATAATGTTCATTGAAGCTCTATTTACAATAGCCAGGACATGGAAGCAACCTACATGTCCATCAACACATGAATGGATAAAGAAGATATGGCACATATATACAATGGAATATTACTCAGCCATAAAAAGAAATGAAATTGAGTTATTTGTCGTGAGGTGGATGGACCTAGAGACTGTCATACAGAGTGAAGTAAGTCAGAAAGAGAAAAACAAATACCATATACGAACACATATATATGGAATCTAAGAAAAAAGGTTATGAAGAACCTAGGGGCAGGACAGGAATAAAGACACAGACGTAGAGAATGGGCTTGAGGATACCAGGGGGTGGGGAGGGGAAGCTGGGATGAAGTGAGAGAGTGGCATGGACTTATATATATGCTACCAAATGTAAAATAGATAGCTAGTGGGAAGCAGCCACATAGCACAGGGAGATCAGCTCAGTGCTTTGTGACCACCTAGAGGGGCGGGATAGGGAGGGTGGGAGGGAGATGCAAGAGGGAGGAGATATGGGGATATATGTATATGTATAGCTGATTCAGTTTGTTATAAAGCAGAGAGTAACACACCATTGTAAAGCAATTATACTCCAATAACGATGTTAAAAAAAAATAAGGTGACCATATATGCGTGGGTTTATCTCTGGGCTTTCTACCCTGTTCCTTTGATCTATATTTCTGTTTTTGTGCCAGTACCACACTGTCTTGATTACTATAGCTTTGTAGTATCGTCTGAGGTCTGGGAGCCTGACTCCTCCAGCTCCGTTTTTCTTTCTCAAGATTGCTTTGGCTATTCATGTTCTTCTGTTTCCATACAAATTCACATGTACTTTTAAAATTGTTATTTCTTATATTATCATCCAGTAAAATTGTTTTTTCTTCCATTGTTGGATAGTTCTATGAAGTTTAATACATGTATTGATTTATTTTACCCCCATATCAATCAGAATACAGGGCAGTTTAGTTACCAAAAAACTCCCTCTTCACTTGATTTTTATAGCCACCCCATCCTCTGTCCCACCTCCCTGCAACCATGGTATTTTTCTCCATCACTTTGTCTCCATTTTGTCTTTTTGAGAATGTCGTATAAATGGAATCATCTTGTATGTAACTTTTTGAGGCCAGCTTCTTTCACTCACAAAATGTCTTTGAAATTCATCCATGTTATAAGTGTATCAATATTCCTTTAATTTTTTTTCATTTCTGAATAGTACTTTATTGTGTGGCTATACCAGTGTTTGTTTACCCACTTATTTGTTTAAGAATATTTGGATTCTTTTCAGTCTGGGGCAATTATGATTAAAGCTGCTATAATATGTGCCTATAGAATTTTAGTGAAGATACGTTTGTATTCCTCTAAAGTAAATACCCAGAAGGGGGACTGCTGAGTCCTACAACAAGTGTGTTTTTAACTTGATGATGCACTACCACTTTGCATTCTCTACCACTGTGCATTCTCTCCACCCATTTGTGAGCATTCCAGGTGCTCCACATCCTCATCAGCACTTGGTATCACTGATGTTTTTTATGTCAACCATTTTCATAAGTGTGCATTGGTAGCTCACCATGGCTTTCATATTAATTTCCCCAGCGGATAATGAAGTTGAGCAGATTTTCATGTGCTTCTTTGCCATTCTTTTGGTGAAATATCCATTGACATTCTTTGCTCAATATTTCCTTTTATTCTCTATTGAAAGTTCTTAATATATTCTGGATACAAGCCAGTACAATATGTGTTTTGCAAGTATCCCCCACCCCTTTCATCCTGATACCGTGTCTTCAGAACAATTTTGAAATTTTCAATTTATATTTTTTTTCTTTTATGAATATTTTTTCCAGTATCATGACTAAGAACACTTCACTTATCCTTAGGTCACAATTTTTTTCTATGTTTACTACTAGAATGTGTATAACTTTACAATCGGTGACTCATTTGAAGTTAATTTTTGTATGAGGTTTATGTCAAGGTTCATTTTTTCGTATATGGACAATAACAAATACTGAGGTATGAAAGAATCTGAATGAATCTCAAACACATTATGCAAACTGAAGGACTATATACTGTAAAATCTATGATTCCATGTATAAGAAATTCTAAAAAGAGACAAAACTATAAAAGCAGAAATCTTCTCAGTGTTGCCACAGGCCAGGATAGCAGGTGGGGGAGAATGTTTTACAGTATGATTATGGGGCATGGAGTGAGTGGGGGGTACATAACTGTGCAGACTTATTAAAACACATTGAATTGTACACTTATAATTAGTGAATTTCATTTTATGTAAATTAACACAGCTGTTAACAAAGATAAAAGACATACAAGTTTTTCACTCTGTCCTAGATAAAAATATATAATCTGTTTAGAAAAGCAATATATAATTTTTAAAATATCATAATATAAATGAGTAGGGATATGTGATGTTTCCAATATAGGTTCATAGTATGGAGTGACTACTTTAAGGTGACCAGGAGAGTTGGGTGAACATGAATGCACCTTGCAAAGGATATTTTAAAATAAATGGAATTCAAAACAGCAGATAACGTCTCTGTAGTGGAAAAATAACTGGCACACAGCTGAAGCCATGCTTGCTCACTGTGTCTTGGTGCATCAGTGAATTTAATTGCAATAAATGTTTTCATACTGTGAGTAAAAAAAAAGCAAAGGGCTCTGTTTCCAAGCTGTTAGGTTTATCCTGAGCAGTGGACGATGGAAGAATATTGCTAAAAAATTGGTTATTATAAAATGAATTCCATGACTCATCCTCTGTAATCTTAAAAATCACATCTTTTAAGGAACACGCTCATTGGGTATGCGCTTTATTGTTACTACTTACGACAATCTTATGGTACTTTGTTTTTTTTGTGTGAATGTGACTTTTCTTAGTTAATACAGAATTAAAGAGAACCCATCTTTGTTCACAGAATAAGGCGTTCCAACACCTGTAGTAACAGCCTGGGCTCCTTTACAGTTGGAACGGTCTACAGTCTATAAAGTTGACTACAGTTTCTTTTTGAATTCCTCGTTCAACAGGAAGAGTTTCAAGACACCCAGACAAGTATCTAAATGTTAGCCCACACCTCTTCCTATTTTTCATTTAATCCCATTACTAGGTCTGTCACCTTTATCTTTTTCCTTATAACTCAAGTTCAAGTACCTGGGAACCTACGTGCCAGAGGCTTTGCCTCGATATGCTGGCTGTTCCTCTCAGATGCTGGGGTTTTCTTGAACCTCGGTTCCCTGTGACTGAGATCTGAAAGCTCACTGCCAGGTCTCTTTGCTGTCTTCCCAGATCTGGCATTTGCTTGACCCCTTGTGTACTTCTGCCTGCCCAGAAGACCACTTGCCTTCCTCCCTTGAATTTATTTCATGTACCTCCTACTTCTGTCTATCCTTGCTTCTTTACCAACCTGGCCCATCATAGCTCTCCATTTCTGCTCAGGGATGAAGGTCTTCTATCCAAGTAGAAATACCCTTATAGCCACTGCGTAAAGCCTTCCGGATCCAGCAGTACTCTCTGATGAACAATAGCCCATGTGCACATACAAGGCTACCAATCAAATTGCTGCACGATACATTTTAAACCTGTCTTTCCAACATCACCTCTTCCTAAATCTTAAATCTTATTCTACACTGGACAGTCTGCTATTTACCAAACACATCCTGTTCTTTCCTGCGTGATCACCTTGAAGGGATGTGCCTCTCACCCCTCAACATAGTTTAGTAAGTTCCCTCTTACCCTTGGAGTCCTGTCTCATCTGCCAAATCTCCACGGAACTATTCTAATCTCCCCACGTGGAGATGACCTCCCCTTACACTGAACTTACCTAACACTTAGTTTGAAATTTTGTGATAGCACATTTATTCTCCATGGTGTTAAAATTACATGTCCCCACTTTCCCCAACCTTCATTAGATCAGATACTTCTTGAAGACAGGGAGTTTCACGGTACTCATCTCTCTAACACTTGAGGGATCTAGCATAATATAACGCTTATTTTTTAACATATTTTACTCTAAATAACAGAAATAAACATTAAATGCCCATTTTGTGATGCACTAAATACTGGATTAGGCAGCAGATGTGAAGACATAAAAGATAACTAAAGATAAGACGTTTGAAAGAATTTGTGCTCTGATCGGAAATATAAACAAATAAGCACAGTTACTATGCAGGGTTAGAGGTATACCAGTGGTGTTTAAGAGCAGAGAAGAAGCTGGGTGATAATAGTGATATTAGGGAAAGATTCCAAGAGAAAGTGGTATCTGACCAAAGTTTTGAATGGCACTTATTCTAAAAACCAGGATGGTGAGAGGTGAGGAAGGTTTCCTAAGAAGAGTGAGCAGGGTATGCAAAGTGACTGGTATGTGGGAAACATTTCATTGTTGCTGAAGCACAGTGGGGAGAGAGTCACGGCAAGAAAAGGTCTGTACACATTAAAGGGCATTAGTTCCACTGGCACGGATCTGAATTCCAGATCGAAGAGTTTTGAGTAGGGCAGTAGCATGACCAAATGGACCTCCTAGAAATGAACTGAGAGCAGAACACCTGGAGGAAAGAACACCAACTTCAATGTCATTTCATATGAATATATAAAATGATAAGGCCATGAACTAATGTGAAACAGTTGCATATTGTGAAAGAAAGGTGATATTCCAGATTTAGGAATATATAACTTTTCTTTAGGAAAATAATTGGAAAATAGGAATAAAGAGCAGGGAATAATATGATGTGACCCTCAGATTTCTGTACTTGGTGAGTAGAATAGGAAATACAAAATTTTTTTTAAATGTGGGGAGAAGATGAGTTCTGCTTTGAACACATAGAATTTGCAGAGAAAAACTTGTCCATACTTTCCTGCAGATAGCTGAATTTATTACACAGGATCTTGGGCGGGGCATCGCAAGTGTCCAGATAGTTAGTTGTTCAGCCTTGATCCCAGGTTGTCATTTTCCCCAGCAAATGAAGCAGAAAAATAGGACAAAGAATTTAGAGGGTCTTGGCCAAATGGTAGTTGAATGCATAAAATATACGGTCCAGGTTACTGTCTCTCAAACTTGTATCACATCTCCACAGATACGGTAAAATGCCCCATTATCCCTATACTCCATCTACTCTCATATTCCGGTGGGAAAATACCTTCAGTAATAAAGAGGGTAATACAAAGTACTTAATCATTTTGTAAGAGAAGATAAATGATATATTTAATTACAAACTAATAAAAAACCTAATAGGTACCCAATTTTTTTATGGAACTAAATGTTCTCATATGCTACAAATAAGATCACAAAACTCTTAGGCAGCATAATGCTTATAAAATGTCACTTTGATGATAAGTTGGGGGGGGAATTCTTGAGACGTGAGTCCATATCTTAAAGTGAGTTTTCATAGAAATATGAAAATGTGCATATACTTATGGCACGAATTTCATGGTTAGAAACAACGAAGAACAAAATAAATTTATCAGTAAGTGCCAAACCAACAGTGTATTTTTTCATCAAAAGTGAGTATGGCTTACAAAATACAATATAGTTCCTTTCACGTTGTGTTTTTAAAATACACAATGCAGGCGAGAGAGAAATTCTGGATGTTGGAGTCATTTGAGGGCATGAGGAAGAACTAAGCCCCACATGAAACTCCACTGCACCTGCCGGCTTCTACCCGCCCTTCTCCTCGCCCTCCTGTTGGCACAGCGGGTGCCGCTGCCTCTGGCCCTCTAGGGAGACTCCGCGGGGCATGCATCTGACCCACACTCGTTATCACTGTGTAAAATCAAACACAGACCTTCGGTGCCCAGATTTGCATCAGCACAAGGGGAGCAGAAAACCAGGGCCATAGAAAACTCAAGGAAGGAGGAAATCAGAGCAAGAGATGATTAGTAGAAGTATAAACCCTTGAGGGCGTTCACACAGGCAGTGGGGGAAATGACTCGAAAGAAATTTGGGGGACATGCAGACAGATGGCCACTTGACTACATTAATATAAGAAGATATCATTCTCAGACATGACAGTTCCACCGATATTGTGGTGGCGATTTTGCTCCATTCGCTAGTCTTATGTTAGTAAATTCTAGAAAACCGTTGTAGGCAAAATTAGTTATATTTCGCTGTTATCTACTCTGATTACACAAACTCTAACTTGCTTTTTTTTTTAGTCCTATTTCAAAGCCCAGTGGTGTTTCGGAATCCCCCTAAGTTCCTCGTTGAAGTGAGCACATATATGCGTGTGGAGGATGGGCTCAGCTGGAATCAGGTTGATGTTTTCCTTGAAGTCTCACAACGCATCCTTTTTTTTTTTTTATAATTGACAAAAACTATATATTTAAAGTGTTACTGTGTGATGACTTGATACACATTTACATTGTTAATGATTACCACAATCAAGAGTATTAACACATCCGTCACCTCATATAGCTACCTTTATTTGTGTGTATGTGGTAAGAACACAAGATCTAATACCTTAGCAAATTTCAAGTATTCAATACAGCATTATTAACTATAGTCACCATACTGTACATTAGGTCTCCAGAACTTATTTATCTTATAACTGAAAGTTTCTACCCTGTGACCAACATCTCCCCATTTTCTCCCAGCCCCTGGCAACCATCATTCTACTCTCTGCTTTTGTGAGTTCAACTTTTTTTGGATTCCACATCTAAGTGAGATCACACAGTATTTATATTTCTGTGTTTGGCTTATTCCGCATAGTATAATATCCTCCAGGTTCATTCATGTTGTTGTAAGTACCAGAATTTCCTCCTTTTGTATGGCTAAATAATATTCCATGGGGTGTATATATATAAACGTGTGTACACGTGTATATAAAATCTCCCACATTTTCTTTATTCATTCATCAGTTAATGGACGCTTAGATTGTTTCCAGGTCTTGACTATGATGAATAATGCTGCAATGAACACAGGAGTGCAGATATCTTTTTGACTTACTGATTTCACTTCCTTTGGATACATGTCCAGAAGTAGTGCAAACACGTCGCTGGTGTCCACGGCCTAATAGCAGCAGTAACTCTAAGTAACACTCCGATGGTGCAGAAATCATCAGCATGGATCTCTAATTGTGCTCTTTGGTTTGCGCGGGGCTGATCTACCTGTCAGTGGTAGGGTTTTGTGGGTAAACACTAGTTCCAACAAAACAGTCCTGAGAGTCAGCAAAGCCCAGTAGTCTGCACACCTGCAGTGGGGCTGTGCAGAGGAGCAGATTGGCCTGCTGACTGTTTGCAGATGTGATCGCTGGCATGGAACCATGGCCTCTGTCTCAAAAGAGTAATAAGCCTCACTGTGATCTATACTGAATGGATGTGACTTTACGTTATTCTGCTTATACAATGCAGGCCAATTTCAGCAACACAAAACCCACTGTAAAAAAGAAACGCCAGCATACCACTCTCCTGCAGGCTCCCTGTTCAATGAAACCCTGGTTTACACTGATTCTGAAGAGACCGCAAGGGGTAGAGAACGTTAAAATGCACGCCGTCTTAGTGTAGGTGAGCCCGTTGGGAGTCTCAGCATGCTACAGCTGAGTTATTTATTTGATGGACAGCACAGCGCAGGAAACCGGGGTGTGAAAGAGCACGTGAGGACTTTCCCCGTTCGATTATTTCAAAAGGGCTGAATATGTCACCTAGCTTTTGTCTTCCTGGGGTTGCTTTAGCCGTTTTCTCTTTTGCTGTCCCCACCACACACACGCGCACACACACGCTCACGCACACATATTCTGAGAGGCAGCAACAGAGAACTAAGATGAAAAGCACTGAATTTGGAGGCAAGCGAATACCAGTTTGGGCCCTTTTTGCTCTTTGGCCTGTGCTCATAACCTCTGTATACTAATTTCCTTAAGTACAAAAAAAGCACCTTAAAGCACCTTATCGACTTCATTTATGTAGTCAATGTTTCTTAACTGAGCAATGTGTCCCAGGCATTGGAAATATCTAGAGAAGTAAGCAGACTGAAAGTCATGGGGTGTGTGTCGCCAATGTCCAAATATTTGGACCACACTCCCAGGCAACTGGGGACTAATGACCACTCATCAGGGCTGTCTTCCTGACCCTCTTCCGATAATAAGACGTGGTGGGCATTAAAAGCACCTTTCTCACAGGTTCTTAAGAGACAATATAGGTGAAAGTAACCTTCAAGTTCTAAAACATAAACACAAGACACAGAAAACTGCACACAAATTACCAGAATCTCTGTGCCTGTAATAAGGTTTACTAAAGAAAAAGGAATTGAGCTTTGAGTTTTCATCCAGAAATTATCTACCAGCTGACCTTTCAACACCTCTAAGTCCTTAATTTTGTTATTTCAGTAAATAACATCATTTTTCCTTTATCAGGAACTCTTGGTTTGAATTCAAATGAAATTTGTTGTTTCTACTCCTCTTTTTTCTTTCTTTAAATTGAAGTATAGTTGATTTACAATGCTGTGTTAGTTTCAGGTGTACAGCACAGTGATTCAGTTATACATACATATATAAGTATGTGTATACACACACATACACACACGTTGTTTTTCTATTTTACTGTATTTTTCAATTCACATGTGTGTTGGAATAAAACCCCAGTCTTCCTGAACAGGGAAAACCCAGTTTTCCACCACCTGTAGTTTTCCTCTGCTGTGTGTCTCCTGTCACAAAATGCTTACACAGAACACTTCTGGTCACCAAATGTATGGGGCTTTCTCCCACATGAACGAATACTCCAGAACACCAGCCAGGTGCCCTACAATTTACCTCAATTGTAACACCATCTACCTGGAGACAGGGTCAGACCCCACAGGTTACGGGCTCAGTCCCACAAGACTGCTCCCACCCCACTTCAGATGCCAGTGGGAATAGCAGGTCCCCAGGTGACCCCCAACTCTGTCCCACTGGGCTACAAATGGGAGGGTCCCATACCTTCTCCTTGGATTCAGTTATTTGCTGCAGTAGCTCACGGAACTCAGGGAAACACGTTCACCAGGTTATGAAAGGATATAATAAAGGGTACAGATGAAGACCCACATAAGGTGGGTCCTGAGTGCGAGAGCCTCTGTCCCCGGGTAGTTGGGGGGCACGACCCTCCCTGTGTAGATGTGTTCATTCATCTGGAAACTCTCCAAAGTCCGTGCTTTGGGGATTTTTGGAGGCTTCCTCTCGTCGGCATGATCGGTTCTTAACTCCACTGCCAGCCTCTCCCACGTCTGCGGCTGAAAACGCCTAAGGTTCCAATCGTGGCTTGGCCTTTCTGGACCACCACCATTCATGAGCCCCCACAGTCACTGCATTAGGACAGAAGATGCTCCTAAAGCTCTTATCCCTAAGGAATTTATGAGAGTTTCAGGAGGCCTGTGCCTGGAACCAGGGGCAGAGATCAATATATTGATATATTTTCTAGAATCTCACACATGGGCTCCAGAAAGTTAATATTTTTGAGGAAATTAAGCTCAATGAAGGTAATGCTGTTTTATATTTCCCTTTTTATATTTTAAGTAAAAAGTAGGGACCACTGTATGAATATTTTCCCTGATTATAAATTAATTCATAACAGGGAAGGAGTTGTCAGCAGTAACTCTGTTTTTTACTTTAGGACTCCGTCTTCTGAACTGGGAACTGTGCTGACCCTGATGACAAAAAAAGAAAAAAGAAAGCAAGCCGTTTTCTCAGAAGGGAATCCCTGATAACCTTGCAGAAATGTGCCTTTACTGAGAACATGCAGGACATCCTTGACCAGCCAATACATTGTAACCAAAAACACCACCCTCCAATCACAGCTCTTGGCAAACAACTTATGTAAACTATATGTACTTCTCCATTTTCGTTTAAAAATCGCTGCCTTTTGTTCCCCAGACAGGACACTGTTGTGGTTGCTGAAAATTATAAAAAAGAAAATGAAAATCTCGATTTTTAAGATTTTTGTGTTTTAAAAATTCATCAGTCTGATTACTCAATTACTATATAATTTGCCATTAATCACTGTAATTATAATGAAATGATTTCAAAAACCAATTTATAATTTCTAAAAACAATTCCCCAATATTTACATATCATAATTTCTTTAACGCTTCCTTCAAGGCATTTTATTTTTGCCCATTTATTTTTGCAATGAACTTGTACCTAAAGAATATATAAATAAATTTAGAGATGATCATATTAAGTGAAGCAAGTCAGAGAAAGACACATATCATATGATATCACATATATGTGGAATCTAAAAAAAAAAAAAGATACAAATGAACTTATTTACAAAAAAGAAATAGACTCACAGACAGAGAAAACAAACTTAGGATTACCAAAGGGGGATAGCAGGGGTGGAGGGGGAGAAATAAATTAAGAGTTTGGGATTAACAGATACACACTACCATACACAAAATAGATAAACAACAAAGACCTACTGTATAGCACAGGGAACTATACTCAATATCTTCTAGTAACCTATAATGGAAAAGAATCTGAAAAAGAATAGATATACTTATATACATATAATATATATAAAACGGAATCTGTAGATTGCCTTGGATAGTTTGGACATTTTAACCATATTCATTCTCCAATCCATGAGCATGGTATATCTTTCCATCTGTTTGTGTCACCTTCAGTTTCTTTCATAAAAGTCTTATAGGTTTCCAAATCAGGTCTTTTGCCTTCTTAGGTAGGTTTATTCCTGGGTATGTTTTCTTTTTGATGTGATAATAAATGGGATTGTTTCCTTAACTTCTCTTGCTGAGCTTTTGTTGTTAGTGTATAGAAATGAAACACATTTCTGTATATTAATTCTGTGTCCTAAAACTTTACTGAATTCATTGATGAGCTCTAGTAGTTTTCCAGTAGCATCTGTAGGACTTTTCTATGTATAGTATCATGTCCCGAAGCTTGTGTTGCCCTGCTAGTGGGCAGGGCAAGAGGCCAGCTGGTCCCAGGGTAGGGTCTGGCCTGCTGTAGGTGGGCTGGGTCCGCAGGCTGCGGGACTGTGGTTTTCTTGTCTGGTTTCTGCCCACTGGTGGGTGAGGCTGTTACAGAGGATAGTGCAGGCTTCCTGGAGGGCAGGGCCTGTGCCTGCCCACTGGTGGGTGGAGCTGGGTCTTGGCCCTCTGGTGGGCAGGGCTGTGTGTAGAAGCATGTCTAGAGGTGGCCATGGACTGAGGAAGACATTAGGCAGCCTGTCGGCTGAGGGTGGGGCTGTGTCCCCACCCAGTTAGTTGTTGGACCTAAGGCATCCCAGCACCAGTGCCTACAGGCTGTTGGTGGTGCCAGGTCCTCGTACTAATGAGCTAGAGGAAGGAAACCATGATGGGGCCTGCCCACACCAGTGTCCATGTGGTAGAAAACTCACAAATATGGCTGTTGCCAGTGTCTGTGTACCCAGGTTGAGCTGTGGCCACCCCCCCACTTTTTAGGAGATTCTTCATGACCAGCAGATGGGTCTGGCCCACACTCCTATCAAATTAGTGCTTCTGCCCTGGGTCCTGATGGGCATGAGATTTTGTGTGCACCCTTTAAAACTGAAGTCTCTACTACTCACAACGCTCTGGCTCTCCTGAAATTAAGCCACACTGCCTTCAAAGCCACATGCTCTGGGGGCTCGTCTTCCCGCTGCAGGACCCCCGGGCTGGGGAGCCCAAACGGGGCTCAGAACTTTCGCTCCTGGGGGAGAACCTCGGCAATATAACTATCCTCTCGTTTGTGGGCTGCCCACTCAGGGATATGGGACTTGATTACACCTTGCATCCACTCCTCCTACCTGTCTCGCTGTGGTCCCTTCTTTGTGCCTTCAGTTGCAGAAGGTCTTTTCTGGTAGGTTCCGCTCTCTTTCACTGATGGTTGTTCCGCTGATAGTGATTTCGGTGTGCCCATGAGAAGACATGAGCTCAGGGCCTTACTACGCCACTTGGCCAATCCTTAAAATAGAAATTGAAGGTAAAACTTCTTTATCAAAAACAAAACATAGAGGTTTGGGGAGAAGATGGCGGAAGAGTAAGACGTGGAGATCACCTTCCTCCCCACAAATACATCAGAAATACATCTACATGTGGAACTGCTCCTACAGAACACCCACTGATCACTGGCAGAAGTCCTTAGACCTTCCAAAAGGCAAGAACCCCCCCCCCCCACATACCTGGGTAGGGCAAAAGAAAAAAGAGACAAAAGAATAGGGACGGGACCTGCACCAGTGGGAGAGAGCTGTGAAGGAGGAAAGGTTTCCACACACTAGGAGCCCCTTCGCGGGCGGAGACTGCTGGTGGCGGAGGGGGGAGCTTCAGAGCCACGGAGGAGAGCGCAGCAACGGGGGTGTGGGGGGCAAAGCGGAGAGATTCCCGCACAGAGGGTCGGTGCCGACCGGCACTCACCAGCCTGAGACACTTGTCTGCTCACCCGCCGGGATAGGCTGGGGCTGAGAGCTGGTCTCGGGCTTCAGTCGGATCCCAGGTAAAGGACTGTGGTTGGCGGCGTGAACACAGCCTGCAGGGGGTTAGTGCGCCACGGCTAGCCTGGAGGGAGTCCGGGGAAAAGTCTGGACCTGCCGAAGAGGCAACAGACTTTTTCTTCCCTCTTTGTTTCCTGGTGCGCGAGGAGAGGGGATTAAGAGCACCGTTTACAGGAGCTCCAGAGATGGACGCGGCCCGTGGCTATCAGCGTGGACCCCAGAGACGGGCATGAGACGCTAAGGCTGCTGCTGCCGCCACCAAAAAGCCTGTGTGCGAGCACAGGTCACTGTCCACACCTCCCTTCCGGGGAACCTGTGCAGCCCGCCACTGCCAGGGTCCCGGGATCCAGGGACAACTTCCACGGGAGAACGCACGGCGCGCCTCAGGCTGGTGCAACATCACGCCGGCCTCTGCCGCCACAGGCCCGCCCCGCACGCCGTGCCCCTCCCTCCCCCCGGCCTGAGTGAGCCGGAGCCCCCGAATCAGCGGCTCCTTTAACCCCGCCCTGTCTGAGCCAAGAACACGCAGAGGCGGGGCCAAATCCAAAGCTGAGCCCCTGGGAGCTGTGAGAACAAAGAAGAGAAAGGGAAACTTCTCCCAGCAGCCTCAGGAGCAGCGGATTAAATATCCACATTCAACTTGATGTACCTGCATCTGTGGAATACCTGAATAGACAACTAATCACCCCAAATTGAGGAGGTGGACTTTGGGAGCAAGATAGATTATTTTTCCCCTTTTTCCTCTTTTTGTGAGGGTGTATGTTTATGCTTCTGTGTGTGATTTTGTCTGTATAGCTTTGCTTTCACCATTTGTCCTAGGGTTATATCTGTCCGTTTTTTTTTGTTTGTTTTTTTTTTTTACTTAAAAATTTTTTTAATAATTATTATTTTATTATAATAACTTTATTTTATCTTACTTTACTTTATTTTATCCTCTTTCTTTCTTTCAATTTTTTCTCCCTTTTATTCTGAACCGTGTGGATGAAAGGCTCTTGGTGCTGCAGCCAGGTGTCAGAGCTGTGCCTCTGAGGTGGGAGAGCCAACTTCAGAACACTGGTCCACAAGAGACCTCCCAGCTCCACGTAATATCAAACGGTGAAAATCTCCCAGAGATCTCCATCTCAACACCAACACCCAGCTTCACTCAACGACCAGCAAGCTACAGTGCTGGACACTCTATGACAAACAACAAGCAAGACAGGAACACAGCCCCATCCATTAGCAGAGAGGCTGCCTAAAATCAAAATAAGGCCACAGACACCCCAAAACACACCACCAGATGAGGACCTGCCCACCAGAAAGACAAGATCCAGCCTCATCCACCAGAACACAGGCACTGGTCCCCTCCACCAGGAAGCCTACACAACCCACTGAACCAACTTTAGCCACTGGGGACAGACACCAAAAACAACAGGAACTACGAACCTGCAGCCTGCAAAAAGGAGACCCCAAACACAGTAAGATAAGCAACATGAGAAGACAGAGAAACACACAGCAGATGAAGGAGCAAGGTAAACATCCACCAGACCTAACAAATGAAGAGGAAATAGGCAGTCTACCTGAAAAAGAACTCAGAATAATAGTAGTAAAGATGATCCGAAATCTTGGAAATAGAATAGAGAAAATGCAAGAAACATTTAACAAGGACCTAAAAGAACTAAAGAGGAAAAAGCAATGATGAACAACACAATAAATGAAATTAAAAATACTCTAGATGGGATCAATAGCAGAATAACTGAGGCAGAAGAATAGATAAGTGACCTGGAAGATAAAATAGTGGAAATGACTACTGCAGAGCAGAATAAAGAAAAAAGAATGAAAAGAACTGAGGACAGTCTCAGAGACCTCTGGGACAACATTAAACGCACCAACATTCGAATTATAGGGGTTCTAGAAGAAGAAGAGAAAATAAAGGGACTGAGAAAATATTTGAAGAGATTATAGTTGAAAACGTCCCTAATATGGGAAAGGAAATAGTTAATCAAGTCCAGGAAGCACAGAGAGTCCCATACAGGATAAATCCAAGGAGAAATACGCCAAGACACATATTAATCAAACTGTCAAAAATTAAATACAAAGAAAACATATTAAAAGCAGCAAGGGAAAAATAACACACAAGGGAATCCCCATAAGGATAACAGCTGATCTTTCAGCAGAAACTCTGCAAGCCAGAAGGGACTGGCAGGACATATTTAAAGTGATGAAGGAGAAAAACCTGCAACAAAGATTACTCTACCCAGCAAGGATCTCATTCAGATTTAATGGAGAAATTAAAACCTTTACAGACAAGCAAAAGCTGAGAGTTCAGCACCACCAAACCAGCTTTACAACAAATGCTAAAGGAACTTCTCTAGGCAAGAAACACAAGAGAAGGAAAAGACCTACAATAACGAACCCAAAACAATTAAGAAAATGGGAAGAGGAACATACATCTCGATAATTACCTTAAATGTAAATAGACTAAATGCTCCCACCAAAAGACACAGATTGGCTGAATGGATACAAAAACAAGATCCATATATGTGCTCTCTACAAGAGACCCACTTCAGACCTAGAGACACATACAGACTGAAAGTAAGGGGATGGAAAAAGATATTCCATGCAAATGGAAACCAAAAGAAAGCTGGAGTAGCAATTCTCATATCAGACAAAATAGACTTTAAAACAAAGACTATTAGAAGAGACAAAGAAGGACACTACATAATGATCAAGGGATTGATCCAAGAAGAAGATATAACAATTGTAAATATTTATGCACCCAACATAGGAGCACCTCAATACATAAGGCAAATACTAACAGCCATAAAAGGGGAAATCGACAGTAACACATTCAGAGTAGGGGACTTTAACACCCCACTTTCACCAATAGACAGATCATCCAAAATGAAAATAAATAAGGAAACACAAGCTTTAAATGATACATTAAACAAGATGGACTTAATTGATATTTATAAGACATTCCATCCAGAAACAACAGAACACACATTTTCCTCAAGTGCTCATGGAACATTGTCCAGGATAGATCATATCTTGGGTCACAAATCAAGCCTTGACAAATTTAAGAAAATTGAAATTGTATCAAGTATCTTTTCCGACCACAACGCTATGAGACTAGATATCAATTACAGGAAAAGATCTGTAAAAAATACAAACACATGGAGGCTAAACAATACACTACTTAATAACGAAGTGATCACTGAAGAAATGAAAGAGGAAATTAAAAAATACCTAGAAACAAATGACAATGGAGACACAATGACCCAAAACCTATGGGATGCAGCAAAAGCAGTTCTAAGAGGGAAGTTTATAGCAATACAATCCTACCTTAAGAAACAGGAAACATCTCGAATAAACAACCTAACCTTGCACCTAAAGCAATTAGAGAAAGAAGAACTAAAAAACCCCAAAGGTCGCAGAAGGAAAGAAATCATAAAGATCAGATCAGAAATAAATGAAAAAGAAATGAAGGAAACAATAGCAAAGATCAATAAAACTAAAAGCTGGTTCTTTGAGAAGGTAAACAAAATTGATAATCCATTAGCCAGACTCATCAAAAAAAAAAAGGGAGAAGACTCAAATCAATAGAATTAGAAATGAAAAAGGAGAAGTAACAACTGACATGGCAGAAATACAAAAGATCATGAGAGATTACTACAAGCAATTCTGTGCCAATAAAATGGACAACGTGGAAGAAATGGACAAATTCTTAGAAATGCACAACCTGCCAAGACTGAATGAGGAAGAAATAGAAAATATGAACAGACCAATCACAAGCACTGAAATTGAAACTGTGATTAAAAATCTTCCAACTAACAAAAGCCCAGGACCAGATGGCTTCACAGGCGAATTCTATCAAACATTTAGAGAAGAGCTAACACCTATCCTCCTAAAACTCTTCCAAAATATAGCAAAGGGAGGAACACTCCCAAACTCATTCTAGGAGGCCACCATCACCTTGATACCAAAACCAGACAAGGATGCCACAAAGAAAGAAAACTACAGGCCAATATCACTGATGAACATTGATGGAAAAATTCTCAACAAAATACTAGCAAACAGAATCCAACAGCACATTAAAAGGATCATACACCATGATCAAGTGGGGTTTATTCCAGGAATGCAAGGATTCTTCAATATATGCAAATCAATCAACGTGATACACCGTATTAACAAAGTGAAGGAGAAAAACCACATGATCATCTCAATAGATGCAGAGAAAGCTTTCAACAAAGTTCAACACCCATTTATGATAAAAACCCTGCAGAAAGTAGGCATAGAGGGAACTTTCCTCAACATAATAAAGGCCATATATGACAAACCCACAGCCAACATCATCCTCAATAATGAAAAACTGAAAGCATTTCCACTAAGATCAGGAACAATTCAAGGCTGCCTGCTCTCACCACTCTTATTCAACATAGTTTTGGAAGTTTTAGCCACAGCAATCAGAGAAGAAAAGGAAATAAAAGGAATCCAAATAGGAAAAGAAGAAGTAAAGCTGTCACTGTTTGCAGATGACATGATACTATACATAGAGAATCCTAAAGATGCTATCAGAAAAGTACTAGAGCTAATCAATGAATTTGGTAAAGTAGCAGGATACAAAATTAATGCACAGAAATCTCTGGCATTCCTATACACTAATGATGAAAAATCTGAAAGTGAAATCAAGAAAACACTCCCATTTACCATTGCAACAAAAAGAATAAAATATCTAGGAATAAACCTACCTACGGAGACAAAAGACCTGTATGCAGAAAATTATAAGACACTGAGGAAAGAAGTTAAAGATGATACAAATAGTTGGAGAGATATACCATGTTCTTGGATTGGAAGAATCAACATTGTGAAAATGACTCTACTACCCAAAGCAATCTACAGATTCAATGCAATCCCTATCAAACTACCACTGGTATTTTTCACAGAACTAGAACAAAAAATTTCACAATTTGTATGGAAACACAAAAGACCCCGAACAGCCAAAGCAATCTTGAGAAAGAAAAACGGAGCTGGAGGAATCAGGCTCCCTGACTTCAGACTCTACTACAAAGCTACAGTAATCAAGACAGTATGGTACTTGCACAAAAACAGAAATATACATCAATGGACCAGGAATGAAAGTCCAGAAATAAACCCACCACCTACAGTCAATTAATCTATGACAAAGGAGGCAAGAATACACAATGGAAAAAAAGATAGTCTCTTCAATAAGTGGTGCTGGGAAAACTGAACAGCTACATGTAAAGAAAATGAAATTAGAACATTCTCTAACACCATACACAAAAATAAACTCAAAATGGATTAAAGACCTCAATGTAAGACCTGAGACCACAAAACATAGGCAATACACCGTTCAAAGTCAGTCAGAGTCTTTTATTTACAAGCCAACTTACAGAGGCTTAAGAAAATCATTTTCCAGCTTCAGCTATTTCTACACTGAGTTTTCTATTTCACTGAACTTTTATTTACAATATTTTGTAGTTCATGCCCAGCCTGTCATTTTAGGCTTTGAGAATAAAATCTAATGTGTGAGAGATTCTACATTTTGTCATGAAGTTAAAATTAATAGTAGGAACTCAAGAGCAATATCAAAGTGTGAACTCAAAATACAATTATTAAAACTGAGCAGGACCCTGTGGGGCTCCTGGGCACAGACACCTTTCTGTGTCCCCCATTTCTTGATTACAGGAAAATAGGTTTCATTCAGCCTCCATGACCTTCCCTAAGTTCCAAGGGGCAAGTTCAAACAGCTGCTAATCAGGGAAGGGAGGGGATGCAGAGACAAGGGAGGAGGAGTCAAGAAACAATAGTGCAGCCTTGGGGCAGGGTCCTGGTTCCCCGCCAAGGGATACACAGAACAATATCTTTGAGCTCTTTTGCAGATACTGAAACTTCCACCAGGTGGGAGAAGTTAACTGTCTGCTGCCCACAGGCAGGGAGACCCCAGACTGGTTGGAACCAGAAGGCTGATGACTTCACTCCCACTTACCTCCCCACCAACCAATCAGAAGGATGTCCATGAGCTGACCATGCCCTCTTTGAAGCATTACTATAAAACTCCCCACTACCCCGTCCAAGTCAGGACACACAGTCTTAAGGGCCCCCCTTTGCCTGGCAAAGCAATAAAGCTATTTCTTTGTACTTCACCCAAAACTCTGTCTCTGAGATTTAATTCGGTGCCAGGTTACAGAGGCTGGATTCAGCATCATTATTAAGAGTGATAATCTGAAAAATATTTCTTTTTATCATTTTTTTTTGGTGATGTTGAAGAAGATGTCAGTAAAAGTCTTAATTCCATTATTTGTTCCAAAAGTACAGAGTGGTAAAATTAATGGTAATCTGTATTTGTCTTCAACACAAATTATCATGATCACTGTTGAAACAAATTGGTCGTGGTTAGGAACAAACAGCACAGATCTAGTAGACGTACCCTCTGACGATCTGGGATTTTATTGTTGGACCCAGGAGGAAATGTAGTAGATGTTGGCTCTGCCAGTTACTCTAGGACTTGGTTGGTACCCTGGCAGAAGGTGAGTAGGGAGGGATCTGGACCATCCTGCCACGACGATGGTCACTGAAGTAGAGTGTGGCATCGGAAAGTAGAAGGAGAATAGTGTGGGTCCCTGGCTCAGGCAAACGGCTTTGCATCAGACCACTGGCCTCTCTGCTGTCCTCAGAAGCTTCCACATCGGTACCTCTGAAATAAATACAACAAGGACGTCTCCTCCCCGACTGTGCAACAAGGCAGAGCTGAAAGTAAGGGAGGACAGCATCATCCAGGAAGGACTGGAGACCAGTGTCCTCTGTCAGAGTCAGGACTGGAAGCCTGGGGGAGCACGTCTCCCCACAGGGACAGCAAGTGAGGAGAGAGGTGCAGAGAATCCTCAGCATGTCTGCACTTCTCCAGTCCCTGGGAACACGGGGATGGGGGGGGGGCGGGGGTGGGAACACGGGAGGGGAACAGATGGGCTGGGGACCAGAATCATACTGATTATATATGAAGATTGAAACAGTGATGACCTTTGGTTTAGACCCCAAACAGGTGAAACAACTACATCAGTGACATCAGATAATGAGATCCATCAATGTTAATGTTGGTTCCTGTCTACAAGCTGTTATTCCTAAATGGAAATGCGGAACATAGGAAGAACGCAGTAAAACATACACAAAGTCTACAGAACACACGAGACCACGAGGCATGCCCACCTGACAAATTTAAAATATGAAAATTTGACCGTATGCAGTTGTATTTGTTTAGTAAAACAGTTAGCATGTATAATTTAAAAACATTAATCTATAGATTGCTATTATCTGAAACACCAAGATCAACTCAAAGGGAGCAAGCACCCTTTCAGTTCTGACACCAGATCCTGCCGTACAGGTGGACATGAGAACACAGCTTGCTTTTCTCAGCCCAGAGCAGGATACGGTTGTGCGCAGCAATTACTCTAGCTGTTGGTAGGAGCAAAACTTACCACTAGAGGAAGATCTGAAGAGTCAAAGGTACTGTCGTGTAGAAATCAAAGAGCCCCCTGAGTTCTTCCTCAGATCCCTAACAAAGGCTAGCAGCCACCGCCATAGCTTACAGTTTAATCATCGTGGGAGAAAACAGGCCCAGGTAGCAGGTTTTGTATGGACACGGAGTGTGTTATTCTTTATAGAAATCTAAGATGAGGGACCTGCAAAGAGTCATCTTCCCCTGAGTTTAAGAATGGTTATCCTACCAGGACATCTACCCCCTTTCACACACATTTTGAGAAGAGACTTGGCATCCTACCTGATTCCTATATGCTGTACCTGTCCATATGAATGTCATGCACACATATATATATGCCCTATCTACTGTACCTGTCCATACAGATGCCATCCATACATGTACATGTCCTATATTCCATGTCTGTCCATACAGATGCCATCCGTGCATATACTGGGTTGGCCAAAATGTTTGCTTGGGTTTTTGCGTAAAATGTTACAGAGAAGCCCACGCGAACTTTTTGGCCCATCCTATATATGCCCCATAGGCTCTGTCTGTCTATATGCCATCTGTCTATCCAGAGATGGTGTCTTCAATGTTCTGTGGCTGCAGTCTGGGAAGCCCCAAGCAAGGCTCGCAGAGGGACCAGTCAAGTACCTCCTGAGCTCATAGTCTGCAGGATTAGAGATGCACAGATGCGCTGAGCTCTCCAGTTTCCAGCAGTAAAACACTGCCGCCATCAGCCTCCCTGACCAGAGCGGGACATGCACGAGAAGTACCTGAGTCTTGGCACCTGGAGCTCCTGGGCTGCCTTCCCGAACTGATGTACACATAGAATATCAAAGAGGCCGGGACAGGACAACTTATAACAATTACCCAGCCTCCCGCCCCAAAGGAATCTGTGTTCTGACAACACACACACACACACACACACACACACACACACACACTGAACCTCACCCCTGTATCCTCCCTCTTGAGCTGCTCTCGGTGTCACCGGGCTGGACCATCTCCAGGTTCCCACCTGAGCCAGGCTCTCTGTCCCTGCTCCTTCCTCTGCCTGAACTTCCCCTTCGCCCCAGTGTTCCCAGCTAATCCCCGCTGCTCCTCCATTTTTAGATCTTAATTCCTCCAGAATCTTTTCATGATCCCTTTAGTCAAGATAAGATGTGCATCTCCCTCACCTCCAGCCACCCAGATGCTCACCTGTGTCCTGCCGCTGCGGTGATGCCTCTGATACTTCCACCTCCACGAGTCCCCCTCTGTACACCTGGTGGCCACAGGGACCAAGTGAATCTCACTCAGGATATATCTTAGGACACAGGTTTGTACCCAGCACATAACGGGAATTCAGTCAACAATCTGCCTAAATGGATTACATGGCTGTAAGGAACCAAAAGTGGCTTAAATAGAATGTTTTTTCTAATTTGAGTAAATGGCATCAGGGGACTATTTTCCAAAGTCTAGAAAAGTCTGAAGAGTCTCCCTGGTTATCACAAGCGAAGGAGGGGCTATGACAAGAACAAACTGAAACAGGTGCTTGCGGGTCCCTCCTGGTCTCCTTCCAGGACTCCTGCACCACCAGCCAATTGTTCCTGCTCATCTGCTCGGATGCCCCACCTCTCGCACCCACACACCTGACCTCCATTCTGTAGACAGAGCGTCTTCCTCAGACGGACACCTGGACACACCACCCTATGCCCAAGAGCCTTCCCTGGCCACCCACTCACGTCTATGTCCCACGTCCATGGGACATTTCCAGCTGCTACACACAGCATGCGGCCTGCGTCACTGTCCCCTGCTCACCTCATGTCACCAATCCTGCCTCAAAATGCATGCTCCCGCGAGACCAAACCACCTGTTTCCATCACTGTCACCTTCTTATAAATTAATAAATAAGTAATAAAATAACAGAGGTGATGTTGAGCCACTCACATATCTACCTGACTATAAATTCCACCAGCAAAGCAAGAGTAGCCAAAAATCAGACACTTCCTTCCACATCTTCTCAGTGTTTGGACATTTGTACATGGACCTCTTTCTCCTTTTTAAGGCTGTTTGATGTTCACTTTACACTGATCTCATCCATGTAGCACCTTTAAAAACATTTTATCTGTGTAGAATGATTAGTAAGGAAGGAGATCAGTGTTCAAGTGCTTTGGTCTCCAACACACTGGAGCTGCCCTAATTAAAGAGACGACAAACCCACAACACGGTCTACACATGACGCGCTGAGTTAGTCGCATGGCCAGAATGTGGCAGGAGTTTCTCCTTCTGATGCCCCTGACACTCGCAGCCCCCAGGTGTGCTAGAGTCCAGATCCTCTTTCTACTGCAATAACCCTACCTTCAGTTGTGAACACAAGGAAGAACATCATTTTAGGGCAGTTGCTATATAACCAAAACTACGTTGAAATATCATATCTGTCTGACTGACTTCACTCAGTATGATGATCTCTAGGTCCATCCATGTTGCTGCAAATGGCATTATTTCATTCTTTTTTATGGCTGAGTAATATTCCATTGTATGTATGTACCACATCTTCTTTATCCATTCATCTGTCGATGGACACTTAGGTTGCTTCCATGTCTTGGCAATTGTGAATAGTGCTGCTGTGAACATTGTGGTACATGACTCTTTTTGAATTATACTTTTCTGCGGATATATGCCCAGGAGTGAAATTGCTGGATTACATGGTAACTCTACTTTTAGTTTTTTAAGGAACCTCCATACTGTTCTCCATAGTGACTGTATCAATTTACATTCACAGACCCACAGATCTCGAAAGCAAACTTACGGTTACCAAAAGGGAAATGCGGGGTGGAAGGATAAATTAGGAGCTTGGGACTGACATATACACACTATTATGTATAAAATAGATAACCAACAAGGACCTACTATATAGCACAGGGAATTCTAGTCAATATTTTGTAATAACCTATAAGGGAAAAGAATACATACATACATATATACATACATAAGCATGTTTGTATATATGTATGTGTATCTGAGTCACTCTGCTGTACACCCGAAACTAACACAACAGTGTAAATCAGCTATACTCCAGTAAAATTTTTTAAAAAGAAAAAGAAGAAAACCTACATTGAACGAAAAACCTACCCAGAATCAGCACCTCTCAATGCACATTTAGGGAATCGCACACATCTTGTGGAATGATGCCCCATGGAAGGACTGGCCCATGGAGAGGCAGGTGTGGAGCGGAGACCGGCACTATATATAAGCACATAAATCTCAGCCACTGAGCATCGCTGGAGCAGCACAGACGAGCCCCAGCTGTGCTGCTGGAGGGCTCCATCCCCTTCCACACAAAAGCTATTTATTTAAGCATGTCTTACTTAGGCTGCAGTTATGGTGACAATATCAAATGCATCTTTTTTTTTGCAGTACGTGGGCCTCTCACTGTTGTGGCCTCTCCCGTTGCGGAGCACAGGCTCCGGACGCGCAGGCTCAGTGGCCATGGCTCACGGGCCCAGCCGCTCCGAGGCATGTGGGATCTTCCCGGACCGGGGCACGAACCCGCGTCCCCTGCATCGGCAGGCGGACTCTCAACCACTGCGCCACCAGGGAAGCCTCAAATGTATCTTATTAACCGAGATCTTTATATTATTTTAGTTTGAATTTGGCCATCACATTTTAAAGCATTCTAACTTATTAACAATTCTAAGAAAAGAATTCATTTCCCCCTTGGCGTTCTGTCTTCCACTTAACATACTCAAATATCCCTTTTTAAGAGGGGTGCGGAGTATGTTAGAGCTTGTCTCAGACCCTTGTCAACAAATGAATATAAAATGCAGATCCCTATGCAACATCACAAAGGGCAACGATTTCCACGAGTTCATAGTTCAAGATTGTTTTTCTATCATTTTCATAAGACAAGCTCACGGGTCAGCACTTCAGCATACCATGTGCTTTCCACTGAGCTGCTTGCCCTGTGTTCACAAAATCAGTTACTTTTCAGTAAGATTCTTACTTGATCTGATTCTGCAGCTCTGAGTTTCCTTCCTGCTGCTTTTTGCTTTGCTTGCTTAAAAAGAAATCTGCCATTTTTTTGGTGATGTATCAGCGGGTTTTATCCTCACCATGGGTGAAACAAACATTTATCTGAGAAATGAATAGCAGCCTTGCTTCACACTTTGATTCTAGGGAATATGAAATGTTCTTGCGTAGTTATTTTCATGCCAAGGATAAGCTTTAGTTTATCACAGATGTGACCCCCAATCACGCAATTTACAGTTTATTTTCATCAAGTACCTGATTCTGGACTTTCTTAAAAATTAAGACTTCATAACCTTCAAACTCACCCCTTCTCCCCACTTGACATCCTATTTGTGTACTTATTATAGTCACAGAATGCTTACATATAAAAATCATCCTTTCTCCTATTTTCCAAGGAAGTGTATGGAGATCACTGCTTCAATTCAAAAGTGACTTTTGCCTGTGTGGTTTGCCACTGGTCACAAGCGAATGTGAGAGACAAGAAGACAGGAATAGAAGAACTGAAGGCACATCTACAGCAACAACTCACCAGTGCCTGAGCTGCCCCACAGTTATGTCCACGTATCAGCCAGCCTTCCCCAGAGAAGCAGAACTAAATTCCTTCTTGAGAGCAGATTTAGTATAGGATTTGGCCCAGGTGATTACGAAGGCTGAGATGTCCCCCGGTCTGCTGTCTGCAAGCTGCATGCCCTGGAAAGTGATGGGGAGGGGGGTGTAATTCAGTCTGAGTCTGAAATTCTGAGAACTAGGAACCCCAGTGTCCGAGGGCAAGAGGAGATGCACGTCCCAGCCCAAGCAGATTTACCCCTCCTCTGCTTTTGTGCTGTTCAGGCCCTGGATGGGCTGACACTCACCTGCGTGGTGAGAGGGATCTTCTTGACTCACCTACCTACACAAAAGCTCACCCCTTCCAGAAACGCCACACAAACATCCTCAGAGGTAATATTTTCCCAGCTAGCTGGGCGCCCCTTCGCCCAGACAAGTTGACACCTAAGATTAAGCATCACTGTCTAACTCTTTAGGTCTCTCCTATAGTAGAGGCTCTTACTATTTCAGAAAACGCAAAAGAAGATCTTCAAACAAATGAATGCCCTTGAGAGATGAAGAGACAGGAGAGCATCCACTCTAACCCACCTCCTTATCTTCCTGGAACAAGAGCCACGTGTGTTGGGCCACCCTTTGGCCTCAGCAATGCATTCTGTGGTCAAGAAATAAAGACAGAACTAGGAGTGAAGCTCTTCTTGCTTTTAGATGAAGTTCAGGTCTGTAGTGCCCTCTGGGGCAGTCTGTGTTCAAGCCGAGCGTGCTTTCACCTTGTATTGCTCTTTCTGTGAAGTAATGAACGGGATTTCGGAGCCACGATATCCGCCTGTCGGCCTAAAACAGCAACCAACATCACGGTTAATCATTCACACTTAGTGTAACCCTTTCAGAAAATTACTTCAATTGATTTTCTTAACAGCCTCGTAAGAGATTACAATTTCACAAGAGATCACAATTACAATAGTTCACAACTGTGGAAATGGGATCACAAAGGTTAGAAAAAACACAAGTTTATAACAGTCACATGATAAGCTGGTGGCATCATGACAGAAACTCGGGCCACCTGATTCCAACCACACAAGTGTCCTCTCTCCACTGCTGTCCCCACTGCAAATGATGACGTCACTTCCTCTGAGAGGCAGTCCTGCCCTTTCCTTGTCTGGTTCTTCTAAGACCCTGGTACTTGTCATCATATCCATTAGAAAAAGCAGTGGATTCTTTTTTTTTTTTTTTAGACTTTAACTGGCTTTAATTATTGTAGCAAACCTATCAGGTAATTAATTAATTAATTTATTTATTTATTTATTTCGGATCCATGAGTTCTTACATTTCAGAGCCTCAGTGATTACTTATTTCTATGCCTGACACCACCAGGCCACCGGGACGTTCTGAATCCAGAGCTCTCCCTCCCATTTAATAAGGGCGGTGAGGGCTTCCCTGGTGGCGCAGTGGTTGAGAGTCCGCCTGCCGATACAGGGGACACGGGTTCGTGCCCCGGTCCGGGAGGATCCCACATGCCGCGGAGCGGCTGGGCCCGTGAGCCATGGCCGCTGAGCCTGCGCGTCCGGAGCCTGTGCTCCGCAACGGGAGAGGCCACAACAGTGAGAGGCCCGCGTACCGCAAAAAAATAAATAAAAATAAGGGCGGTGACCGCAGGTGGGACATTGTAAGGATGGGAGGATCCTTACTTTCTTGGTAACTTCAAGGGGTTAGCCCTTGGGAAAATGTTACGTATAAGCTCCCTTCTGCTTTAGGAAACACATTTTTTGAGATGTCTGAGATACCTGGCTGATCATTTGCCTGTGGGTCCTACAGTTGTATTTATAGAGGTAGAAGCAGGATCCTGGTTGTGGAGTTCCGCACACTTTTAGTAGAGGAACAGGGCGGTCCCGCTAGCAGACGCGGGTGATGCTCACAGCCAGTGCGGCTGCTTGACGCCCGACTCCACAGTCTAAGCTAGGACGCACCGTCCTTCCCAGCGTCCGCAGTGGTACAAGGCAGGGCCCCGCGGCTGAGGCTGCAGACGGAGCAGGGTGGGGCTACGACCCGACGGGGCCCCTGGTTCTCCCCACAATCTCGCGCTGGTTTGTGGGCCTCGCACCAAACCTCACCTGGTGACTTCTCTTCTTTATCTAATATCTTTTGTTATTAAAAATGTCTCTCTTGCCCTCGTTCAATTCGATGATAAACAATGTGAAACGGGTGGTCCTGGTAAATTGCATTAATGACTCAATTTAGGAAGCCCTTTCACTGCCCAGCCCTACTCCCCGACAGGCGCACGTTTCCCCACGCTGTGCTTTAGCCCTGGGACCTGTTTCAGCCAAAAGGATGTGAGCAGATGTAACGTGAGCAGAAATTTTAAAAACTCTGGCTCGATCTGGCTGACATCTCTGGCACCACTGCCATCCCCACGAGAACGTGTTCACTCACCACGGGAGATGAGAGACAGGTAGGGGACCCCTGCATCTCCCCGCTGAGCCCAAACTAGACCAGCCAGACTCCAGACAACCCTCAGATTGATGACTAAAAGGTGATTTTTGTCTTAAGCCACTGAGTTTGGGGTTGGTTTTCTTTTCTTCTTTTGTAATAATTTATTTTCTTGGCTGCATTGGGTCTTCGTTACTGCATGTGGGCTTTCTGTAGTTGCGGCAAGCAGGGGCTACTCTTCGTTGCAGTGCATGGGCCTCTCATTGCAGTGGCTTCTCTTGTTGCGGAGCACAGGCTCTAGGTGCACGGGATTCAGTAACTGGCTCGTGGGCTCTAGAGTGCAGGCTTCAGTGGTTGTGGCTCGCAGGCTCAGCAGTTGCGGCTCACGGGCTCTAGAGCACAGGCTCAGTAGTTGTGGCGCATGGCTTTAGTTGCTCTGCGGCATGTGGGATCTTCCTGGACGAGGGCTCGAACCCGGGTCCCCTGCACTGGCAGGCGGATTCTCAACCACTGTGCCACCAGGGAAGCCCTAGGGCTGGTTTTCTATGAAACATTTTTTGTGTGGTGTTGGCTAAACGGCACACAAGGTATTTAATTTCCTACTATTTTGTCACAGTTAAAAAGATGAATTAACCACCATTACCAAGAAAAATGTTGGATGCGTTAGTTTTATACTAAGGTATAATACAGCACATTATGTAGCATCCACTCTAGTGCTGAGTTAATTATCTTGACTTCACTGATGAGGAAACTGAGACTCAGGAGGCTGCCACTCTTTCCAAAGCTAGAATGAGGATGAGATGGAATCATGACCAAGGCCTTTGGAAACATGTTGTTTGTCTCTGGTACTGAAGGTGATGTGCCAACATTTAGGATTCTTGCCAGCCAAATCGTCCATCATAAACAACATCATAAAATGTGTAACTGTAATAAATCGGTTTGAGCGTTAGTCACACCCTTTAGGGCTCACGTTCCTAAATGGGCTCGTACCTGTGCTTATGACATAACCAGTCATTAAGCGTGCGTGGTTTCCACTGTGATGATGGACATGGGGCTTTAGAAAAGTCACCGGGGTGTCCTGTCAACACTCCACACACACCCCCTCCCGGCTGGGCCACCTTCGGTTGAAGCACTTGGGAGAAGAGGATGCTCACTGCTGATGCTCTCAGCAGGCTACCTGCACCAGGCCCGTCCTCCGGACCAGGGCCTTTGAGTTCGTGGATCCAGGGGCCCGTGGAGACTTAACAGTGGGGGGTCTCTGCCTGTGACCCCCTAACCTTGTATGTGGCATTATATTTGGGATAAATTACATATTTAGATGGAGAACGCAGACAGGGAAGTGGTACATGCTTTGCCTGATACAAAATAGACAAGAACCCCCAAAATAATTTCCCAGGTACTATAATATGAAGATAAAAAATCTCTCTTGTGCTTCCAAGGAATCTATCCTTATAGACAAAGTTTTATTTCAAACTCCTGTGGATTTAAGAGAGTCAAAAATCGCTCAAATACCACGGTGGATCTTTGAACTACATCTGTTCTACCAGCTCCAAACATCAAACAGAAGCATATCTCCACAGGAGGCCTGCAATGGAATCTACAATTAACCTACTTACAAGATCATTAATATCATGCTAGGGTGAAATATTTGAGCATATTATAGCTATCTTTTTTTAAGTTTCTAAAATCTTGCTGTTGATACAGAAAGAGAAGTAACTGAAATTCAATTAGCCTCTACTTTTAGAAGTCTTTTAATTATCAGGTTGAAAACATGCACTGATTGAATCCTGTTCATTAGGGGCATGAATTTTCAGGACTCTCCTAAATTTAACAGGCACATAAAAAACCTTCAGGAAGTACCACTCACAAATGGAAAATAACTGGGCAATATAAGTAGGCAACGTATAACTGCAGCAATTTTAACACCGACACTGTGCCCACTCACCCTTCAGTTCTGGGATGTCACTTGGTCCCATCACCTACACTGTCACAGGTTCTGGCTCTCAGGATCGGCTGTCTAGTCTGACAGAAATGGGTGACCAGTCACTGCAGGCAACGGTGCTTCACACGTGGCCTGAGCCTTCGTGGATACAGACCATGAAGCGAAACATTTTCCATCTGACTCACAGCTTCTTTCCTTCACCAAGTTTCTCTTTCAAACAGAATCTCATAAAATACTACTTCCAAAATATCTAAGGAAACCCTAGGAATCAATTTTTAAAAGACAAGCAACCCAGCTGAAGAAGGTGAGCAAAAGACTGGACCAGGTGCTTCACAGAAGAGTTTATCAAAATGTGCAGTAAGAAAATATAGAAAAGAAAGTCATCACTAGTCATCAGGAGATGCAGACGAAAACCACAAGTGCATTCCACTGCCCTCTCACCCGAAAAGAAATATCTGGAAAGGATGGGAGCAACTAAACTTCTCATGCAATATAGGTTAACACAATCATGTGAAAAACCTCCTTAATAGCTTGTAATAAAGCTGGGTATAACGTGTACCCCCTACCACCCAGCGATGGGTTTATATGACCGGGTTAGGCCTGATCTCCCTATTTCAAGATCAGATGATTAGAAAGCTAATTAAATCTGCAAAGCCCCCTTTACCCTGGGACACCATCATCTCATGGGGACAACACCAGGGTTCGAAGGTATGGGGGCCGATGGGCTGCCTATTACAGGGTTTTAGAAATAAAGAACTGAACGACTGGACAGTGACGCGTGTAGGCTGGAGAGTTTACAAGACTTAAAACTCTAGGTGCTCTGCAGTTGTGGCAGTGGTCAGTTAACTTTAAACTCGATTACCTGCAGTGTTAAATATACGGAATGAGATTTCAAGAAAAGCAGTAAAAAAGAGCCAAAAGAAAACCAAACAGAAATCAAGTCTACCTTTTAAAAAGTAAAAAGAGAGCAAAATAATGAGGGCATTTGTAAAGCACAAAATAGGATTTTAGAAATAGGTCACAATCGCAGACTCACCGATTAAAAGAAACTGTCGGGTGAATAAAAAGAACAATGCAGATATATATTAGTTTCAGGAGATAAGCCTAAGACCGGATACAGAAAATTTGAAAGTAAAAGACAGAAAAAGAAATTTCAGGCCAAAGTAAAATCCTCTTTTGGGATAATGATAAAAGCCTTCATTCGCCAGGACCAGGCAGCTATTATAAATGTATATATACTAACAACATAACCTCATATCTTACAAAGGAAGAAAACTGTTAAATCAAGGGAGAAACTGACAGATCTAACAGTAAAAGACTTCAAGACAACTTTCTTCGTAAGTGATAGTTAAAACACATAAAAAGTAATAAATATAAGGCTTGAAGTGAGAAGCAGATCCCTGAACCAAATAATTTTGAAACTAAACACTGTTCTCGAGAGCACATGTATAAACATTGCACATGTACAGGGTCATAAAGCAAGGTGAAGCAAATATCAAAAAGTAAAATATATTTTATGCAATTAAGATATTAAATAATTATTTAAAATATCATTAATCTGCAAAGTTGAAAACACACCTTTGAATAAATCAAAAGTTGAATATATGACAGTAGAAATGAATATGAATATCAATCTCAAATATTCTCAGAAATTTCTGCAAACTTCAGAAAATTACAGACTGTGGGGTATCATTTTTATGAAACTCAGACCCAAGAACACGAAATGACATACTGTGTAAAAAGCATAAAGCTGTAAAACCAGAGGAAAGATAACCAAAATGTACAGAAGAGTGGCTTCCTCTGTGGAGGAAGCAGGGTCAGTGGTGTTGGGAGTTTTACAGTTGGCCGTAACCTCAAGAATGTTTTATTATGATGTTTCTTTCACAACTTAAACATTCATGTTAAATATTTCTGTATTAAATAATAAAGTTAAAATGACCAAAAATAGGGCTTCCCTGGTGGCACCGTGGTGAAGAATCCGCCTGCCAATGCAGGGGACACGGGTTCGAGCCCTGGTCCGGGAAGATCCCACATGCCGCGGAGCAACTAAGCCCGTGTGCCACAACTACTGAGCCCATGTGCCACAGCTACTGAATCCCGCGCACCTAGAGCCCGTGCTCCGCAACAAGAGAAGCCACCACAACGAGAAGCCCGCGCACCACAACGAAGAGTAGCCTCCGCTGGCCGCACCTAGAGAAAGCCTGCACGCAGCAGCGAAGACCCAATGCAGCCCAAAATGAATAAATTTAAAAAATAAAACTTTTAAAAAAATGACCAAAAATATAAGAATTAATATTATTACCCAACAGAAATCATGAAGTTAAATAGATATTGCCACATGTGCTTTTAACAGAATTTGAAAAGCAAAAACGCGCCACAGAAACAGATGATATGAGCTGCTTCAGAGCACTGTGCTCTGAGGGGCTGCCCTCCCGCGGAAACAGACCCCAGTCCTTCCGTGGCCCGTGTGGACAAGTGGCGGGGGGTTTTCCATCCCATGACCTTGCTGCTCAGAAGAAAATGGACAGTGCCACACCCCGTGGTTATTCCAGGTCCTGGGGTTCCCATCCATACCTCCCAGTGGGGCGTGGGCTCTGTCAGGGAATCTAATGCATTTCCCCTGGGATTCCTGGTTTTTTCCTGTCCCCTGAAAGCTTCCTGCTTGCACCGCACCTCAGAGCAACGTCAGAGCACACGGGATCTTTCATGCTCAGGTGATTAAGCTCCATTTGTTGTTTGGCTTGTGTTTGCTTCCTGGAATGATGCCAGGTGTTGTTTTCTTCCCGTCTGTGGCTTTCTTGGGAGCGCTGTGTGGCTTGCATTAGAGCGGCTGACCCGACCCCCTGCGTCCTGGGTGTCCTTTCTCCGCCCGCCCCCGGTTCTGGCAGAGTCATCAGCATGGAGGTGGGTGACACTCACAAGTGATCACCCGAGATCAAAGTCACCCCAGCACGAAGCAGGGTTCCCTCCTACACGGGGGTCTGTCGGGCACTTGATTAAAATGCTCTCTTGAAAGGAGGAGAAGGGAAAACGGGTTTGGGTGAAGCACAGACACACATACACGTAGGCTCACAGTCACACAGAAAAGTTTCCTAAAACACACACGTATTCGTTTCCTATTTTTGTGTGACAAATCACCACAATTTTAGTGGTTTAAGACGACGTGCATTTACTGCCTCACAGTTTCTGTCCGAGTCCAGGCCAGGGCCTCTCAAGGCTGTGTTTCCATCTGGAGGCCCAGCTGGGGGACCCAGCTCCATGCTCACTTACACAGTCGCTGTAATTCACATCCTCACAGCTGACGGGCGAGGGCCTCGGCCTTCAAGGTCTTAGGGGTCACCCTCAGGCACCTGCCTCGTGGCCTCCCTGTGGTCACTCCCCAGCACGGCCTTGCAGCTTCAAGGCCAGCAGCAGTCTCTTGGCTGAGATGGAATTTCACGTTATCACAGGAGTGACCTCCCCAGATCTCTGTCCTGTAACGTAACTAATCACCAAATGACTTCTCATCCCCTTGCTGAACTCCACTGGTAAGAGGAAGTCTCAGGTTTCACTGCACTCAAGGTATGGATTACACACCGGGGGTGGGGGGGGGTGGGGGGGGCGTGGATTATACACAGGATGGATCCTGTGGGGAGACTTGCCCTAGGATCTGTCTGCCACTCCACAGATATTTGGTAAAATACTGCCTAACACCTAGGACGTATGCTATGTGTTTAAAAAAAATTAAAGAAAAAACAAAGGATGACCCATTCTAAGTCGCCTAAGTGCAAATCAGAAAAGTGCTATTCTACTGAAATCACAATACGTGACATTATTGCGCTTCCTTAAATTGCTGATTTCTCCCTTTATCTCCTTTGGAAGAATGTGACTACGATTTTTGTTATTTTCTTCACCCCACAAAAGGTTAATTATAGCAAATGCTTTATGTATCTTATTTAAAACACAGCCTGCACAAACTCATATGCTTGAAGATATATACCGAATTTTAAGTATCCCACTTTTATAAAATATTGAAAGAGCATTTCCAATAAATAAAATCTAATGAATAGACAATAATACTCCAGATGCTTTGGCCCTCTTCTGACTCTTTCAACATCCCTGGAGGTGTTCCATTGTGCGTCTGCTAAGATCTCATTTCCAAAAAGGTGGCCCCAGGGCTCACCCAGACGTGAATCCGCCGTGCGCATCACGGGTCCAGGGGACCTTTACATCTTCCTCGTCCTTCTTACGTGGTCCAGGTCTCCATAACAGTCCTGATCCGAGTGTGATTCTATTGTCGACACAAAGACCACTGGACGATGCTGAATGTGCCTCTATCTTCTATATGAGTCTCCGAGGGAGCGTGTTTGCCTCCCGGGCAAGCTGTGGCAATGCCAAGGTCAGGACTGACCCCTGCCCGTAAATGAGCGTTTCAGAAACAATACGTGTACTCGGTAGATGTGAGTTGTGGCTCAGATGCTAATTCCAGGGGTTTCACAGATAAACGGTTTGTTAAAGCAGACTTTCTGGGGAGAAGAGTCGCTCTGTTGAAGCAGCTCATTTCACTGTGAGGTCACTCGCTTTCTCGTTTCCTCCGTTGAAGCCTGTTTCTTCACCCTGCTCAAATCCCAGAAAAGAAGGCTGTGAGCGGATATTAGAGTACCAGTGTAGGCAGAGGGGTAACTTTTTTCCAGTTGTTGCTGGTTTTGAGTATGTCCCCTGGGAATAATAGTCAGGCTTCTTTGTGGGGTACCTGCAAGGATTAAAGAAGTGTCACTACATAGAAAGAGGTGAGAAGCCTGTTATAAAGTAAGCACTCAATAAATAGTAGCTAACATGGTGAATCATGAATTTTGGAGTGCAAGTATTTTAAATATCACAACGTTCCAATTACAGAATCGTAAGGAAAAGAACTCAAGTGAAAATACATTTAAGCTGGTAGACGTGTTCCAGCAACACAAAAGGATTCTGTTCTACCCCCATGGCTCGATTTTATTTTACTAGTGTCTCCATGTGGATGACTAGTGGCAAAAACAACCCAGGATCATTTCAAGGAGGAAAATATGCCCCAGGCTGTGCTCACAAATGATTGCAACAGGGTTTTGGTCAATACACTTGTCAGTGGAAAGTGAGCTTCCCTCAAGGCCTGGTGTGCTGTCGGGTGAAAGCTCCCCCGTCCCGGACAGATGAAGTTCCTCTGTCTTTCCCGGGGCTGCTCAAGGTGACAAGGAAAGTGACTTCCAGCAGGTGCACTCAGATGCCCAGAGAATGAGGGTCAGATTCAAGATCGAAGCAGTAAAAGAACGTTGTAGGAAAGTGAGGGCGGGCCTGGTACATGGACACAGCCTCTGAGGGATGGAGGAGAGAATAAAGCCACCCAAGTCCTATTCAATTGCCAGGGGTCTGGATTCTATTGTCCGTGGCAGAGCCCTGGGGCGCTGGCTCTCGCATCAAGGCGGTAAATGATTTTGATGCCGGGCCACCGTGGGTCTCCAACTGCCAACCTACGGAGCAAACATTCAAAGGAGTTAAACTGCTGGGAGTACAATCCTTTACTGCATCTGCCCACCATTTGTGTGTGTGTCTGTCTATCCGTGCAAATTTTGACTCCTGAGAGGCAGCTTCCAATGAGAAGACAAATGCTTTCACTTGAAAGGGAGTTCATTTCCTGTGTAGATTTTTATTACTATTATTATCTAAGCAGTACAAATTAAACTGAGGAGAAAAACACTCACATTTCTTTTATTGTGGGAATTACTGTGATTTTATGTATATGTGTGTATTTCCAAGCTTATTTGGTCCTTTAGTATCTCTTCTCTTCACCACTAAAGGTCTTTTTTTGGAGGCAGGGGGCGGGGGGAATCCAACCTGTGTACAGGATGCATTCATTTCTAAAAGCTGACTTTCTGAAAAATTCCATCAACCATTTCTACAGATGGTATCACGTGGAGGTCCACGACAGTGCCTCTCTCATGTCATAATGCCTGATATCACATTGCTCCAGAGGAGAAACCATAGTTCCAGGTTGATGGGAGACCGCACTCCAGCCCAGCTTTACCACACAGATCTGCTTCTACAGTGACTGAAAGTCCCCAGTGAGCCGCAGAGAGGAGCAAACTGTACAAGTAAAGGTGAACATCTCGTTAGCCCCTTGTTCGACCGCATCGACCTTGATCATGGATCTGCTGTAAACATCTCCCTGTAGTGAAAACTCAGCTTGCAGCTGCTCTCATGTCTGTTTCAAGGAAGCGCTTCAGAACAGATACAGCTCATCCTAGGAACAGTGTGCATTGCCATCACGTTTTCCTGACACACTGGCATTTCTTTCATCAATTACAGCTTCCGTGTTTATATGCTCGCTTTATACAATAAAGTACCCAAGAAGAATTTTCCTGCATGTGTTTAAGCACAAATGGAATGATCAAAGGAAATGATGCTTTACGACAGGACACGTTTAAATAATTAGAAAACACCGTAATAAAGCATATTATCACCAAATGCCTGACATATTTGCTCTTTGAATTCATTTTTTCACACATATATTTTGTTAATTGAAAATGACAATGCAACTTGTACATTGTCCTAAATAGTCTGCTTTTGTTTTCCCCTAGACTTTTTATTGCCTGGCTCTGTTCATATACTTACAAGCTGAATAGGCTGTAAGATAATATTGATAATAAAACCACCTCAATGAATTCACTTTCTATGGTGCTTATGAGTCTCCTTTTTTCATTTTAAACACCTTCTTGCCGTTCCTTCCTTCTCCAGTGTCCTGTCTATCACAATTCTGTTTGTCATGCTTAAGGCTTCATGTAATGTCTTTCATTTGAAACCTGTCATTGACAAAGCATAGCTCAGGTGCCATCTACCTTATGTGACCAAACAGCTTCACTAAGGTATCACCTACCCCTGGACATTTATTATTTTCACCAGGTGACCTTGAAAATGTCCCAGGTGGCATCTACATATTTCCACTAGCTATCCAAGTTGTGTAAATGAGTCTCCTCTTATGCTAAACCATCTCACGCTAAACACAGGTGATAAATTGAATGAAAACACGCTGCACCCCAAATAGCTTCATTCTCCATCATATTCCCTAACCCTTTTGTGTGGGTAGGGTCTTGGGATGAGTCTGTCCAAAGGGCTGGCAGTAAAGCAGACAGGTGAAGCTTTTGGGCAGAGATATAAAAGCATCTCCCCGGCTATGTTGGCCCCGAAGTGGTTTCACTTTGAGATGGTGAAATCTCCACCATCCTGGAGCCCTGAGTGTCTGCTTGGAGTCAGGCCCCACCTGCCATATGGGTGTGAGTGAGAAAGAAATGGCTATTCTTTCAAACAAAATAAAAAAGGGTTATTAAGATTAACAAATACACTTTCAGTTAGTAATTCTCTGTTTCTTTGCATATATCTTTGGTAGGCATGTGGAGTGTGTATATATATGTAGGTGTATGTGTTTGTGTGTGTGTGTGATCTGGTAAGTAGGAGCTATTACTTCTTGTACGGAAGAAGTTTGGTGTTTTAGCTTTATAACTTTATTCCTGAACTGAAGCAAAGGTCCTTTACTGCCATAAACAATATCAATAAAGAAAAAATAAGAGAAGATTATTGCATTTAAATTCCAACTTTTTTCATTCAATAAACATTTATCAAGTGACCATCAGCAATGCACTGTCTAGAATACAGAGAGATACAGAAAGAACGAGAGAGAGGACTCTCCAGCTATAAGAACATATATCAAATACAAAATATATAAGCTACCGCATAGAAATAAACGTCTCTCATAATCACGGTGAAACTATAACTATAGAAGCCACACTTCTTAATAGCTTTCTTCTCTAGACTAATTTAATAAGAATATTTTCCACTAATTCTGTCTACACATGGAAATGGAGATGGAAACAGTAAGAAGCAACAGAAGTAATCATGTTATATTAGAGAATTATTTTCTAGTTCTGACATGAGGACCCAAATTCACTCCTATTTCCAACTGTACCAAAAGTTATAATCGTGAAAAACCCCTATTAAATGGCACACAAAAGTGGGATAAAGTTATAATTTGTTGGAGGAAAAAGCACCACTGCGAAGATAACAATGTGTGTGAAATTTTCCATTTTGACCAACCATCATTTGTACAGGGGACACACTGAATCATTTCTCCCTTAATTGTGAACCCCAAAACATTAACTTTTGGAAGCTGGGTACAGATAGACATAGACATCTACAGTAAATGTTGGTAATATTGCAAACTGGACAGTTTCTTAAACAGTCACAGGAATACATTACAAGGGACTATATTTAGTTGTCTTTTTCAGTAATTATGTAATCACAGTATTTTAAAAATAGTCTCCTAGATGAATGTGATATTAAGCATACGGATAAATGTAGAGGCTTATAATTTATTTCCCCATATTTAATATTAACGAAAGGTCTATATCCCCCTTCCTCTTCCTGTAAAAGTATTATAATGCCAAATACTTCACTGGGACTTTTAAAAGGTTTCTTGGAATAAATAAAAAATAATAGTAAATCAAAGTATTTAGAGTTTGATGTTTTAGAGGAAATATTTCTCCAAAGGACTGAAGTATTCTTGAGTGGGCATTATGCTTCTAAAAAATATGAAATGGGACTCTCTGATTTATGTAAATATTTGGGAAATACATAATTTGGAATAAATCTAAATCATAATTTGTCTAAATCATAATTTAGACAAATTTGGAAAAATCAATATATTTACAATTTATATTTCTACTTTTTAAAGCTAAAATATGAGATTCCCGTTCTACTTTTTTTTTTTTTTTTTTTTTTGCGGTACGCGGGCCTCTCACTATAGTGGCCTCTCCCGTTGCGGAGCACAGGCCCCGGACGCGCAGGTTCAGCGGCCATGGTTCACGGGCCCAGCCGCTCCGCGGCATGTGGGATCTTCCCGGACCGGCTCACAAACCCGTGTACCCTGCATAGGCAGGCGGACTCCCAACCACTGTGCCACCAGGGAAGACCCTGTCCTACTTTTAAGAAAACTAACTTGACCACATAAACTGGGACGTATTGGAAAAGGAAAGCTATGGCTGGAGGATTAAACTACTCTAGGAAACAGACTCAGTCAGGGTGTGAGAAGATGACTCGGATGGAGAGAGCACGACAGGCACAAATAAGAGGACTGAGTATCGACTGGGCCCGGGAATGGATCCAGAAGAGGAAGCGAAGGGAATGATACAGCTGAGGTTGCTGATAATTGAGGGAGTAGAGGAAAACAGAAGTATTGAGTTTTTTAAAAGGAGACACAAACGAAAAACTCGCTTATTGTAAAGATTAAAAAAATGATTTTTTAAATGAAAAATGACAAGTAAATTCCTCAGGTTGAAGTAGTCAGCAGGCCTTGAGAAATGTGGGACTAGAAGGTAGGATTCACTGCTAGAGGTGTGATATCCAGAGAGGGGAGGGTTAATGACCAGAGATGGTGAGATTTTCCCAAAGACACTGGGGGGGCAGAGGGGAGGGGAGAGGAAGGGGGGGAGGATGGGGGAGGGGAGAGGGGAGGGTGTGGCAGTGCTTACATTATGCCCTGCAAACAGGGTGAGAGAAGGGACCCAAAACAGAAAAGGGTCCAGGAAGAATCCTTAGAAGTAGGTCGCAAATATGGGGCCATTTTGATCCTGACAAGGCCGAGGAAGACCTATCGATACAGAGGGGCTGCTGAAGCTGAATGAAGAAGGTAAAAATAAGACTGACAAAAGGATCTAAAAACTAGGAAAATATTTACAGCTTTTAAAAATGCAGTTTGGGGAGAAGGGCTAAGATTAAAAATGAAAAGGCAAGGTGTCAGGAGTGAATAAAAGACAAGTGATATAGAGTATAGAGTATCTTTTTGAGAAATTTCATAATAAAGAGAAGGAAATAATTAGAAAAGTATCTACAAAACTCAGTAGAATTATAGGAAAACTTCATTTTTGGAAGAAGTTTTACATATTTTTACAGACAGAAATAAAAGATTAAAATTAAAAGTATCAGTAATTGATGGAATAAGATCCAGGGGAAATCCCAAATTAATCTTTCCCTGGAGGACAAAAAATGGACAGGCTAGAATGGTTTACTGTGTATTGCCTGACTCTCCATCGTGAAACACTGGAATAACTGAGAAAGTAACTGGTAGAAAGCAAGGACTACAGTTTGAGACTTTGCGTTTAGTCCTATCATTGAGAATTTAAATCATACAAACAAACTGTGACTCCAGATAATTAATACCCTCCATTAAACATTTCTCTTCAAACAAAGAATAAATTATATCAGCATTTCTACTCAACTTTCATATATGAACCTTCTAGGAAAACCAGGGCTGAAGAAAATACAATTTCTCTGATGTCGCACGTTGTTATCTTTAAAGACAATGGTTGAGAAACAACTGTGTCCCTCCTGTCACAGCCACCTCCACACGGGAAGAAGCTTTCAAACACGACACTGAAATCCCTAGATTGAGTTTTTACTAAATTGGTAAGAAGTGATGATTGTCTGAGGTTAACTGGCGATTACCACGGGCTATAAACTTACTCAGCAAATCATCAAAAGCATGAAATTACCTTGAGAATCGATCATTATTGTTTGGACATTGAAAATTCGTTTCTAGGTTAATGATCTTCGATATTTTTTAAAGGCTGAGAAGAAAAGGCAGTGACGGTTAAGGAAAATACTTGGCAGATGGGCAATATCTACCCCTGACCCAGAAGCAGAGATGCCAACCACACACAATTCCTGCAGTGGATACAGCAGCTCACTGGCCCTGGTTTTACCTCGCAGAGGAAAGCTGAGGGACAGGAAACGAGGGGACCACTGGCTTGAGGGGCTGACCCCACAGGAAATAAGAACAGCGAGAGGAGAAAACGCAGCAGAGACCCACAGGGACTTCATACTTCGGTTCTGATTTCCTACTGGTGGAAGCATCTACTAGGTCATTTTTTTCCAATGCAGTTAAAGCTCTTATAAATTAATTCTGCATTTGCGCACCAGTAAAGTACATGTGAAAAGGACAAACTTTATCCCGGAGCACCCTTGGTACCAGAAAATAGAAACTTATCTTTCCTAGATAGTAAAAAGAGCAGGATAAAGGAGGTTCTGTATCACCTAAGGTGCTGCAAAGCACATTTAAAATAAGTTTCTCAACTGAACTGTTTTCCCTAAAAGAAATCCATGTCTTGAGCTTCAACTAACCATCACTGAGTGATGATAACCTAGTACGAAAGGATTTTTTAAATTTTTATTACCGCCTGAGTAATTAGCTGTTACTTTTTAAGGTAATAATAAGGTACTATCTTACAATGTATATTGAGGAGGGGGTTCCAGTGCATTATAAGTTAGTGGCAAGCAAATTATGTTTACTATTGCACGATCCAAAATATTCTGAAGTATCTCATAAGTACAAATATTTCTTTATCCATGGCAACCAAATTATCAGATATATTTCTAGAGGCTGAGTTCATGTAACTGAACAGAAGAAACTAATTATAATTTTCTGCTTACATGAAATATGTAAAATAATCAGCTAGAAATTTGAGATTAGATATCCACTTTAGTACTGGAATTATTTAATGTAATAAACTGAATGGAGGACAAAAGAGAAAATCTCTCTCCAGTTCAATTAGACATTTCAGGTTGCTTTCTATGACCAAAATATCATTACGCACCATGTGAAGTGTATAGAAATAAGTCAACTGCTGTAACCTGCCGAACAAGGACTCACTTATGTGCTAGAGAGACATGGGTACATCAAGAATGGCAGTGAAAAATATGATTAAGAGAACGAGCTCTGAACCATGCTTCCTGGGTTCAAATATGGGCACAAAGCAGGTTCCAATGAATGTTCCTTGAATGAATGAATTACCTGAACCGTTGGAACAGAAAGGAGCATATGTAACAGTTACTGGCTAGTACGTAGACATCAGTAAATATATATAATTTTGACATAAAGTTTGATTCACTGTTTTACCTGAGACATCTTGAGTCTGCCCCCTTTAACCAGTAGGTCCTTTTTTCCAACATCTTATACAACACCAAAGAGTTCGATTTCCTCTTATTTGCTTCTCACTGACCTTTCTTTTACACTTTTCATCCTTGAGAGATGAGGAAAGATAATGAAAGCGAGACCAATGACCTTGTATTTAAGCATATGCTACAGAGTGGTATGGGGAATAGAAGAAAAAGAAATGAGCTTAACCTTAAAAAGATGAAATCATCCCAGAATCTAGGGAGGACACTTTTGCGTGGACCCATCAATCAATCCTGGAAGATGTGGTACATATACACCATGGAATACTACTCAGCCATAAAAAAGAATGAAATAATGCCATTTGCAGCAACAAGGATGCAGCTAGAGAATATCATACTAAGTGAAGTCAGAAAGAGAAAGACAAATACCATATGATATCACTTATATGTAGAATCTAAAATATGGCACAAATGAGCCTATCTGCAAGACAGAAACAGACATAGAGATCAGACTTATCGTTCCAGGGGGTGGGGGCGGAGAGAGGGATGGAGTGGGAGTTTGGGGTTGGTAGATGCAAACTATTATATTTAGAACAGATATAAACAACAAGGTCCTACTGTAGAGCATAGGGAACTATATTGATTATCCTGGGATAAACCATAATGGAAAAGAATATTAAAAAAAAGAATGTACATATATGTATAACTGAGTCACTTTGTTGTACAGCAGAAATTAACACATTGTAAATCAACTATACCCCAATAAAGAAAAATTTCCCATTTTACATCTGAAGAATCAGAGGTTCTGACATGGTAATTGATTTGCTGAAGGTCTCACATTCTGCAAGTAACAAAGACTAATATGTTATTAAAAATAAAAATAAAAGCAATAACAATGGCAATGCTGTTAGTAGTTGCAGGAATGTCCCCAATTTAGAGTTTTCTATGAGACCAGGATGTGCCACGTCTTCACACACATTGTCTATTTAATCCTAAAATGACGGTGGGAAACAGTGATTTAAATAAATAAACAAAGCATTAGATACATAAGCAGGGACTTACTGTGATCCCTGGAGCTGATAACTAATGGCAAATACTTCCATATATGGGCCAACTGGATTGATCTTCCCCTCAAAAATGGTTCTCAAATGAATATTGGGAGAAATTGGTCTGCATCATCCAGTATAGTTAGGAAAACATGGTCAGTAAAGCCAGGCAGAGTGGTCGAAAATCCCAGATATACCAATTACCAATTTTTAAATTCTGGGGAAATAAGTTAAATTTTCAGAACCAATTTCACACCTTTTTGAAACATAGACATTATCTCTTAAATTCTCAGTCATTTATTTAGGTTAAATAACTAAATTTGTAATATATCCTGATATAGCACCTGTGATACACAATAGTAAATGGTAGCCTTTAATGTCACCAAGCTGCCTGAAAGAGCAAAGGCATTCATCTCTCTGCGTTCCCATTTGGAGGGGAGGGGAAAGAGTGAGTACAAAACACTAAATATACTTCATTTGAAAGCAAGGTCAGAATTGTTCACTGAAGCCAAATGTATATGAGTATATAGATCATGCCCAGTTAAAAAAATTAAGTAAATGCAGGGTATTAAAAGCTTTTAATTATATTTATTATTTAAAACCTCACACACCTCACACCAGTCAGAATGGCCATCATCAAAAAATCTACAAACAATAAATCCTGGAGAGGGTATGGAGAAAAGGGAACCCTCCTACAGTGTTGGTGGGAATGTAAACTGGTGCAGCCACTATGGAGAACAGTATGAAGGTGCCTTAAAACACTAACAACAGAGCTACCATGTGATCCAGCAATCCCACTGCTGGGCAAATATCAGGAGAAAGCAATAATTTGAAAATATATATGCACCCCAGTGTTCACTGCAGCTCTATTTACAATAGTCAAGACATGGAAGCAACCTAAATGTCCATCGACAGATGAATGGATAAAGAAGATGTGGCCCATATATACAATGGAATACTACTCAGCCATAAGAAATGAGATAATGCCACTTGCAGCAACATGGATGGACCTAGAGATTATCATACTGAGTGAAGTAAGTCAGACAGAGAAAGACAAATATATGAAATCGCTTATACGTAGAATCTAAAAAAAAAGGATACAAATGAACTTATTACAAAACAGAAGTAGAGTCAGGGATGTAGAAAACAAACTTATGGTTACCACGGGATAAGGGTGGGAGGGAGAAACTGGGAGATTGGGACTGACATATACGCACTACTACATATAAAATAGATAGCTAATAAGGACCTGCTGTCAAGCACAGGGAACTCTACTCCATACTCTGTAATGGCCTATATGGGAAAAGAATCTAAAAAAGACTGGATATATGTATATGTATAACTGATTCACTTTGCTGTACACCTGAAACTAACATGACATGGTAAATCAACTATACTCCAATAAAAAAATTTTTAATTTTAAAAAATAAATGGCTGTAAAATTATAAACCCATTTAAAAATCATTCTATTTTCATTGTTCCTTCCCTATTGCTATTCCAATGATAAGTGTCATGCCCAGGAGGTTGAAAATAAATAACTTGGTATTTATTAATAAAGGAAAAAAACTCACAGATTAAGACAATGACAAAACAAGTCACATACTTGCAGAAAATACTGGCAAAGCACATAGCTGATAAAGGACTTGTATCCAATATATTAAAAAAAAAAACACTTAAAACTTAACAAAAAGAAAACAAACACAATTAAAAAGTGGGCAATGACTATGGAGAACAATATGGAAGTTCTTTAAAAAACTAAAAATAGAGCTCCCATATGATCCAGCGATCCCACTCCTGGGCATATATCTGAAAAAAACCTTAATTCAAAAAGATACATACACGCCCAAGGTTCACTGCAGCACTATTTACAATAGCCCAGACATGGAAGCAACCGAAGTGTCCATCAAAAGAGGAATGGATAAAGAAGATGTGGTACATATATACCATGGAATAGTACTCAGCCATAAAAAAGAATGAAATAATGCCATTTGCAGCAACAAGGATGCAACTAGAGATTATCCTACTAAGTGAAGTCAGAAAGAGAAAGACAAACACCATATGATGTCACTTATATGTGGAATCTAAAATATGACACAAATGAACTCACTTACAAAACAGGAACAGACTTACAGATGTAGAAGACAAACTTATGGTTACCTAAGGGGAAAGAGAGGGGGAGAGATAAATTAGGAGGTTGAGATTAACATATACACACTACTATATATAAAATAAATAATAATTTCCTACTGTATAGCACAGTAAACTATATTCACTCTCTGGTAATAACCTACAATAGAAAAGAATCTGATATATATGTATATATATCACTGTGCTGTACACCTGAAACTAACACAACATGTACATCAACTATACTCCAATTTTTAAAAAGTGGGCATTGATATGAACAGACACCTCACTAAAGAAGATATACAGATAGAAACAAGCATTTGAAAAGATGCTTCACATTGTATGTTATTAGATAATTGCAAATTAAAATGAGATACCACTGCACACCTATTAGAATGGCTCAAATCCAAAACACTGACAACATGAAATGCTGGAGAGGATGTGGAGCAACAGGAACTCTCATTCAGTGCTGGTGGGAACGCACAATGGTCCACTCACTTCGGAAGACAGTTTGGCAGTATCTCACAAAGTTAAACATAGTCTTACATGCAATCTAGCCATTGTTATCCTAAGTATTTACCCAAATGAGCTGAAAACTTATTTTCATACAAAACCTACACACCAATGTTTATAGCAGCTATATTGATAATTTATTCATGATTCAGGCAGAAACTGGAAGCAACCGAGGTGTCCTTCAATAGGTGAAAAGAGAAACAAATTGTGTCCAGACAATGGAATATTACTCAGAGATAAAAAGGAATGAGCTGTCAACCCCCACCCCTCCAAAACAGGGGCTACTCTTCATTGCGGTGCACGGGCTTCTCGTCGCGGTGGCTTCTCTTGTTGCGGAGCACGGGCTCTAGGCACGCGGGCTCAGTAGTTGTGGCTCATGAGCTCTAGAGCACAGGCTCAGTAGCTGTGGCACACGGGCTTAGTTGCTCCGTGGCATGTGGGATCTTCCCGGACCAGGGCTCGAACCCATGTCCCCTGCATTGGCAGGCAGATTCTTAACCACTGTGCCACCAGGGAAGTCCCTACAATATAAATGGTATTTTAAATCTCGGTGAAAGGACCTGGGAGGGCCCCGGTGCCATGGTCCCCTCTGAGAGATCAAATGTGCATCAGTATATTAAACACTGGGAAGACCTGAAGGGAAGAAACATGTTTGAGTCCCATGTTCCCTAGCTTTTTCTTATTGAACTCCACTTTCTACCAATAATATCTATCGCCAAGCTGCACGGCACACTTTAGGAGAGGCTGGACTGGACGTTTTAAGGTCCCCTTAAACTGCCTTCCAAAGAGTGTCTCCCCTGTGTGCATCTAAACCCACTCAAGCGAAGGAAAATTATCACCCGGGCTCTCCGCTTCCCAGACTACGCTCACGACGCAACCTGCAGCGGTCTTCCTCACCACCCCTCCTTTGAAAGAAGGACTGAAATCAGCATCGACCCTCATATGCTGAATGAGAACGTCACCTTCTAGCTTCATTGACCGGTTCCTCCTCCAAGGCTCTATCCCTTTGTTTCCCCTGATTTTCCTCCCAACTCTGGGGCAGCTCTTTCTCCGCATGCTTCATCAACCCTCCTGTATTTAGCCTTTGACTGTTGAAAATACTCAGAGCTTTGTGAAAAGCTCCCTTATCTTCACCATCTCACTGTATCCTTTCACGTAAGTAATCTTGCACACGTTCATAGCTTTTCTTACAATAGCTCTGCCCACGGCATCCAAATACCCCCTCCAGGCACCTCAAACCCAATACGTGCAAAGAAATTCAAATGAACTTCACCGCCCTCTAAACGTGGTTCTTCTCCAGGAACTCCTCCTTTAGCAAATGCTCCCGCCGTTTCTCGAGTTGCATAAGTGAAATCCAGCACACTGGGTCATGCCCCATACCTCCCTCCGTGGCCCTGTCCAGTACTCTGTGCTTCTTACTCACCCTCCCACCCACTGCTCCTGTGAAGCCCCTCCCCTGTCACCCTAATCCCAGGGAACACCCCCACTTTTCTCTGGCTTTTATGCGGTAGCTTCCTAACAAGTCTTTAGGAATTCTAACCCCAACCTTCACACTTCACAGAGTAGTCTTTTAAAAACATACACTTGAACAAATAAACTCTCTCTTTAAAACACGCATCCTGTACTTTTTCTCAGACTTGCCAGTGACTCATTTATGATTATCTGATTGTTTCTTTTCACCATTACATTAGAATCCATCCGAAAAGGGTACATATAGCATTTTATGTGTTTACCTCGCTTAAAGCAGAGTTGCCCGGCTCCCAGTATGTTTGCAGTTAATATCCAATGAATTAATTAATAAAAATATACTCTTTAAATTCAGTACATATGTGTGTACCGATTAAGTTGAGAAATAAGACTGGTGTCAAAAGGGCCCACCAAAGTGTAGGCAAAGGGCAGAAGCTAAACTAGTAACTACCCTCTCGATAAAGCTGGAAAGAGCTGGCCAACCACACAAGCATTAGAAAAAACGAAGAATCTAAGTAGGAAAATCACAGGTATTTAAGTGCTAGAAGGTCAAACAGGCCTTCTTCCTTTTTTGCAAATATCTCTGGTAGCATAAGATATTTATAATAGCTGATAACGATTGAAGACTACAGTATTACTACAGGGGTGGTAATAATAGCATCGAACATGGAAGGCTGTTGCAAAGATTAAATCCTCACAAGTAAAGCACTTAGAACACTGCCTGTCAAACAAAAAGCCTGCGCTACAGAGGAGCGGCATTAGAAGGGTCCACAAGTAGCAGGGAGGCCACTACACTGCTTTCACTGCAACCTAAGGAAGCTAACTTTACTTACAAAACAAAAGGAGGGAGACGTTTGCATGAAGAAACATATTTGGCATGAATAAAGAAGTGCTTTTTAGATGTTTTCCTTTAACCAACCCATAATCCTGTGAGGTAGTCTAGCCATCCCCATTTTCAGGTGAGGAAACTGAGCGTGAATACAAAGATTAATTATTTTCCCCCAATTCAGGAAAGCAGTGAGCAGAGGAGCTCCACAAAATAGAAAATATGTTTCTGCTCCAGAGCCCAGGTTTCCACCTTGGGAATGAGACCTCCGGTCTGAGTGGCCCCCTTCCCACTGGTGAGTTTCTTTGGCCACGTGACTGCAACCCACAAAGCGAACACTCGGAGGATTTGCAGATCTGAGAACAGTTTATTTTCTCCAGGATTTCTGTTTCCTGATGAAGAAAATGGATGTTATGTTATCAGTACTTAAGCCAAAGGCATTCTCTCCTCATTATTAATGAGGCAACAAACTAAATAGTCTTGGAGAGAGAAGAGGCCAGAATTGTTATCTCTCTTAGCATTTAACCTAAAGTCACGTTTTGCTCATAGATTAAAAACAAAGACTCTAGGACCAGTCTACCTGCGCTCACGTCCCAGTTCTGTCATATCAGGCTGTGCGATACTGGATGTTTAAGATATAAATAGCAAGTTCTCATAAGTATTAGCAGGTATCAATGTTATATTTAGCACATGTCATGCTTTCCTGACAGCATGACCTTCTTCAAAGGGACAGAATCTGGACGCTGAGGCAAAGCCGGTGGCTACCATCCAGGTTGCTTTGTAAAAGGTAAAAATAACTGGTTAAAAGCGGAAATCCATGTAAAAGGACATTTTCCTTTGGCAGATGTAACCCTTTTCATTCTCCCAGTCCCATCACATACTCCCCCCAAAGTGACACAAACTCCCCCCCACAATGACACTTTATGGCTTAGCGCCCATGCATCAGCGTATCTTTTTTAAATGCTTTGACCAAGTGAGTATCCATGCTTCCCTAAGATGTAACCCAATTTACATTTGGGAAAAAGTGAGAACTGTGGGACTGAATTCTGAAAACGATGCTCACCCTTCTGCTGATCAACTCACATAATATTTAATTATATGCTAGTTAATACTTCAATGAACTGAAAAATACTTCCTCCTCTGAAATCTGAAAATACAATAAAAATTAGATATACTCTGATAAAAAAATGCTGTGTTAAACAGTTTAAAACCTCGATATTTATTATTAATTTTCTGCTTTACCCAACAAGTATTATCCTAATGAAATAAATTGGTACAAGACTGTCAGGTGTTCTTCAATGATTTTTTTGATTAATGATAATTAATGCATCATTAAAACCTGTAATATCAATTTGAGATAAACTGTCAGATATTACTAATTAATCTAGTATTCATTACACTTGCATTAGTCATGTTATTTTGGATGTAAAATGTTCTTTTGGAGATAATCATTGGTAAATCTGAATTACCTGAAATACTTTAAAATCTCCATTCTATAAAGGTTCATAATTAACAGTTTTTCTTCTTTGGATACATATGCACATCAATGAATGAGCATGTATCTTTTATTACACTGTATCTCTCTAAGTAGTCTTAGGACAGTAGAGCTAATGTCATTAACATTCATTAACACGCAGTCATTCTTTGTAATGGTCCTGCTGAGAATGAAACTTTCCTTCATACATTTTAGATGGAATTTGCTATTCTTTCTTTGGAAGATGTGAGCGCTCCCTAAATGTGTTTTCAGCACTTCATCGTGATTGGCAATAAGCATAAAGCCATGCTTAAAATGTGTTACATGTGGCTTAACTATCCTTCTGTGTATGCGTTTTTGTACTTCATGATGTTTCTAATCATTACAATAGGAGATGATTTTTTGTGTCCACAAATTTGGAGGTTAAACCACAACATGATTTCAACCCTATAGCTTTGTGAATTTTTTATTTCAAATTTATTTTTTATGTCAGAAACTCAGCATCAACTTACACTGTATAATTATTATTGAAAGAAACTATGTGAATGTATTTTTATTATAACTTATTAAATTTATTTAAACTAAAAAAATTTTAAAACCGTTCGCCCGTTTCTCCCCCCCTCACTCCCTGCTTTTGGCAATCACCAAACTGTTCTCTGTGTCTGTGAGCTTGGGTTTTTGTTTATTTGTTTCTCGGTTTTTTTGATACACATATAAGAGATACCGTACGGTACTTGTTTTTCTCGGTCTGACTTATTTTATTTAGCTTAACACCCTCTAGGTCCATCCATGGTGTCGCAAATGGCAATATTTCATTTTTTATGACTAATATCTCATTATATATATATATATATATATATATATATATATTACACACCACATCTTCTTTATCCATTCATGTATGGATGGACACTTAGGTGGCTTCCACATCTTGGCTACTATAAGTAATGCTGCCATGAACAATGGGGGTGTATGTATCTCTTCTAGTTAGTGTTTCCATTTGCCTTGGATAAACACCCAAAGTAAGATTGCTGGATCATATGGTAGTCCTATTTTTAATTTCTTGAGGAACCTCCATACTGTTCTCCATAGTGGCCCCACCAATTTACATGCCCACCAGCAGTGTAGAAGTGTTCCCTTTGCTCCACATCCTGGCCAACACTTGTTATTTCTTCTCTTTTTGATAACAGCCATTCTAACATGGCTGTGCAATTGTAAATGGGATTCTTTTCTTAAATTCTCTTCCTGATAGCTCTTTAGTAGTATGTAGAAATGCAACAGATTTTTGTTTGACTTTGTATCCTGCAACTTCACTGAATTCATTTATTAGTTCTAATGGTTTTTTGATGAAGTATTTAAAGTTTTCTGTATATACTACCATGTTATCTGCAAGTAGTGACAGCTTTACTTCTTTTCCGATCTGGATGCCTTTTATTTATTTTTCTTGACTAATTTCTCTGGCTAGAACTTCAAATACTATGCTCAATAAAGGTGGGGAGAGTGGGTATCCTTGCCTCCTTCCTGATCTTAGCTCTTCACCATTGAGTAAGATGTTAGCTGTGGGCTTGTCATTATTTGCTTTATTATGTTGAGGTACGTTCCCTCTATTCCAGCTTTGTTGAGAGTTTTTATCATAAAGAAATGTTGAATTTTGTCAAATGCTTTTTCTGCATCAATTGAGATGATCATATTAAGGTCAAGAGTTCGTAATTTTGATGAAGCTCCCATCATCATTTTCCCACTTTTTGTTTATGGTTTTAGTGTCCAATCTTCGAACTCGGGTTTTAAAGATTTTCTCTTACATTTTTCCTAAAATTTAATAATCTTACCTCTTACCTTTAGGCCAGGAACCCACTGTGAATTACTTTTAGGTGAGTGTGTATTTTATGGAATTAGGTCTAAATTCAACTTTGTGCGTGTGGATATCTAACCGTCCCAGCACTATTTGTGGAAAACACTACCTTTTGTATTGAATTCCGTTGGTTCCTTGGTTGGCAATCAATTGGCCATAAGGGTAAAAATTTTTCTATACAATTCTATTCCATAGATCTAAATGTTTATGTTGACGGTAGTACCACACTGTTTCCGTTACTGTAGCTTTATAATAAATTTTGAAACCACAATTTTGTTGTGGATTTCTGAATATTTTTCATTTACACATAAATTTTAGGATTAGCAAATCAATTTCTGCAAAATGCCTGTTGGAATTTTTATGGAGATGGACATTCTTAACAATACTGAATCTTCCAATTCATGAACATGGAATATGTCTCAATTTACTTAGATCTCCAATTTCTCTTAACAATGTTTTATAGTTTTCAGTGTACAAGTCTTGCAACTTTTTCTGATATTTATTCCTATGCAATTTACTCTTTTGATGCTAATGTGAATGGAATTCTTGGTGTTATTTCAGTATTGTTCACTGATAGCATGGAAATGTAACTGATATTAGCACATACTGGGACCTTGCAGAATATGTTTATTAGCTCTACAAGTGCTTTTGTGGATTCCTTAGGACTTTCTACATATACAGTCATGTCATCTGCAAGTAAAGACAATTTTACTATTTCCTTTCCAGTCTAGATGCCTTTGGTCTCTTTTTCTCCCATTGTTGTTCAAGTAGAACCCCAATTTCAATGCTGAATAGGAGCGATAAGAGTGAGTATCTCTCCCTTGTTCCCAATCTTAAGGGGAAACATTAATTCTTTCACCACTGAATATTATTTTAATTGTAGTTTTTCCATAGATGCCTATTATCAGGTTGAGAAGGGTCCTCTGTATCCCCAGTTTGTTAACAGTTCTTTATCACGAACAGATGTTGAATATTGTCAAATTATTTTTCCATTTCTACTGACGTGATCCTGTAGTTTTGTACGTTATTCTACTAATATGATATATTACATTAAGTGATGTTCTGATGATAAACCAATCTTGAATTTCCAAAATAAATCCTGCTTGGTCATGGTATATAATCTTTTTTATATGTTGCTGAATTTGGTTTGCTAATACCTGGTTAAGAAATTTTTCATCTATATTCATGAATGATGTTGGTCCATAGTTCTCTTATGATACCTTTGTCTGGCTTTGGAATTACTGGCCTCATAAAATAAGTTGAGAGTGATTTCTCCCTCTGTTTTGTGCTTCTTTTTTAATTCTTCTCAAATATTGCTGTTCCCCAGGGATTTGCTCCAGTTCTGTTCTCCAACTGTTTTATATGCCCTCCTTCAATAATCTTACCCACACCCATATTATCAGCTTGCAATTTGTAGGCTGAGGACTTCCAAATCTGTTTCTCCAATTCAAATTTTGCTCTCAGGTTCTCTACTTCTCTTTCCAACTGCCTACAGGTTATTCGCATCTAAATGTTCACTGGCAATTCAAATACCCAACTGCCCTTTGTTAATGGAATAAAAGCCACCTATTTGTACACAGAACCATAGACTTACACACCACCACATAGTCAGTGAGCACACCACTGAGACACACTACTTCCAAAATATCTCTTGAACTTTTCTTCTATTTCTCTCCTCTGGCACACTCATTATTTCTCATTTGGATTAAACTATTCCCTCAACTGCTTTATTTGTTCCTGTTTTTGGACCACTTTCAATACGTGTTTTAGCCAGGAGGCATCATTTGGAATATTAGAGGATATAACTAGAATTTCCCTTAATTTCTAGATGAAATCTTGAATCAACAGAAAGGCATTGTCCTCCAAAGCAACCTGACTTTTACAGCCCCCAATGTCATACTCATAAAGAGTAATAGCAAGAGATATAGGGGAAGATGGCGGAAGAGTAAGACGCGGAGATCATCTTCCTCCCCACACATATATCAGATACATCAGAAATACATCTACACGTGGAACAACTCCTACAGAACACGTACTGGACGCTGGCAGAAGTCCTCATACCTCCCAAAAGGCAAGAAACTCCCCACGTACCTGGGTAGGCCAAAAGAAAAAAGAATAAACAGAGACAAAAGAATAGGGATGGGACCTGCACCAGTGGGAGGGAGCCGTGAAGGAGGAAAGGTTTCCACACACTAGAAACCCCTTTGCGGGCGGAGACTGTGGGTGGCGGAGGGGGGAGCTTCGGAGCCGCGAAGAAGAGCACAGCAACAGGGGTGCGGAGGGCAAAGTGGGGAGATTCCTGCACAGAGGATTGGTGCCGACCGGCACTCACCAGCCCGAGAGGCTTGTCTGCTCACCCACCGGGGCGAGCAGGGCTGGGAGCTGAGGCTCGGGCTTTGGTCGGAGCTCAGGGAGAGGACTGGGGTTGGCGGCGTGAACACAGCCTGAAGGGGCTAGTGCGCCACGGCTGGCCGGGAGGAAGTCTGGGGAAAAGTCTGGACCTGCCGAAGAGGCAAGAGACTTTTTCTTCCCTGTTTGTTGCCTGGTGCGCAAGGAGAGGGGATTAAGAGCGCTGCTTAAAGGAGCTCCAGAGACGGGCACGAGCCGCAGCTAAAAGCGCGGACCCCAGAGACGGGCGTGAGATGCTAAGGCTGCTGCTGCCGCCACCAAGAAGCCTGTGTGCGAGCACAGGTCACTCTCCACACCCCGCTTCCGGGGAGCCTACGCAGCCCGCCACTGCCAGGGTCCCGGGATCCAGGGACAACTTCCCCGGGAGAATGCACAGCGTGCCTCAGGCTGGTGCAATGTCATGCTGGCCTCTGCTGCCACAGGCTCGCCCCACACTCCGTGCCCCTCCCTCCCTGTGGCCTGAGTGAGCCAGAGCCCCCGAATCAGTGGCTCCTTTAACCCCGTCCTGTCTGAGCGAAGAACAGACGCCCTCCGGCGACCTACACACAGAGGAGGGGCCAAATCCAAAGCTGAACCCTGGGAGCTGTGCGATAAAACAAGAGAAAGGGAAATCTCTCCCAGCAGCTTCACGAGCAGCAGATTAAACCTCCACAATCAACTTGATGTACCCTGCATGTGTGGAATACCTGAATAGACAACGAATCATCCCAAATTGAGGAGGTGGACTTTGAGAGCAAGATTTATTACTTTTTCCCCTTTTCCTGTTTTTGTGAGTCTGTATGTGTATGCTTCTGTGTGAGATTTTGTCTGTATAGCTTTGCTTTCACTATTTGTCCTAGGGTTCTATCCGTCCGTTTTTTTGTTGTTGTTGTTTGTTTTACTTAAAAAAATTTTTTTTTCTTAATAATTATTATTTTATTTTAATAACTTGATTTTATTTTACCTTACTTTATTTTCTTTTATCCTTTTCTTTCTTTCTTTCTTTCTACTTTTTCTCCCTTTTATTCTGAGCTGTGTGGATGAAAGGCTCTTGGTGCTGCAGCCAGGAGTCAGTGCTGGGCCTCTGAGGTGGGAGAGCCAACTTCAGGACACTGGTCCACAAGAGAGCTCCCAGCTCCATGTAAAATCAAACAGCGAAAATCTCCCAGAGATCTCCATCTCAACACCAACACCCAGCTTCACTCAACGACCAGCAAACTACAGTGCTGCACACCCTATGCCAAACAACTAGCAACACAGGAACACAGCCCCATGCATTAGCAGAGAGGCTGCCTAAAATTATAATAAGGCCACAGACACCCCAAAACACACCACCAGACGTGGACCTGCCCACCAGAAAGACAAGATCCAGCCTCATCCACCAGAACACAGGCACTGGTCCCCTCCACCAGGAAGCCTACACAACCCACTGAACCAACTTTAGCCACTGGGGACAGACACCAAAAACAACAGGAACTACGAACCTGCAGCCTGCAAAAAGGAGACCCCAAACAGAGTAAGATAAGCAGCATGAGAAGACAGAGAAACACACAGCAGATGAAGGAGCAAGGTAAACATCCACCAGACCTAACAAATGAAGAGGAAATAGGCAGTCTATCTGAAAAAGAAATCAGAATAACGATAGTAAAGATGATCCAAAATCTTGGAAATAGAATAGAGAAAATGCAAGAAACATTTAACAAGGACCTAAAAGAACTAAAGAGGAAAAAGCAATGATGAACAACACAATAAATGAAATTAAAAGTACTCTAGATGGGATCAATAGCAGAATAACTGAGGCAGAAGAACGGATAAGTGACCTGGAAGATAAAATAGTGGAAATGACTACTGCAGAGCAGAATAAAGAAAAAAGAATGAAAAGAACTGAAGACACACTCAGAGACCTCTGGAACAACATTAAACGCAGCAACATTCGAATTATAGGGGTTCCAGAAGAAGAAGAGAAAAAGAAAGGGACTGAGAAAATATTTGAAGAGATTATAGTTGAAAACGTCCCTAATATGGGAAAGGAAATAGTTAATCAAGTCCAGGAAGCACAGAGAGTCCTATACAGGATAAATCCAAGGAAATACACACCAAGACACATATTAATCAAACTGACAAAAATTAAATACAAAGAAAACATATTAAAAACAGCAAGGGAAAAACAACAAATAACACATAAGGGAATCCCCATAAGGTTAACAGCTGATCTTTCAGCAGAAACTCTGCAAGCCAGAAGGGACTGGCAGGACATATTTAAAGTGATGAAGGAGAAAAACCTACAACCAAGATTACTCTACCCAGCAAGGATCTCATTCAGATTTGATGGAGAAATTAAAACCTTTACAGACAAGCAAAAGCTGAGAGAGTTCAGCACCACCAAACCAGCTTTACAACAAATGCTAAAGGATCTTCTCTAGGCAAGAAACACAAGAGAATGAAAAGACCTACAATAACGAACCCAAAACATTTAAGAAAATGGGAATAGGAACATACATCTCGATAATTACCTTAAATGTAAATGGACTAAATGCTCCCACCAAAAGACACAGACTGGCTGAATGGATACAAAAACAAGACCCATATATATGCTGTCTACAAGAGACCCACTTCAGACCTAGAGACACATACAGACTGAAAGTGAGGGGATGGAAAAAGATATTCCATGCAAATGGAAATCAAAAGAAAGCTGAAGTAGCAATTCTCATATCAGACAAAATAAAGACTATTACAAGAGACAAAGAAGGACACTACATAATGATCAAGGGATCGATCCAAGAAGAAGATATAACAATTGTAAATATTTATGCACCCAACATAGGAGCACCTCAATACATAAGGCAAATACTAACAGCCATAAAAGGGGAAATAGACAGTAACACATTCAGAGTAGGGGACTTTAACACCCCACTTTCACCAATGGACAGATCATCCAAAATGAAAATAAATAAGGAAACACAAGTTTTAAATGATACATTAAACAAGATGGACTTAATTGATATTTATAGGACATTCCATCCAAAAACAACAGAACACACATTTTTCTCAAGTGCTCATGGAACATTGTCCAGGATAGATCATATCTTGGGTCACAAATCAAGCCTTGGTAAATTTAAGAATATTGAAATCGTATCAAGTATCTTTTCTGACCACAACGCTATGAGACTAGATGTCAATTACAGGAAAAGATTTGTAAAAAATACAAACACATGGAGGCTAAACAATACACTACTTAATAACGAAGTGATCACTGAAGAAATCAAAGAGGAAATCAAAAAATACCTAGAAACAAATGACAATGGACACACGAAGACCCAAAACCTGTGGGATGCAGCAAAAGCAGTTCTAAGAGGGAAGTTTATAGCAATACAATCCGACCTTAAGAAACAAGAAACATCTCGAATAAACAACCTAACTTTGCACCTAAAGCAATTAGAGAAAGAAGAACAAAAAAAACCCCAAAGTTAGCAGAAGGAAAGAAATCATAAAAATCAGATCAGAAATAAATGAAAAAGAAATGAAGGAAACAATAGCAAAGATCAATAAAACTAAAAGCTGGTTCTTTGAAAGGATAAACAAAATTGATAAACCATTAGCCAGACTCATCAAGAAAAAAAGGGAGAAGACTCAAATCAATAGAAGTAGAAATGAAAAAGGAGAAGTAACAAGTGACACTGCAGAAATACAAAAGATCATGAGAGATTACTACAAGCAACTCTATGCCAATAAAATGGACAACCTGGAAGAAATGGACAAATTCTTAGAAAGGCACAACCTGCCAAGACTGAATCAGGAAGAAATAGAAAATATGAACAGACCAATCACAAGCACTGAAATTGAAACTGTGATTAAAAATCTTCCAACAAGCAAAACCCCAGGACCAGATGGCTTCACAGGCGAATTCTATCAAACATTTAGAGAAGAGCTATCACCTACCCTTCTCAAACTCTTCCAAAATATAGCAGAGGGAGGAACACTCCCAAACTCATTCTACGAGGCCACCATCACCCTGACACCAAAACCAGACAAGGATGTCACAAAGAAAGAAAACTACAGGCCAATATCACTGATGAACATAGATGCAAAAATCCTCAACAAAATACTAGCAAACAGAATCCAACAGCACATTAAACGGATCATACACCATGATCAAGTGGGGTTTATTCCAGGAATGCAAGGATTCTTCAATATACGCAAATCAATCAACGTGATACACCATATTAACAAACTGAAGGAGAAAAAACATATGATCATCTCAATAGATGCAGAGAAAGCTTTTGACAAAATTCAACACCCATTTATGATCAAAACCCTGCAGAAAGTAGGCATAGAGGGAACTTTCCTCAACATAATAAAGGCCATATATGCCAAACCCACAGCCAACATCATCCTCAATGGTGAAAAACTGAAAGCATTTCCACTAAGATCAGGAACAAGACAAAGTTGCCCACTCTCACCACTCTTATTCAACATAGTTTTGGAAGTTTTAGCCACAGCAATCAGAGAAGAAAAGGAAATAAAAGGAAACCAAATCGGAAAAGAAGAAGTAAAGCTGTCACTGTTTGCAGATGACATGATACTATACATAGAGAATCCTGAGATGCTACCAGAAAATTACTAGAGCTAATCAATGAATTTGGTAAAGTAGCAGGATACAAAACTAATGCACAGAAATGTCTGGCATTCCTATACACTAATGATGAAAAATCTGAAAGTGAAATCAAGAAAACACTCCCATTTACCACTGCAACAAAAAGAATAAAATATCCAGGAATAAACCTACCTAAGGAGACAAAAGACCTGTATGCAGAAAATTATAAGACACTGATGAAAGAAATTAAAGATGATACAAACAGATGGAGAGATATACCATATTCTTGGATTGGAAGAATCAACATTGTGAAAATGACTCTACTACCCAAAGCAATCTACAGATTCAATGCAATCCCTATCAAACTACCACTGGTATTTTTCAAAAAACTAAAATAAAAAATTTCACAATTTGTATGGAAACACCAAAGACCCCGAATAGCCAAAGCAATCTTGAGAATGAAAAACGGAGCTGGAGGAATCAGGCTCCCTGACTTCAAACTACTACAAAGCTACAGTAATCAAGACAGTATGGTACTGGCACAAAAACAGAAACATAGATCAATGGAACAGGATAGAAAGCCCAGAGATAAACCCACGCACATATGGTCACCTTATCTTTGATAAAGGAGGCAGGAATGTACAGTGGAGAAAGGACAGCCTCTTCGATAAGTGGTGCTGGGAAAACTGGACAGGTACATGTAAAAGTATGAGATTAGATCACTCCCTAACACCATACACAAAAATAAGCTCAAAATGGATTAAAGAGCTATATGTAAAGCCAGAAACTATAAAACTCTTAGAGGAAAACATAGGCAGAACACTCTATGACATAAATCACAGCAAGATCCTTTCTGACCCACCTCCTAGAGTAATGGAAATAAAAACAAAAATAAACAAATGGGACCTAATGAAACTTCAAAGCTTTTGCACAGCAAAGGAAACCATAAACAAGACCAAAAGACAACACTCAGAATGGGAGAAAATATGTGCAAATGAAGCAACTGACAAAGGATTAATCTCCAAAATTTACAAGCAGCTCATGCAGCTCAATAACAAAAAAACAAACAACCCAATCCAAAAATGGGCAGAAGACCGAAATAGACATTTCTCCAAAGAAGATGTACAGATTGCCAACAAACACATGAAAGAATGCTCTACATCATTAATCATTCAGGAAATGCAAGTCAAAAGTACAATGAGATATCATCTCACACCAGTCAGAATGGCCATCATCAAAAAATCTAGAAACAATAAATGCTGGAGAGGGTGTGGAGAAAAGGGAACACTCTTGCACTGCTGGTGGGAATGTGAATTGGTACAGCCGCTATGGAGAACAGTATGGAGGTTCCTTAAAAAACTACAAATAGAACTACCATACAACCCAGCAATCCCACTACTGGGCATATACCCTGAGAAAAGCATAATTCAAAAAGAGTCATGTACCAAAATGTTCATTGCAGCTCTAGTTACAATAGCCAGGAGATGGAAACAACCTAAGTGTCCATCATTGGATGAATGGATAAAGAAGATGTGGCACATATATACAATGCAATATTACTCAGCCATAAAAAGAAACGAAATTGAGCTATTTGTAATGAGGTGGATAGACCTAGAGTCTGTCATACAGAGTGAAGTAAGTCAGAAAGAGAAAGACAAATACCGTATGATAACACATATATATGGAATTTAAGGGAAAAAAAATGTCATGAAGAATTTAGGGGTAAGACGGGAATAAAGACACAGACCTACTAGAGAATGCACGTGAGGATATGGGGAGGGTGAAGGGTAAGCTGGGACAAAGTGAGAGAGTGGCATGGACATATATACACTACCAAACGTAAAATAGCTAGCTAGTGGGAAGCAGCTGCATAGCACAGGGAGATCAGCTCGGTGCTTTGTGACCACCTAGAGGGGTGGGATAGGGAGGCTGGGAGGGAGGGAGACACAAGAGGGAAGAGATATGGGAACATATGTATATGTATAACTGATTCACTTTGTTATAAAGCAGAAACTAACACACGATTGTAAAGCAATTATACTCCAATAAAGATGTTAAAAAAAAAAAAAGAGTAATAGCAGGTACCCTATTGTTATTTACCCTTTTTCACCTTATCCCTTGATAATGTAAAAGCTGTGCCTAAGGTTAATTCTGACCTTTTTTCCATTAAGAACTTATCCTCTCTTTAGTTACTTCCTGCACTGTGGCACAAAATTTAAGGCTTTTCATCCAAACTCTTAGATCCACAGGAAAGTTATCAGGTATATATTAATGTCAGATTCATAACTGTAAATAACCTTACTGCAAGATAAGTTTCTTTTATTTGTTCATTTGAATGTATGCTCATACCATTTTCCTAAAATCTAATATAATCTGTAGAAACAAATAATTTTAAAAGAAAAATTGAAGTGCCAAATACAAATATATATATAATTATATATATTATATATATATAGAGAGAGAGAGAGAGAGGGAAAAGAGAAACATGGCAAATAAGGAAATTATTTTCTCACCCATAACCCTCAGAAAGCCAAGTGTAATACATTTGCTTGATAAATGGATATTGTAGTTAAAATCATAAAAGGCAATTACGGGTGACATTTTCAGCCATCTGCACGTACAATGCCAACAGCACTGAGCTATATATTTAAACTAACTGCTGTTAATAAAAGTGCCTGTTTAAAAAAAATCAGCTCACTTACAAATGAAAACAACAGTTAATACCAATTACCAGTTGTCAAGGTAACAGCTGAATAGTAAATGGAGGGTATTTTGTTCCTTTGGCTTCTACAATATGCTTCCTGGATTGGGGCACAGGGTACAAAGTCAAACGTCTTTGAGGTTACAAGGCTGAGGTCAGTTATGCTTCCTTTGGCATTTACACACCACCACTACAGTTATACTGCAACACTATTAATTATGTTCGATTGCCTCCTTGTCTAGTTTTTTTTTTTTTTTTTGCGGTACGCGGGCCTCACTGTTGTGGCCTCTCCCGTTGCGGAGCACAGGCTCCGGACGCGCAGGCTCAGCGGCCACGGCTCACGGGCCCAGCCGCTCCGCGGCACACGGGATCCTCCCGGACCGGGGCACGAACCCGTGTCCCCTGCATCGGCAGGCGGACTCTCAACCACTGCGCCACCAGGGAAGCCCTCCTTGTCTAGTTTTTAAAGCAAATGATTACATAGCATTTATATCTTGAAACATTCCTATACTGGTCGTTAGAACAGTATGCTTTCCAATATCGCAAGACTTCTCCTCCTTTCAAAAGAAGTCACTTTGTTTAAAAATTTGCAAAGTTTTCTACGTCCATTTCACTTCCCTATAAATCACATATAAAATTTTAAAAGTCAACACTAATGTTATATATAAGACCTAAAAAGAACCACTTTATGGTGCGTTTTCTGATTTATGATTTTCTAAACTTTAAAAATACATTTACAAAAGAATTTTTGTGTAACCTACTTTTCTTTGGTGTTATTTCATCTGTAGAATCTTAAATTTTATTTATTTTCTTTTTCTTAAAGGGAAGGAGAAAATATTTACTGTGCACCTACTGTGCACCAGACGCTAGGCTTGGTACTTCACAGGTATTATCCTGATACTCATAACAAAACTACAAGGCTTGAGTTATTATCTCCATTTTTCAATTGGAAAAACTGAGACTCAGATAAAGTAATATGACCCCAGTCATGCAGTTGGGAAGATGTGGAACTAAAATTTAAATGTGAGCCTAATCAACTCCAATTCTGCATACTAGAGCTGATAGCTTCTTTCTCAACTAACTGACATTCTAGATTCCTCTCTGTCCAGCCTTAGCTCGCATTATCACTAACTGGCAATTATTAGATGTCCACCTGTACATAGCCCTTCCTGAACATACAGGTAAAGAGTCACACGGATGAAGATGGAGCCATTTTGTGTAAACTTAAAGTCTGGAATACACTGACATTTTCATGCTATGAAAAAAGTACTTCTGGTTCTTTTTTTTTTTTTTTTGACTTGAATAATTTTTTCTTTTTTTTCTTTTTTATACAGCAGGTTCTTATTAGTCATCCATTTTCTACACATCACTGTATACGTGTCAATCCCAATCGCCTAATTCATCACACCACCACCACCACTCCCGCCGCTTTCCCCGCTTGGTGTCCATACGTTTGTTCTCTACATCTGTGTCTCTATTTCTGCCCTGCAAACCAGTTATCTGTACCGTTAAAATCTTAAATTTTAGTTGTGTAAATACGGCACACTTTGTAGCACTTCTTTACCAACGAGTTACATTTAGGCTCAGATTTTCTTATATTAACTATACAAGTTGAATACATTATATAAATTGGCTTTTAAAATCTTGATGTTTGAAAATCTTTAGTAGGTAGAAAATATATCGTATTTATTCATAACAATGTTGGCTATGTCTCTACGATGTGCTCAGGATTAGTTATCAAAGAATCAGGACAATATACAAGTGTGTAGAGTATGGATATTAGAAATTATGTAGGGTGGTTGTCTAAGAGTGGTCCCTGGGCAAGTCGCATCACCAGGTAACATGTCAGAAATGCAAACATCAGGCCCCCATCCAGAACTTTGGCATCAGACCTTCTGTTGGTGGGACCCAGCAAAGCCTTTGAACTAGTCCTCTGGTCATGCTGAGGCGTGTTTAAGTGTAAGAACTAGTGAACTAGACTAGTGCTTCCAGACACCTGTCCACCGAGTAACACTGATTCGTGGACAAATCATACCAGCTAGCATCACAGAAAAGAATTACAGCCAGGAGCAATTCCTTAGAAAATATTAAACTTTAAGATGATATCTGATTGGAATTTTCTGGTTATAAGAATGCATTCTCGGGCTTCCCTGGTGGCACAGTGGTTGAGAGTCCGCCTGCCGATGCAGGGGACGCGGGTTCATGCCCCAGTCCGGGAAGATCCCCCATGCCGCAGAGCGGCTGGGCCCGTGAGCCATGGCCACTGAGCCTGCATGTCTGGAGCCTGTGCTCCACAACGGGAGAGGCCACGGCAGTGAGAGGCCCGCGTACTGCAAAAAAAAAAAAAAATGCATTCTCTTTATTAAAACAACGGTGACAGCAAGTCTCTTTTTAAGGTCCCTTTGTAGGAAAATTAAAAATCAGGAACTCTATTCATTCTTAACATTTCTTTTCTGTCGGAGGGAGGGGCAGCTATTGGGTTTCTGGTGAATAAAGTACAGTCACTGTCAAGTGTTTTTATTCACAGATGCAGAACTGAACCAGTGTGATGAAGGGGCTGCTCTACATCACACAGCAATTCCACGCAGAGCTGGACAGAACCCCCGACCTCTGCACCCTGAACCCAGCGCCACTGTATCACTGGCCTCTCTAGGACCACAGATGGCAGGACCAAATTTACAGGCATATCATTTGACAGGTTCTAGAAACCCAAAGAAGTAGAAGTGATGAATAATTTATACAGTGAGCAACAGAAGGAAGGGTGACGGGTTAGCAAGTCCTCACGGACCAGGCAGGGCCGTGCCAGAAAATGAGACTGGTGGACTGGTGGGGGGATGCAGTACCACTGCGTGGACACCCCGCATACCCCGGCTCCCACCTTCCCTTCACACCGCAGTGAGCCCTCCTTCACACGCGGCCCCCTCTCCTCCCACTGTGGTATAAAGACCATACAGTTCACAGGAAGTGCCTTTTTTCTCACCCTTAGCAGCGAGCGTACAAAGTTTCACCTGAGGTGTAGGAAATCAAGTTGGCTCTACTTACAAAGGCTGAGTGTCTCTCAGCACATTCACTACTGTGCCCCTGGTTTATGTCATGGCTAGGTTTTAATTTTAGCTTCCCAAGCACTCCACTTGCTCGCTCCCCCTCCCCTCTGGTCTTTCATCAGCCCCACAGTCAGAGTCATGAGTCAGAACGTAGGCCAGATCGTGTCACTGCTCTGGAGAAAACCTGCATTGTCTTCCCTTTCCTCCGAGGACAAGAGTCAAAGGCTCCCTCCTGCCTGCGAGTCCGTGGGGGGGGCGGGGGGGGGCGGGGTCTGCCCCCTGCCTCCCTACCTCCACCCCCTGCTTCACACATGCCAGCCCTCATGTTGTCAAACACACCTGCAACACTTTACATTCGGAGGCTTCGGCCTCAGCCCGCCCTGCGCCTGGAACACATTTCTCCCGAATACCTTCAAGTCATGCTTCCTCACCTCGTGTAAGGCTTTGCCCAGAAGTCAGTTTCTGCCACTTTCTCAAAATCCCACCCTATTTATTTATCTATCTATCTTAACATCTTTTTTTTTTTTTTTTTTTTTTTTTGCGGTACGCGGGCCTCTCACTGTTATGGCTTCTCCCGTTGCGGAGCACAGGCTCCGGACGCACAGGCTCAGTGGCCATGGCTCACGGGCCCAGCCGCTCCGCGGCATGTGGGATCTTCCTGGACGGGGGAACGAACCCGCGTCCCCTGCATCGGCAGGCAGACTCTCAACCGCTGCGCCACCAGGGAAGCCCTACCTTAACATCTTTATTGGAGTATACTTGCTTTACAATGATGTGTTAGTTTCTGCTGTATGGAACCTTCCTCAACCATGCACTCCCTATTCCTCTTTCCTGCTGTGTTTCTCTCTATGGCACGTACACCATCTAACATTCTTTACATTTTAAATTTTAACTTTTGTCAGTCTTCCTCTTCCAGAATTTAACCTTTGTGACAGTGGTGATTTCTGTCTGCTTTGTTCATTCACAGCTGTTAAGTTTAGCACCCAAAACAGTGCGTGGCACCTAGGAAGTAGAGAACACTCGAATTAACTACTGAATAAATTATCAAGATGTTTTTGTAAAAGAAAATTCTGCAACGATTTGCCTTAGAAAGAGCGAGGAAGGGGACGTCTTTGTGCAGCTGGACTCAAAGGCTTAGAGTCCTCTGTACTTCCTATTGTGCCAGCAATAGGAATATTTTTAGTAACACTATCAGAATTCCTCGTCCTATGCAAAGTTCATTTACAATCCTTGCAAGGCATTGACCTCTTATACATGAACATCATGTTAGTTTGTTTCCAGTAAGGGTTGGTCGATGACAACGTGTCTACTGCTTGCTTTGAATATGCTACATACAATATACGCTACATACAATACACACTCACCATTTTTCCTGCCTCTGTCTCTCTCTTCCTTCCCTCCCTCCTTCCTTCCTTCCTCAGGAGCTCCTGTAACATTGCACTAAGTCTAGACACACAGAAAAATGTATCTTTTCAATGATCCTTCCCATACGCACCGGGGCATCACTCATCCCTAACTGCTCTTAATCACCACTACGTTGCGGTGATTCTTGCTGTGGGGCTTCCTGTTTTATTCTAACGTAAAGAGGTTGATCTCTGAGACGGAAGTATACCCCCATGTGTAATCCTCCACAGAGTCTCAAAGGGCATCAGCTGGGCAGGTATCTGCGAGTGAGAGCCCTTGAAGTCTCGCCCGCACGGACCACCACCGCTCTAATCTATGAGGAGTGTCAGGTATACAGGATGAACACTTCCAGCAGATGTCAGGATTTGGAGCTTTAAGATGCACTCATTTTTCAACTGATCCTTCGTGGACTGGTCTTGGAGGCATAATAAAGAGATCCCTGTGGAGTCTGCAGAAGGATCCTGGTATTAGTTTGCTCGGGCCGCCATAACCGAAGCCCTCAGACTGGGTAACTTAAACAGCAGGAATGAATTCTCTCAGTCTGGAAGCTAGGAGCTCAAGACCGAGGCGCGGGCAGGCGTCACTCCTGATGAAGCCTCAGGCGGCCACCTCCTCACTGTGTCCTCACCTCTTCCCCTGCGCACATGCCCGCGGTGTCTCTGGGGGTCCTAACCTCCTCTCCCTCTAAGGGCACCATGCTGTCAGGTTGGGGCCCACCTACCGGCCTCATTTTAATTCAACCATCTGTGTAAAGGCCCTGTCTCCAAATACAGTCACATTCTGAGGTACCGGGGGTCAGGACTTCCACATGGGAACGTGAGGAAGACACAATTCAGCCCATCACAATCCTGAGGAAGATTTGCCTGTAACTTTCACACGTTTCTCCTTAAAACAACAGACGTGCATTCACAGCAGCCAGAGAGAGACCCTTAGCCTTCGTGAAGAAAGTGCACGAATTATATGAGAAGCAGCCTGAATCCTCTCTTGTTTGCAGGTCATTATAAAGATGCTGGTTAGGACCCCTTAGACATTCCACTGCCTTCCTCAGAATGGGCATAAGCCAGAATTTAGTCATGCAAATAAGGATTTTTAAAGGGCCTTCAGACTCCGCGCCCTTGGCCTAAACTCATCTCTCAGCCCTGCTCCCTCAGCTTCATCCTGGACTTTCTCTCTCATCCACCATGAGGAATGAGCTTTGCTCCAAATGAGCATTATGTCGATTCTCGGACATGCACACATAATTCATACATGAATTCACTGCTTAGACTCTGATTTATCACTCTTGCTCTTTTACCCTAAAATAGTAACACGTGCTGAGAAAAGAGCTCACACGCTGAAAATTAAATTAACATACATCATGTTAAAATATTCACTCATTTGAAAATATGTATTCATTCATATGAAAATATCCATGGAACACCAACAGGAAGGATAAAACAGGTGAAAATGTAGTAAGCAAAAATTATAACAAAGACATAAACTCACCGAAAGATGGGTCTGGACCTTGCGCAGCTGCTGGTAGGGACTCTGCCCTCGGAGGGTCCTGCCCGGTGCGGGTGTCCTTGTTCACCTGCAGCAGCCATGGGACGGTCTGCCAGGATGATCGGTGGCTGGAGCTTCACATCCCATGGTACCTGCTCGACCTCTGGACGGGCTGAGACCACAGATCGGTGATGCCGTCAACAGACTCTAGCGAAGCCTCCAGACAGCAAGGCGCAGGTGAGTGTCTCTGCTGGCGACACTCCGTGTGTGCTGTCACAGCCAGCAGGAGAGGAGTGAGGCCGTCCTGACGCCACGGAGACCCGACAGGTGGACGCTCCAGGTGTGGCCCTCGCTGCACTCCGCCCTGTGCAGCTTTTCCCTCGGCTGGTTTCAGTTTGTGCCTTTAGCTCTAATCAACCTTAACTGGGAGTGGAACAGCTTTCCAGGAACTCCGGTCCCGGCAGATTATCCAGTCAGAGTGGTCTCCTGGCCGATGTTCTGACTTCACTATGATGTAAAAGGAATAAAGTAATTTGAGTGGCATTTACAAAAGAGGAAGAATACAACAGGTAGGCCCAGGGTGAGGATGTGCTAGTTACCTAAGAGAGTTAGAGTTTCCCAGAAGAGAGCGGGGCTCGTGGGGAAGCTGTATGGGGAACAATGGAAGGAAGGTCCTTTCTAGCATACGAGATGGGATGCACACAGGTGGTGGCAAAAAGGGGAGAGCCTGTGTGTGCTTTGAGATCGGACAGCACTGTGACACATGTGGCAGGAACCTGCCCAATTTAGATGGATGTAATATAACTACCCGGGGGTGTGACCTCAGTCCAGGGGTACTGATTTTTTCTTTCTTTCTTTTGCTTTCTTTTCCTCCTTCCTTTCTTTTCTCTTTCTTCTTTCTTTCTCTTTCTCTTCCTTCCTTCCTTCCTTCCTCCCTCCCTACCTCCCTTCCTTCCTTCCTTTCTTTCCATATAGTTCATTTACAAAGTTGTGTTAGTTTCAGGTATACAGCAAAGTGATTTGGTTACGCATATATATGTATCCTTATCCAGATTCCTTTCCCATACAAGTTGTTACAAAATATTGAGTATAGTTGCCTGTGCTGATTTTAGACTTCTGGCCTCCAGAACTGTGAGAGAATACATTTCTATTGTCTACAGCCATTAAGTGTGTAGTGATTTGTTACAGCCGTAGGAAACTAAACAGAGTCCAAGAAATGCACCTGGGATCCTCCTAAAGTCCTTGTCGGAAGACTGATCTGCACAACCACAGGATGAAAATGCCCAAGGGTGGGCAAAGGAGAACTGCCAGCAAGGTGTAAGCTGAGAAATTCCTAGAGGTCAGAGAGGGATGGCAGGGGATGGATGTCCATCCAACCCGCCAAAGCAGAGAGCTCTGGGTGAATACCTGGGCCATTTGGTAAAGACTCCAAAATGACAACTACTAGGACTGACAAATCAGGCAAATAAAAATACAGGATAGTCTACTTGAATGTTAGATAAATTTTAGATAAATAACATTTTTTATAAGTATGTCTCAGATATTGCGATTGAAGTTTCACTTTAATGTCCCATTTTCTATTTTTAGTGTTGCACAGGACATACTTTTCCTGAAATAAATGCTCTGTTGTTTATCTGAATTACAAATGTAATTGGACTTTTTAAATTTTAATATGCCATCTCTTCAAACCCATCCTACAAAAGCTTAAGAACAAGCCAGAAACAGGCAATTTAACTACCTGCCAAATCAAAGCCCAAAATTCTATAGAGAAAGACAAGAAAATACAGATATTCAACAATATAATAAATGCAATACCAGCATCTGATGAAAAATAGTCCTGTAAACCCCCATCCAAAAAAAAAAAAAATACAAACAAAATCTGATCTGTAAACTGGATAAAAATTAGTTAATGAAAACAGACAAAAAATGGTAGAAATCTTGAAAGGAGCAGCAAGTTCCTTAAAACAGGTATTGCAAAAATACTCAGGAAATTGAAAGCAATAATGAAAATAAAGAGGAAAAAGATAGGAAACAAAGAGGAAAAATACACAGACATATAGACATTACTAGGCAGACAAATGAACTTGAAAAGTATAATATGAAATGAAAAAATGTGCTGGTTGAGATTAAAAGCAAATTAAACAGTATAGGAAGAAAGACCAGTGCACTTGAGGACAAAATAGTATCAACTATACAAACTGAAACACAGGAAGAAAAAAACGGCAGCTAACAAATAGAGTCTGAGTCATTTATGGGATTATATCACCCTGTTTAACAGATATATAGTTGGAGTTCCAGAAAAGAGAAGAGAGAAGCCAAGAACTAGAAAACATATTTAAAGCGGCCAAGTTTTTCCAAATAAACAAAAACTGTACACCCACAGATTCGAAAAGCTCAACAAACTCCAAGCAAAATAAATCCGAAGAAAACAGTAAGGCATCATAATGAAATTGCTATGTCAGTGATACGTGTATCATATAAAAACATTGCCACGTGTAACATTGACGACATACGTTTAAATGTCTCAGACCTATCGCGGTTTAGAAAAAAAGTGAAAAACATCTAGCAGTCTATATATCTATAAGAAAAAATTAGGTATGAAGAAAATTTCTCCCTTCATTAGTTGTCCATTTTCTATTTATTTCAGAATAGTCAGTGATCAACAGAACAGCAAGAATCTCACTTTCAGTTTGCAAAGTATAGAAACTGCCTATCATTAACGGGTCATCACAAATATTTTATTGTCACTAAAGAATAAGAGTTACAACCACAAACGTAAGACACTAAAGCTCACTAGTACACCTGTAATAATTTGATAGTCGTATAGAACAATTCAATATGTTATCAATATTATTTTTAATAACTTTGTTCCATGCATTATAATAGATAATAATAATTCCATTAGAGAAGGTCAGTGTAGTGGTTTAGTGAACAGACTGAAATAAATTGCCCAGACATATTCCAGTACCATCATTAATAAACCTCTTGACTTTGATCAATTCCTTGCTGCCTTAGTTTCCTCCTCTGTGAAATGGAAGAAATAATCATACCCATCTCATTGGGTTGCAGGAAGATTAGCAGAATAGTTAAATCTTGAAAACACTGTGACTGACTCGGTGGGAGCCAAGAAATCCTCCCCTCCCCTCCCTCCCCCTCTCCCCGCCCCTCCCCCATTCCTTCCCCCCCCCTTTCCCCCTTTCTGCCCCTCCCCTCCCCCCTCCCCTTCTCTTCCCTCACCTTCCCTCCTCTCCCCACAGCCCGGTTAGGATAATTGGTCTTTAACCTCCTCCAGTCAGTGTCATCATATTTTAATCATGATTTAATACACCTTTTCATGATCTCAAATCCATGTGTGGATCAATGGAAAATACCACCAAGGTGTTGCATTTGTTGTCATAAATGGAAAAGAGAGGCTTTCCTTGCCATCTAATAGAGTTAAATAAGATGATTACAAATATTCTAAACAGGACTCTCTCCTGCCCACAATCCCAAACCCACCTCTGCAGAATGGAAGGAGAAGAAAGAGCTCAAACGCGTGCTGGGTGACCTAATGGCAAAAATGAGCATCTTATTCACTAGCAACTCTCTTACAACAGATGTATTCGGTGCAGTGGCATAAATTACACTATTGGTGTGTATTACATAAAGAACCCCTTCAGATTTGCAAGAAATATGTGAAGAAAAATGGGCTAAGCATATGAACTATTCATACAAGGGTAAAAATCAATTAATGTGAAAGTGGAAAATTGACATGCACAATATAATTTCAAAATGCAAATTAAAAGTGTAATGAGATACAGTTCAATGCATATTTAATTAGAAAGAAACTAATCCATGCTAGCAAGAGTGTCTTGAAAGAATATAGATTCAGTTTATTAGTCATAAGATGGCAAAAACTTCAAAAATAAAATAAAAATGTTTTTTCTTATACAAATAAAAAGTGTACTCTTTGACTTAATATCATACTTCTAAGAATTTAACCCAAGGAACTAATGTAAAAGGAAATAAAGTTTATTAAAAGTAATATAAAAGGAAATAAGTTTAGTTTACTAAAATAATATTTATAATAGAAAGCAAACTGGGAAAAAGATAATAGTCTAGGCATTAAATTAAGGTACAGTCATTTGATAGAATGTTATTCAGCCATTAAAATAATAAATATAAAACTTCCTTTGGAGCATGAAAAGTGTGTGTCATATGTTAAGTGAAAATATAAACTTTTCACTAATTACCACTATACACACAGAATAATATATATTTAACAAGAACAAAACAGGGGCCAAATATATTATGATTTGATTAGGAAGAAAGATAATGAATAAATGTTATTTTATTCCTTTAAAATCTACAAGTAAACAAAAATAAACAAAATATTTGTTCATGAGGACCTTCCATGACCGTTTAATTCTCTGAGGTCTGCCTGTACTGTGGCCAGACCGTCCATGCTCAGGCTGCCTGTGTAAAATCGAGTTATTTTAGGCTTACCCCCCTCTATGCTTATCTCGGGGTCACCTGGAAGTCTGGAACTGACTGTTGATCAAGGTAAGGGGAGGCGGTGTTATAACTAATACTTCGTAATGTGCTATGTAAAGGTGAAAACTTCCCTGGTGGTGACAAACTGTTCAAGCTGTTTCTGGCTTACGCCTGGTATCTCCTGTTACACAGCCTTGTTGATTATGTGATCAGGGTGTAAAACATCCCCCTGGAGACCTTAGGGACGTCTTCCCAAACTAAAGTTCATCACACAATCGTGAGGGTTCAACCTGCCGATGAAGTGTGTCCTGGGCAAACGAGAAGGCTTTGCGAGGCTGCACCTGGACCAGGACCTCACACTTCCCCGTACGCTCGCCACTGCGCTGCTCGTGCCTTGAATAAAACCTTTTCCTTCTGCTTCATAGATGGTTTCACAAACAGAAACAGACTCACAGACAGAGAGAACAGACTGGTGGTTGCCAAGGGGGAGGGGGGTGGGGGAGGGATGAACTGGGAGCTTAGGGTCAGCAGATGGAAGCTTTTACATATGGAATGGATAAACAACAAGGTCCTACTGTATAGCACAGGGAACCATATTCAAAATCCTCTGATAAACTATAATGAAAAATAATATAAAAAAAGGTTATATATATATATATATATATGTATAACTGAATCACTTTGCTGTACAGCAGTAATTAACACAGCATCGTGAATCGGCTGTACTTCAATTAAAAAATAAAATAAATAAATAAAATAAAATAACCTTTTGGGTGTGTGTTCCAGGCACTCTTGTCAGTCATTTCAATTACATAACTTGTTGCAATCTGTGCAGGTGGCAGACTGTATAATTTAAATAATGGCGACGCCTCTGTTTGGGAGAATAAGCAATGAAGAAGGATTGGGGGGTTCAGGAATCCGATGCCTCCCCCCATCCCTGGCAGGAACTCGCACAAATGCTGCGCCCATTGTGGGAGGGTGCATGCCTGTCAGTGATGTGCGAGAGGAAGATCCCAACCCCGGGGGCAAACAGCTAAACGAACTTGGGAGTCGACCCAGCTCTGCACCTTGGCTGCCTCTGTCTCTTGGGGAGAAAATGACAGCGAAGAGAAGCAGCAGGTGGGTTCCAAGGCCATAGACCGTGGCACGTGGCTCAGCCTGTAACGCCCAAGGGGACTGGGGAGATAACTGTTTTGTCAAAATATGTCCCCTGTATGAACAAAAGTCACGAACTGTTTACAACGGGGGAGGGGATCAAGAGACTACAGAAACACTAGGATATTCAGCTGCACAGGTTAAGCCACACTGGAGATAGTCACAAACTCACTTCTAAACCTCTACTGAGATCAAATGTTTTGTGTGGAAATCAAAGAGCCGCTTCCCCTGCATGGGGTACTGTCAAACGGACAAGCGTGTTAGTTTGTACTCAGGACCCTCGCTTCCGGCAGCTTTGGCCATAACGTAGATACAGGGGCCAACCCCCAATCTGTTAACCTCTGCAAGGGGAGAGGTAAATAACACAAACCAGAAAGGAGAATTGTCCAAACCCACCCTCAGATATTCAGTGGAATACTTCTTTCTGAGGCCACTGAAGTGTGCTGAGTACAAGTCACTTTGATTAGTTTTAATAGTCCTAAACTTTCTCCTAACTCCATACTTTTGATCAAGATAACGGCAGTGTTGTGCTGTCAGAGGCCCCTACTGCTCCGGCTCCGTGCAAGGCTTTACTGCTGCAGGGATGAGCTCGGGTGTGGGAAACTGGGAGGCTGTTTGCCCAGTTACTGCAAGGGGGGTGGGGGGCTAATGATGAGAGAAGATTAGGGTTATTCTAAAGAAAGGAAATAAGGAGAAAAGGGGTAAAAAGTACCTCAGAACATTTAAACTGAATCTTATGTATTCAGTAGGTTGATCACAGGCATAAAAAACAAATTTATGGTTAGGGGCAAGTGGGGGAGGGATAAATTAGGAGTTTGGGATTAGCAGATACAAACTACTATATATAAAATAGATAACCAACAAGGACCTACTGTAGAGCACAGGGAACTCTACTCAGTATCTTGTAATAACCTATATGGGAAAAGAATCTAAAAAAGAAAAGATATATATACATAAATAAATATATGTATATACATATATATATATATA